>NC_053112.1:45191297-45541297 GCF_010015445.1 Perca fluviatilis | reverse complement strand
ATTATTTACTTATTTTCGAATTCTTACTACCTGACTATACTAAATTAGATAAAAACTTCTACACTAGATGCCTATCTGACAGTGCTATAGCTAAATTTAAGGAAGATATTCCAACAGCATTTGACTGTTGGCTGTTTAACCTGTGTGGCTTAGGCCATCACAGAATGGAAACACATTTCTTATTCACATCTTTTCTGTTCTCCATTTTAAATTCTTATTTCATTCATGCACTTATATACTTATCAAGAAGAGAGATTTGGTCTTCCATACAGTAACCACCCCACCCCCGCATGTTGTATAAATCACTACAACATGCCTCAACAGGAGACATGGCCTCAAGAGGAAATTCTTACTGTATAGTGCTGCACTGCAGTTATAACAACACTCCCTAAAGTGGGATCTGTATGTATGTGTCTTTGTTCTTTAAAGTTTTAGGTATTGAAAGTGGCAAGCAAGTCAAAATGTCTTTGAGGCAAGAACATATATAAAGCGGGTTTCTACTGTGTAACTGGTAAATTTTTATTGCTGTAACTAATATTGTCAAAAATGGTCTTCCTTATTTACTGTAGGTAAACCATAAATTAGAAAATTTCCATTTTTAATTACAGGACAAAGTCCAGGTAAGCTGCTAGTACATTTGCTGCTATTTTACGGATTTATGAAAAATTCACAGAAAATGACACATTTTTTTAATTATTATACACTGTAAGAATAAAATCCGTAGAAAAACGGATAATGTCCTGGCAGAAAATGACCAGTACATTTACCAGTACAAGTTTACGGATGTTTCTGTTAATCCAAATACAGAACATTCTGTAAATTTACAGTATATGCTCTGTGCATTTGATGGATGTTTCCATTAGTGCACAAAATGGAAGAATTCTGTAAAATTGCAGCATAGCCTCAATTCTAATTTAATCTGTATGGGTCAGATGAAGCCTCAGTTTTCTGATAAATATTGTATTTTTTTTATACTCAAACAATGCTTTAATACAATGGCTGCTACCATCACAAGACCAATTAGTGTGCTAAATGAATTAACTAAACAGCTACAACATCATCAAATGATCCACCACTATATAAACAAAATAACATGTTTATTTATTTTACAAGAGTTCTTCCTCTTAACGAACATCTCATTACTCATTAACATGAGGTTAGTAGTGAGTTTAAAAGAGTGAATCATAAGACTTAAAACATTCTCCCCCCCCCCCCATATCTGATTTAGTTCATGAAAAAAACATTCAAACACTACCTGACAAAACAATTATACTGATTGTAAGGGCCATACAATAATATGAGCAGTAATCATTTCAATGTGTGCCTGCAGAATAGGTAGCGCATTACAGAATATTTATTCTAAACTTGAATAAATAAATCCAAAGATGATCAAGAGAGCAAACATTTTGTCTACTGCTATCAAAGAACATTCTTACTTAGAAAATACTCACTTAATGAGCCAAAGCTTCAAACAGGTCTGAGGTCAGTGCATTGGATCGGAGCATTTTCAAAGTTCTGGCCATAAAACTAGTACAGCAGTATATAACCCCCCCTTTTCACAAACCCATGCTACATTCTCCTGTAAACACAACATATCTATATAGAAACACAAGCAAAAGGATCCAATTAAAAGTGGAACACAACAAATTCAGTTTGAATCAAAGAGGTTGTAGCTTTCAGCCCACATGAACACTGCATGCTGTGTGTGTGTGTCTGTGTGTGTCTGTGTGTGTGTGTGTGTGTATTTAAACTTTGGGAAGAGAACTCGTCAGCGATTTGAATTGAGCGACAATAATATATAGAAACAGCTGGTACGACAAAGGTTCGGCCCTAAACCTCTGCACAGCAGCATGCTGCATTCACACAGACAGACACAGTGTAGGGCTGCGGTGGAGTAGTCCTTATTGATTAGGAAGGTTCCTAACGGAGTTGAGGTGGTTCGGGCAAGGTTCTGGTAAGGATGCCCCCCGGGCGCCTCCCTAGAGAGGTGTTCCAGGCACGTCCAGCTGGGAGGAGGCCTCGGGGAAGACCCAGGATAATAATATATAATAATGCCTTCCCACAGTTCCTTCATCATCATCATGTGACCATTTATATTCAGCATATCTAAGAATGTGCGTATTGGATAATATAATAACAGCAAAGAAAAACAATATGTTCCATATACGTTTCAAAACAAACTATGCATTGCTTGGTATGTATTCGAAGGTAAGTGCCATCTCCTTTAGGTATTTTATGTTGAAGACATAAAACAAGGAGAAAGTGTAGCTCAGGACCACAACAGGGGAGGCGATGTGGTCATTCACAACTTCCTGATCGACAGTAATCTTGAACCGCCAGGCACCTTCAACATATAAGATATTACAAGAACAAATAAATTGCATGTCCACTTCAGAAAATCGCTCCAAACATAACCCATTGATCGTTTTTTTTTTCAACAATGTTTTTTTATTGATTTTCCAATAAAACAAACCTGTAACCAAATAACAAAAATTATATCACCAAAAGGAAAATAGGTTACAAAAACCTTCTAAATATGTTGATCAAAGCAGCAGTAGTTAGAATAAAACAAAACAGAACAAAAATATGTCACACTCAGAACATTAATACATGTATCCTCTTATTTCTTAAGGAAATCAATTAAAGGTGCCCACATCTCTTCAAATTGCTGTGCTTTACCCCTTGTAAGGTACGTTAACTTCTCTAAAGTAACACACATTGCCATCTCCTTGATCCAAGAGTGTGCAGAAGATATTTCAGTCTCTTTCCAACTCAAAGCAACATTCATCCTGGCCTGCAGAAGGCCAAAATCGATAAGAATCCTCTGATTGTTATTGATAGAAAGATGATCTGGGTATATCCCCAAAATACAAAGTTTTGCAATGCACGGTATTTGAGTTTTTGTGACGCTACTTAGGGTACAGACAACCATTTTCCAAAAATTTACCATTTTAGGGCACTCCCATACACAATGAATTAAAGTTCCCTTCTCAATTAAACATTTCACATATGTGTCTGGAATGTCCGGGGACAATTTGTTAAGCATTTCAAGGGTTATATATGTCCTCATCAACCATTTATGTTGCAATAGCTTCATTCTTGTATTAATCGTTTGTATTTGAGCTTTTAAGCATGCTTTGGACCACTGTTTCCTCGATATCCTCTTTAATATCCAAACTCCAAGCCCTCATTCTATCTTTACTGGATTCCTTATCATATGAGATAAGTGTAGCATATAATATAGAGATTTGGCGTTTCCCATGTCCATGCTTAATCATAATATTCTCCAGACAGGATAGCGGCGGCTCCCAAAGGGCATCACAATGCTTTGATGAAATAAAATGTTAAAAAAATGTTTTTGAGGAATTGAATATTTCAGACTCAGGTCATTAAATGTTAACAAAATGCAATGTGCTCTGTTAATTATTATTTACACCAGTTATTGTTTTTTAAAAGGTTGCATTTCCTTTATCACCAAAATAAAGGTCCAAACTCTGTGGAAAGCACTGATATACAGTGATGTTTGGGCAATCAGGTTTAAATGCATACAAGGAGTAACAAAAGTTTAATTCCATATAAAACAAAAGTTTAAACCTACCTCATTTGGGTAGAAAAGATGAACAGGATTTCCCTTGAAGAATTTTGCGATGCCAGAGATCAACTGTGCTGGATCTTCACCTGGTCTCTCTGTCCTTTTGAGACAAGAAAGTCTTTGTATTGATGTATTTTGATGCTCTTTCCTTTTCTTGACAATTCCTCTGCCACCTTTGTTTGTGCTGGAAAGCCAAGGAGGGTACATGTGTAATCAAATAGGTGAACAGCTTCAAAAAGGTATCCTAAAAAAGTGCATCCTTGGTTGATGGTTGCACGCTGGATGCAATATGTTTCAGCCATCAATTTTCGAGCACATGACTCCTGAAGATGATGGGTTTTGAAGGCACTTTTCATCTTTTCATCTCGTTTCGATTCTAGGTGTGCTGCACCCTCAATAGCAGGTTGCCACACCACACATCCATAGCGATCTGAATGTGTGGACTTTTTCCTCATTGCATCCGCATCCTCTGCTGGCCTCTTTGCTGAACTGATCGTGAATGGTCTCTGGACATTTTCAACTCGGTTTTCCAAGTGTATAAAGAGAGAATCATATTCTGTTCCAATGACTTTAGTTCCATTGAGCTCTCTGTCTTGGAAAGTTTTCTTGGCAACTTCCCGCAGCTTTGCTCTTCCAGGCCTTCCATGCTCTTTACTGAGTACATCATCAATGACTATACGAACCAGTTCTCTTTTCTCTTTAAGCTTTGGTCTTTTCTTTTCACTTGAAGGAAACATAATGTTTGGGGGCATTTTATGCCATGGTATTCACTTTCCCTCATGGGATGGGGAATACTCCATGGGACCAGGTGTAGGAGGTGGCGTTTGTGGTAGATTGACATTTTGTGGCAGAGATTCTGAAGCAGGGTAGAGTGTAGCCTGTGACTCTAGGAAAAACATAAATCACCAAATATTATTGATATGACCAATGTAACATATGCATTCAAACACATTGATCCAAGCCATGGTATTTTTAAATGTGTGTCACAGCTGTTGCTGCCTTGACCATTGCAGGATTTGCGATACAGTATTCAGTTTAAGTTGACCCCTCGCCAGACCGAAGTAGACAGGATTTCCTATATATATAATATAGCACTAATATAACTTTATTTTAAAGTTTTGTACAAAATGCTGGGGACAGAGTGCAGGGACAGAAGCAAAGTGATGAAATGCTGACAACAAAAAAAGTTTACCTACCTACCTAAAAGAAGTCCTATTAAAAAAAAAGACATCAGTTTAACTGTAGGTATATTTAAAATATAAATAAGTCGATTGAGAACACAGGACTTTCACCCAGGAGACCGGGGTTCGCGTCCCGTGTTTGGCGATTTTCAGCATCCCGTTTTTGGCGATTTTCAGCATGTGTTTTTTTTTTTTGTTGTTAAGCTGTTTATTAGCGTGTTTATGTGGCGCGTTTTTGGGACTTTGTAGTGTTTTTTTGTTAAGCCTTCCCCAATGTTTCTTCCCTAAACCCAACCGTTTATTAGTGTGTTTTTGTGACTTTCTTGTGTTACTAAAGCCTTTCCTTATGACCTGTCTCTCTTAGTTACCTGTTATAGTTACGCTGTTATAGTTCTAGACTGCCGGGGGACTTCCTTCCTTTGACACAGTGAGCTGCTCTCTCCTCTCCCTTTCTATTACTGTTACTATTACTATTACTATTACTATTTGTGTGCAGCCCGTCCCAGAAATGCTTGTTACTAATCCTAGCTTCTGGGGAGTTTACTCCCCGGAGTCCTTATGCTTTTTTCCCCCAGCGTATTTCCTTGGAGAACGTTGGCACCAAGATCCTGGTTGCAGCTGTCGCCGTGGTCCTGCTGCACTCCCTGCTGAGCTCAGCGATGCCCTGCAATGTCAAGCTGCGTCCTGCTGAACCCTGCAGCTTCCTGCTACATCCAGTCACTGTTCCATTATTAATGTGACTACTATCGCCACTGTTCATCACACCCCCAACCGGCTCGGACGACGACCTACCAAGAGCCTGGGTCTGTCCGAGGTTTCTTCCCAAGAGGGAGTTTTTCCTCGCCACTGTCGCACTGCTTGCTCTTGAGGGAATTACTGGAATTGTTGGGGCTTTGTAAATTATAGAGTGTGGTCTAGACCTACTCTATCTGTAAAGTGTCTCGAGATAACTTATGTTATGATTTGATACTATAAATAAAATTCAATTGAATTGAATTGTCCTGCAGTGTATTGTCCTGCTTCTGTCCCTGGACTGCGCTCTTCTCAAGGAAACTGGGAGAGTGCAGCTCATGCACTGACTAGGCGTACATACCGCACACAACCCCACTGCAAACAACCTGAAATATACTTTTAATAAATAAAGAGTAGTTCACAGTGCCAGCTTCATATTTGGAGCATTTATTTATTAGCACATGGTAGACTGTGTCATACATTGGAAAAATGTCCCTGAAATATACAGTAGGTGTGCACTTTGTATTTTTAATGCCTCATCAATGTCATGCTGCGTCCTGCTGAACCCTGCAGCTTCCCGCTACATCCATCCATGCTCTGCTGGGCCACACTACATCCTGTAACGCCCTGCAGCGCCCTGATATGACATGAACTACCACGACTACCATTTGAAGTCACTGTTCCATTATTAATGTGACTATTATCGCCACTGTTCATCACACCCCCAACCGGCTCGTCAGACACCGCCTACCAAGAGCCTGGGTCTGTCCGAGGTTTCTTCCCAAGAGGGAGTTTTTCCTCGCCACTGTCGCACTGCTTGCTCTTGAGGGACTTATTGTAATTGTTGGGGCTTTGTAAATTATAGAGTGTGGTCTAGACCTACTCTATCTGTAAAGTGTCTCAAGATAACCTATGTTATGATTTGATACTATAAATAAAATTGAATTGAATTGAATCAATGAACAATTTTTATATCTTTCAGACATGCGCCTAGTTTCTAAGAAAGTACTTTTAACATTTACATTCCATGTCAAACTATGATCTGACGTGATTCAGTTTGAAGATAAAGTGGGCTCAAAACCACAACATTAAGTTTTTATAAAATTTTCAGCAAGCTTTAATATGATAAGTAAGCAACTGTGGGCAAACTATTTTAGAAATGTATGACATCTAGTATAATAGAACAATGCCAAAAAATTTCAAGACCATCTGATATCCACAAAGATATAAATACAGACAGTAAAAGGAAATCTGAACATTTACCTGAGCTGAAGACTTGAATTAGTCTTCTACACTGAATAGGAGGCAGAATTCCATTGATGTCCTCTGTCTTGACAAAGTTAAGGTCATCTACACAGATTTCTCCAATCACCTCCAGTCTAGCCATGAGTGAGTCCATCAGATTCATAGTGGCATATGCTTAAGTGGGATGAGTAACCTTGCACCTCTGTGGTAAAAATAAAGTGGAGCATAATCATTAAGCTTGTCTAGATTTTTGAAAATGAGCAAATCTGAGCTATTTTTATCAATTTCATAGACTCCAAGCTAAGACACACAGAAGTAGGACAATGGTTTCATTTTTAAAAATGCTCGCTATTTGCCCCAACTGTAATTCTCCTTTGGTATGTCTCAGTAAGACTAACATACCATTTGCATATGAAGTGCCTCTCACTTGGACTTTATCTGTGACAACTGAGTTACATGAGTAAGTCTGTGACTGCTGTACTTATGCCACCATCATAGAGCTCTGGCTAAAAGCTGGTGGAATCTGAAACTTTAACCTGAGGGCTAAATAAACTGCCCTGACTCTGATAAGCCTGAAATAACTGATGTCTATCAGCGACTTTGTCACATTTCTGAAGTTTGTACATGACCTGATGCATCTTTTAAAGTAGCTATGCTTACTTTCAAAGCACATTGTCCAAGTATGTATAAGTGGACCAAACTGTAAACTCAAGTCGGCATAGTTAAGCAGGTAGTTATGTTTAGGTCGAAGATTTACATGTGGGAATAACTCCTGCTTCATTTCCACATACTCCTCAATCAGGAACGTTTACGTAAGCCAGGGGTGTCAAACTCATTTTAGCTCAGGGGCCACATGGAGGAAAATCTATTCCCAAGTGGGCCGGACCGGTAAAATCATGGTATATATAACTTAAAAACAACAACTTCAGATTGTTTTCTTTGTTTTAACGATCAACATAAAACATAAAGCTAGAGCCTGAGGACAGTGTGTCCAAAATAGTACAAGCACAACATCACTATTAATCATAAAACACCTCAAGTTTATTTGAAAATTCTAAAGAAAAAGAACGCACAAACACACAATGCCTCAGTGATTCACAGAACTGTTTCACAGATCACAGAACTATATCAAGGTGTCATTTCTCAGGCAGAAATGTAGATACAAATAATGAAATCCTGTTCCCCAAACAAGTGCAAGAACCACAGAGTCAAGAATAGGTTAAATATACAAATCAAATAAAATCAATTAAAAACAATAGCACATCAACATAAAAACATTTAAACATAAAGCTGTAACAGTCCCGCTTTGAACCGCTTCATGTCTGCGACATGTTGGGCCTTGCACACATTTTTCAGACAGGGGAAGTGAGCTGCATCACCACCGGCGAGTTGCGTCTCCCACAATGACAGCTTCAACTTGAAAGAACGTATGCTGTCATAATACTGCGTGACAACTTTGTTGCGCCCTTGCAGCTGTTTGTTCAAGTTATTCAGGTGCTCTGTAACATCCACCATAAATGCAAGGTCCTGCATCCATTCTGCGGAATGAAATTCTAACACTGGTTTGCCCTTTTCTTCCATGAACTGTTCAATTTCTTCGTAAATCAAAGAACCGCTTCAGCACAGCACCTCGGCTTAACCATCTTACCTCAGTGTGGTATGGCAGGCTATAGATGTGGTCTTTCTCTCTGAGAAGGCTGTCAAACTGACGGTGATTCAGGCTTCTGGATCGGATGAAATTAACAGTTTGGATGACCACCTTCATGACGTTATCCATCTTTAATGACTTGCAACACAAAGCCTCCTGGTGCAAAATACAGTGAAAAGTCCAAAAATCACGTCCTCCATTTGCAGATTGCACTTTCTCTCTGAACTTTGTCACAACGCCAGCTTTTTTTTCCGATCATTGAGGGGGCACCATCTGTAGCCAGGCTGACAGCGGGACCAGTCCACTCCAACCCTGTCCAGCGCCCCGACGAAAGTGTGGTGAAAATATCAGCTGCTGTGCATTCGTATCTGTCATCGGCACCAACTCCACAAACTCCTCGGTGGACGGTCAATGTGTCATCAACTCCGCGGATGAAAATGGCCAGTTGTGCAACATCTGTAATGTCCGTGCTTTCATCAATTGCAACTGAAAACGCAATAAATGACTTTACTTTTTGCTTCAACTGGCTGTCCAAATCCACTGAAAGATCGGAAATCCTGTCTGCAACTGTGTTTCTTGTCAGGCTGATATTTGCAAAAGCCTGGCGCTTTTCAGGGCACACAATCTCCGCTGCCTTCATCATGCATGTTTTTACAAATTCACCCTCACTGAATGGTTTTGAAGCCACTGCGATTTCATTAGCAATGAGGTAGCTAGCTTTCACTGCAGCGTCACTGACGTCTCGGCTGTGAGTAAACACAGACTGCTGTTTCTTCAGACCCGCCAACAGTTCATTCACCTTCCGTCTCCGCTGTCCCTGAAAGTTGTCATATTTGTCGGCATGAAGACTCACATAGTGGCGCGAAGGTTATAATTCTTTTAGCACTGCAACATGCTGTGAACACACCAAACATACAGCTTTCCCATTCACTTCTGTGAATAAATAGGAGGATGACCATTTTTCTTGGAACGCTCTGCACTCTGCGTCCACTTTTCTCTTTTTTGACAAAGACATATTGGGGCAATGAGGGTGCCAAAGCACATAATGTTAAAAGTAGAAGCCGCAATAAATTTCGCGGGACTGGCTGCACTTGCTTGACCTACTTGCTCTGCCCGATATAAACAGTTTGCTTGCTTAACACAATTGCTATTGCGCCATCCAGTGGACGCAATTGGAACAGCAGTTTCTTTTATTGAAAAATTGCAGCTCATTTTTATACTTTACAAAATCATCTCGCGGGCCGGATTAAACCCATTTGCGGGCCTGATCCGGCCCGCGGGCCGTACGTTTGACACCCCTGACGTAAGCAATCTGAGATTCTGAAAGGCTAGGTGCACAGACAAATTCAGTTAGCTCCGTCAGAAGTAGTATCAGCTGCCATATAGCATCTTCAATTTGGTCATGCAATAAAATAGGGAAGAACCTCAATAGCCACCTGTTCTGGGCTTCATGGCCCCCAAGCTTTGCTCAATTGCTGGGAACAGCGTTTGGTTTGTTGCTGCTTTCACCAGTTATTTAGTAACTCGTAACATGAAGTTCTAAGTAATCTAAATTACAAACTTTTAACTTCTCCGCATTCACCATTAAATGGATAGAATCTTACTTAACACATCAGACTAAGTTTGTTAGAGTTAGGAATCATCAATCAGATGCTATTTCCATGTCTGCAGGTGTCCCACAGGGCTCGATTTTGGGTCCACTTTTATTTTCTTTGTATGTAAATGACCTGCCAAATGTTTGTCTTAATGCCAACACCCAAATGTATGCAGATGACACAGTAATTTTTGTACATGCTGCAAAAGATAACAGAATGGCTAAATCATAATTGCCTTCAACTGAATGTATCCAAAACTGTTTGTATGTTTTTTAGTAAATCTAAAAGTCGCTGTGCAGAACCGGATCTAGTCGTAGCAGGGGAGAGACTACAAGTCGTCTCAGATTTTAAATACCTTGGAGTATACATTGATAACAATTTAAAATTTAAATCACATATTACGAAGGTTTGTAATCGCATTAAGTTCAACCTGGCAAACTTTAGACATGTCCGCAGTTGCATGTCAACAAGGGCTGCAATGATGTTTACGCATTCAATGATTTTATCCCATTTGACAACCTGTTAACAAGCAAGCAACACTTCTCACAAACCACTACTCTCTTGATATAAAAAAAACTCTTAAAGTACTTGATAGGAAACCTATATATAACATTGTCATGTTTTAAAAATATACAACCTTTTAAGTTTCAAAAATTTGATTAGATATACAGATCTCTGTCTTATGTACAAAATTATACATGGACTGGCTCCTCATGTATTGAGCCAGATTGTAAACGCAGTACCAAATGCTAACAGATCCACAAGGAGTGCAGCAAGAGGTGACTGCATTGTTCCGCTGAGGAAAAGTGCATTCGGTCAAACAGCTTTTGCAGTTAGGGTTGCTCGTGAATGGAACCTCATTCCAACTCACATTAGGAATTTTAAAACTTATGTTTCTTTTAAATCTAACTTAAAGAAGTGGCTAACAGGTAATCAGGACTGTTAACATTACATGTAGTTACAAAATCTTGCCTCTATCTTGTCTTTCCTGTCATGCCTGTTTGTGTCACTTGTGCTATGCATATGAGGTTGTTGGACTGACACTGTGGCTTGTGTGTGTATGTGTGCTGGTGTTGATGTTGATATTGACCAAGTGTTTTTGTTTATATGCTTGATCATTTCCTTTTACATTTATAGTCATTTTTACTTGTATTGGACTAAACTTCTATGTACTTTTATAATCCTTTTATCTTTTTAGGTGTGACACTTTACGATCTGTCCAGGGACAGCAGATGTAAAATAGCCTTTTGGCTAATTCTGGCACACTGTACATTTTCTTTATGTATTATTAGTGTGCATTGTCCCTGTTAAATAAACCTGAAATAAATAAATTATAAATATAAAATAATAATAATACTATGAATTTAATATACAGTCTATGGACAGGAGGGCATGAGACGGGAGATCTCTTTTTACTATGCAGCCATACCCGACTCTAATAAAATGACTCTCTCCCCCTGTGGGGTTGAATATCAAGCTGTTCCACTAGCTGCTCCCTCTAGAGGTCTGGAGAACTTCCGTTGTGGAATCTGGATGCAGTGTTTTTTTGTTACATTTGTTTTCAGGGTTTGGGTGCTTTTCTTTTTGCATCGTTTTTTATTTCAATTGCACATGTGTTGTCAAATTAATGATTTTTTTTTTTTTTTTTTTTGTGTTTTTTTTCTGAAGTTGCAGGGCGTTTGCCCCTGTTGGCCACCGTACATTAAAATACGTTGATGGAAACATGACTTGTGTCAGATAAAAGTAAGTAAGTAAGTAAGTAAGTAAGTAAGTGCCTTGCAGTGGAAGGTGGTAAAATATGTGGACAATTTATTTAAGGGAAAAATCCCACAAAGGTGCACAAAGGAGGCTAACCTAGCTTACCTTAAAGCCCATGTTGCAGGTTAACCACCAGTGTTGATTAACAGGTACATATAGCACTCAATATATGTATATCATTGTTAAAAATGTCTCCAAATAGTGTTAAATGCGAGTTTTTGTCATTTTTGTCAGGTTTTTGGTGTTTTTTCTTCCGCAATTCTGTGATGACGTCACGTTGGGGAGACGTGTATCAGCCTAGTACTAGAACTATGGTGACTGACTGGGATGAGGAAGAGGGGTTTTTACTGTCCGTGAATAGCACCAAGTGAAAGTCAATGTTTAATTTATATCTAGTGACAGTGATCATGTCGTTAGTTCAGATAAGTACCGGTAAACTTAACTAGATCTAGAAAATACAAGGCATCATGCTAGCTATGTGCTAACTTGCCAGTCCCACCTGTGAAATCCCAGATGGTTGCAAACACATAGATATGATTGATATCATGATTAGATATCTCACGTTTTGATGGTAGCCTACTAGCTCCAGTAACAACATATTTGCCTAGTGTTTATTTATTACTTGGACGGGGATGCTGTTCAGCTTTTCTCAAGTTTAGACAGCTAGCTAACGCTACGTCGACGTTTCGCTAACGTTAGCGTTAGCCTAGCCGGCTAGGTAAATATTACAACTGCCTTCGGAGTTTCCTATATCTGCGTCCACGTTTTTAACCTAAGACCTGTGGCGTTAGTGCTCCTTTTGTACCATAACTTTATTGAATGAAACGTTAAACTTCGCTCCTACGAGATGGGTGAGTTTTTGTTAGTTACACACAAAGCTAACTGGCTATAGTTAGCCTGTACGTATGCTAGCGGACATTAGCTAACGTTGCATAGCCAGCAAGCAGCTTAATATTTCATTCAATAAAAGTATGGTACAAAAGGAGCTCTAACGCCACATGTCTTGTGTTGACAACGTGGACGTAGCTCCGAATGCAGTTGTAATACCGGTATTTAACTAGCAGTCTAAGCTAACACTGTTGCGCTAACGTTAGCAAACGTCGGCGTAGCGTTAGCTAGCTGTTAAAAACTTATGACAAGACGAATAGCATCCCCGTCCAAGCTGCCTTTCACTTCCCCCCCAATATTATTATACACATAATAAAGACACATTGACTCGGTCGAGACCAAAAGCCATATTTTGCCAGACCAGCGGCAGAAACCGGGACCGGGACAGTGAACCGAGACGGGGCTTTCGCCTGTCGTCTCCCCAACGTGACGTCATGCAATGCATTGTGGGGGAAAGGAGAAACCACTGCAAAAAAGTTTTGTGATATCCATTGTATTTGATGTTGTTGGGTAACAGTTTAAATGTTTATTACCAAGCAAATTGCAAAAAATCGTTAGAAAATAAACCTTGCAACATGGGCTTTAACAAGGTAACGGAGAACGCAAAGCCCCCTTTGCCCAAAACAGAAGCTAACTTCGGTACAGGGCATGGATGTATGTCGATTTAAATACAAACAAATGAAAAATGCACTTTTAAAGAATCTGGGTCTGAAGAAAACATAGCATTAGATTAAATGACATGCCCGTCAGTGAAATCACGGAGTGTGCCATCTTCAACCAGAGGTGGGTTAAAACGCTGCTGAGCTGCACTTTCATCTTTTAGCGTTGCTTTGAGCATAAGCGTCGATTTCGGTGGGGACGGTGGGTATGTGTACCTATCAGATTTCGTCATGAGTAATTTTGTACCCACCACTTTTTTTGAAAACCTCAAGCTCAATTTAAGAAAAGAATAAAGTTCATAACACATATAATTCTTGAGCGACACATGCCAACAAATCCACAAAGATTTCTATCCCCACAGGGCCGGCACAGACACAGCCGTTCTGTGCTGCAGAACTACAAATATTGTGCTGCACAATATGACTGAAGCGCCTGCACCGTTATTCCACGGGACGGTGCGTAGGCTCAGCCGCCTGCTCGCGCTTCAACACCGTTCACTTGCGCTCTAACTTTGGATAAACTCTTTTTTCCTACACATCTCCAAGGAGTCAGGAACTTTTGCTTTGTGTTTTGTGTTTGTCTTCCTCAAGGGATTGTCAGATTACGTTTTGAAATGCTTTTTGTTTTTGGAGTTGAATTGAAACTTCCCCTGATCTGTAGGAATCATTAACTCCATTCAAGATGATTGTGTTTGCATTGAAACCCCAGAATCAACTCTTCCCAGAGTTATTCAGTGTCCCAAAAGTAGGCTACGCCAGAAGTGTTTTTGTTTCTATCCGGCGCAGCCCCTCTCTCTCTGAGTCTGATGTCACGTCATGTCACATTGTCAACATGGTAGCCTACATGGATACATGAAGCAGAACATAGTGGGTCATATGTCTAATGCTTGTTGAAAACTAAAGGCTTTCTTCTTCATACAAAGTGTCGGACATCACATTTTTGTTTACATTTTTATTCATTTACATTAGTAGGTTACTGGACAGCGTCTTTCAAAACATGACCTGCGCGAAAGAGAACAAAAAAATGAAGGCGTTATTGTACCCAGCACTTCTGAAAGTGCACTTCCGAATGCGTCTCTGTCCCCAGCACATTTCAAACCAAACTGACGCCCATGGCTTTGAGGCTTTGCAGTATTGGGATATAATGATAGTGCCTCTTCTGCCCTATATTGTTGTTCCCAAGTGAGATTTCAACAGGCTGAACATAGTTAAAGTGTGTCTTGTAATATTGCTAACCCTAACCCATCCACCAAATTAAAAGGAGTCACTCATGAGAGAATCAGGAGGAATGATAATTTGGTATGAATCTAAATATACCGATTCAATAGAATTAATCAAAAGAGGTGAATTTTATATCAACTGACAAAGACATATTCATCTGCCCCACATACATTCCAGACTGAAGGTTGTCATGACATTGTGTAAAGACATTGTTGTCGTGTTTTTAAGTCAAATGTTTGAAATGTTTCCTCATTCCCCAAAACACAAAACAAGTGACAAAACACTTGATTAGTTGTCTGTAAGAAGAAGCAGGCACAGAGCCAGAAGTATAAGGAAACAATCTACAGATACTTTCCTTATATGTCTGTAAGAAGAAGCAGGCACAGTGCCAGAAGTATAAGGAAACAGAATGTCAGACCCATCAGCAGATGAATGTGAAACAGTGTATTTGGGCAGACATGTTCCGGGACCTCCCTACATAGTTGGAGATCTCAATGTTAAACCGAAAGTTACATTCTTTCTACAGTCAGACAGAGCAGGTGGAGAACTGAATGTGACTTTGCAGCTTCTCTCGCCCCCATTAGACAAATGCTTAGAAAGTCAACTAGACGCTAAATGGCAGCAGCCGGAGTCTGAGAAGAGGGGGAGAATAATTGTGGAATTGGTTTCAACACACTTAAACTTGATACGATTGATACGAGGAACACATCAGATGATGCTGTAGGCTACAGGACAGCGTCTTTCAAAACATGACCTGTGCGAAAGAGAACAAAAAAAATGAATGCGTCATTGTACCTAGCACTTCTGAAAATACATTTCCGAATGCGTCTCTGTCCCCAGCACATTTCAAACCAAACACCCATGGCTGTGAGGCTTTGCAGTATTGGGATATTATGATAGTGCCTCTTCTGCCCTATATCTTTGTACCCAAGTGAGATTTCAACAGGCTGAACATAGTTAAAGTGTGTCTTGTAATATAGTAAGACGTGCTTTGTGCGCTTTGCATACTCGTCTCCACTCGACTAGCTAGTGTTGTGTCACACACACAGTAGCCGCAGCCGCTCGCCAGCTAGCCTTCTTCCATCAAAAGGACTGACCAAACTGACTCACAAAAAATAATTAAATGCAGTCAAACCAACATGGCATTCGCCAAGATACGCAAGGTAGACCAGGAGAATCGTCAGTTCAAAACTGACTGGACTGAGAGGTATTGTCTTTTTTTTACCGGACCACAGATGCAGACTGTAGCTGTAATCAAAGCGGACAATCTGAAGCGGCACTTTAACTCTATTCATGCTGCCAGTTTTAATGCAAACTACCCAGAAAAATCGAACAAGCCCAAAACAAAAAATTGCAAGCACGTTAATATCATACAAGCACTCGGTTCTCTGTGTAAAACAACATCGGCACAAGAGAGCGCAACAGCTGCCTCGTTACACGTTTCTTGGAAGCTTGCAAGAGCTAAGAAGCCATTCGCCAATGCCAGTTAATTAAACAATGTGCAATCGACATGGCTGCCGAAGTTTAAAAAAAGTTGTTGAGCTGTTGAAGCAAGTGCCGCTGTCGGCTAATATGGCAACCAGAAGAGTCAAAGTTTTAGTGGAGGAGTATTTTTCCAGTCTACTCACAGATTTGAGGAAAACAGAAGCATTCTTATTGGCAATAGACTTGTCTTGTGACCGAACCGACATGGAACAGCTGTCTGTGTTCGCAAAATTTTTTGATAGGAAGACATTTTGATAGGAGCTGCTGTGTTTGATTTCTCTACCCGGGCGCACAAACGGGGAAATAATATTCAACGAGCTGACACAGTTCTTGGAAAGGAATGGCTTAGATGTGAGTAAAACTGTCTCTGTTGTTAACAGGACTCCGTCGATGGTGGGACACCACCAGGGCTTGGTAAGCAGGCTTTCTGCCGTTAACCCAGCACTCCTGGCATTTCACTGCATTATTCACAAGTCAGTTTTGTGCGCAAAACTGTGTGGAAAAAATGAAAGAGACCATGGATACTGTCACACAACTAGTTAACTTTGTCCATGAGAGCTCTAGTCTGCAGCATCGCCTTTTTAGACCATTACTTGAGGAAATGTCAGCTGAACACAAGGATCTTTTGCTCCACAATGATGTTTGCTGGCTGAGCAAAGGCCGTGTGTTGGAGAGGGTGTGTGACCTATGTGATGAACTTGTATCATTTTTATCCAGCCTGCAGAGCCAAAAAGCCAGCGACTTTTTGAGCTTTTTAACTGACAACAAGGTGATATCAGATGTTACTTTGTTGTGTGACATCATGTCTCATCTAAATCACCTTAACCTGCGACTACAAGGCAAGAACCACACTGTTGCTGACATGTATGAGGCGATTGAAGCTTTCCGGTCAAAGCTGCACCTCCTGGAGAGAGACGTTCATGGGAGAAAGTTGCACTTTCCACGTCTGCGTGAGCATTGTGAGAAGAATAAAATGCAGGAAGATCCAGCAATGAAGGATTTTGTGTCCAGGCTGGCAGAAAACTTCAAGGAAAGATTTGAAAGCTCCCCTAAACTCTCAGCTGACATCCGTCTCTTCGTAAGACAGCCGTTTTCCGTGTCAGCTGACAGCCAGTGGACTGGAGAGGCCAAAAAGCTGGTGCCTTCCATAGATGAGGCGGCTCTTCAGATGGAGATCTTGGAGATGGGAACATCTGATTTGCTCAAAGCTCAACAAAGGATGCACTGGCGAGTGACTTTTGGATCAACGTGGTTCCCCAAGCTCGTTTTAAAAACGCCAGAGATATTGCAATGTTCCTACTCACGATGTTCCCCTCAACATACATCTGTGAATCAGCATTTTCTTCAATGACTGCTATCAAGAGCTCACAGATTCACATCTTGGACAGTGCCTCAGGATCGCCACAACAGAATACAGGCCTGACATCAGAAAGGTTGCCTCATCCCGTCGCTCTCACTTTTCTCACTGATTGGTGAGTGAACAAGACCCAATAATTTTTTTGCTATTTGTCAATCTTCTTGTGGTATAATAATTATTACAATGAAATAACCATTTCATATTTCATACCATGGTTCCTACTAAATATGCTACATATTATATATACATGCTATTGACAGACATGAACTAATCAATTCTTTAGAAGCTAGGCTCGATGCATAGGCGGCGCCAGGGAGGGGCTTGGGGGTGCTGTAGCTACCCCTAGGATTTCCTTAGCACCCCCAAGAAATTGCTGTGGTTGATTTATAAATAAATAAAAAATTGTTAATGTGTAAATAGTATAATTTATATTTGAAAAATGAATAAATAGATTAATAAAACCAACCGATTATTTTTAGGCTAAAAAACACAGGTGATCGTATTCGGCCAAAGGGTGCAGCACACATTGAACTTTTGACCTTACTTCCGCAGTAACGTTTTCACCCTGAAGAAGAAGAGCTCAATATTTGGAGCCGTTAGGATTAGAGAAGTGAACCTAACGCTAGCAATGGATAGTTTTTTACTCCCTAAAGGTCAAGGTGTGGAGACTTTATCAAAACCTGTAAGTGAGACTGAGAGATATGGTGAACTTGTCACCAACCGGGACGAAGAAAAGCGGCCGGAGGAAGATGACCTGACCACGGCCGTGATGGCTGCTGAGGATGCTTAACGTCACCCTGCTGTAAATGACATTAGACCAGGGGATCGCACAGCCAGGCCACAGTGGGCGAGTCAGCTGATAGGGATCCATGCAAGAACTTACTCTTATCTCTGTCTCGTAGACTAACATTACAGTGAACGTGTGTTTTACACAAATGTGAATAAATGGATAACCGAATCTAAAGTTATACAGGACATTGGTTTATTTTTAGCCCAGAAAACATGTCTGCCCTCAGTGGCTTATTTAGATATATTAAGTCACTACAGATATGACTACATTATTTTGACCATATGTGCAAGTGTGAAAATTGTGTGAGGATAAACGTGTGTTTATGTGTGTGCTTGGCTATGTGTGGTGTATTTGGCCTGCTGTATTACTCTTCTGAGCCAGTGTATGAGAGCTGCAGTAATGATTGTCTGAACCCGGGTTGTTGGCTGGTATTTGAAATATGTTTGGTGGGCTAATCAGAGTTCTATGGTGCTGTTGTATCAGCAACTTTAAATCAATCTCACTCGTTCGCTCGCTTAGTAAACCGCAGCAAAGGTGGGTGGGCATCTGCACGAGTGTGTGTAAGATTAGGTGATTTTTGTCAAAATTTCAGAGCTCTCTCACTGAAACGTCCAGCAACCCCAAAGCAGCAGCAAAAGAACATCTCTGGCGTTGATGTCAACACCACTGGGTTGATGTGAGGCAGTCAAATGCTGATTAAGTGTAGTTAGTATTGAAGCAATCCTTTTCCGCCCAGCTGCAGTGTGCACTGAATACATTTAAATAAAGTATGTTGTTTATCAAATATTGCCAAATGTTTTAACTTTTAACGGACCTGTTTTAGCTTGTGATATCTGGTTAGCTAGCTAAATAGTGTGCCCAGAAGAGCACAGTTGGCTTACGTTATCATTTGCAATGTTAGCTAGCCAACTACCACCAACGGGCCTGAAACGTTAGCTAGGTACAAAGCGGACGAACCGGCTCTAATAATATGCCGTTAGCTTGTCGACCTGCCTTAATGAGTATCTGTGAACATTGACGGTTACATTACGGTCAACTTTAACTAGCCGGCCCAATCGACCCCATTTTAGCTTGTGATAACGTTAGCTGGTTAAGTCAGCCCAACCGTGGTAGTAGCACGGATGGCGTTGCCATTTGTACCTAGCTAACGTTAATGTTACAAAGCGGGCAAACCGGCTAAAATAGCTAACGTTAGGCGTTAACGTTACCCTCTCAACACCCAAAAAACAAACACAGGTTAACAAAAGCTGGACGAAGTATAAATCCCTATATCATAAACAATGTATTTGTGAATTTTTACCACAGAGGTGTAAGAAAGGTTGCTCCAAAATCCCAGTGATACAGTTAACTTTTGAACAGCTTTGTGAATTTTTTCGCTTTGTCTTGTTCCGAAGATATATTGCACAAATCGAAATATTGGAAAAAGCCTGTGAAAAATCATTAAAGAAAATCCCTTCATATGAACACAGTATATTAGCCAGTATTTTTTATGGACTTTTCTTACAGTGTACCCAGGTAGCAAACAGACGTTGGGCCAACGTCAATATTGGTTGGTTACGTTGGCCCAACCTATACAACAGAAATACAACGTTGGGCCAACGTTGGCATGGTCAGCTGCGATGGCCCGACCTATCTGACAGAAATACAACGTTGGGCCAACGTTCGTATGGTCAGCTGCAATGGCCGAATTACGTTACTTCAAAATATATGCTAGCAGCATTTCATGTTTTATCACTCTTCCCAGTAAACATGGCGAAAAGAATATTTGTCTGGCTCGCTTTTATGACGTTTTTCCAAGTAATACAATGCATCAAATGTGTGAAATCAGAACAATGTATTTATTAAAGATTACAAAGAAATGACAGGACATCATATGACAAAAGATGGATGAATAAAATAATATAAGAATAATAATTTCCTCTACATTCACATTTTGTGTAAAACTGAAAATGTAACATAAGGGGGTAAAATGAGGTAACATGTTCAATCTTTCCTTATTTTAAGTACTTTATTAAAGTTTATGCAAAACAAGTTTACTGTATAAATACAGTATAAGTAATAACATACAAAAACAAGATACAACATGTGCAAATCATTGCATAATGTGCAAAATATAATAATATGCATTGAATGCGGTTTTAAGTCCAGAATCTTTCATTAAGTGCTGTGACACAGTGGCTGTTTATTACAGTCTGCGTAGTAAAACGTTACATCTGGTTTTAAATAAATTTTCCTGGGCTAATCCCTTATCGAAAAAAAAAGCTTTGCTACAGACAGCAGCCTCATATTCGTTCCCAGTGTGTTGACAAACAAGTCACCAACCCCCTTTTTTTTTTTTTTTTCTTACAAAATTTTCAAAAACATTTATTTTAAACCTTTTTTGTTAATCATTGTTTTATTTGTCTGACAAGTCATCTAAACAAACCTTACCCAGCAGCAGATCCGTTTGACATGTAAAACAACCAGTGTGTAAACAATGTACAGTTTATTTATGTAAACACCGTATTTTATAGGTATCATACCCTGTCCTCGCTATATTACTTACACAACATGAATACCATCTAAACGTCTGGATGCATCGGACCTAAAGATGAGCGGAGCTCATTCTTACAAGAGAACGGTGAGTGTGTGATATAGAATTGTATACCGTTATTTTCCGCTATCTTCTAACCGTAGCCTCCACTTCAGCCGTTAACGCAAGCCCAGCCAGTCCAAGGTAATCGCCTCGATTAAATATATTGTTTTGTTATATAGCTATTTGTTTCAATATGTAATCAATCTGTTATCTAGTAAGGCTCGATCTGTTATATGGCTTCACGTTAGCAATCTGATGTAAATTTCGCCCTTATAATTTAGCATACCGGTAATTTAGCGACAGCTAGCATCTACATCTAGCCTGCTAGCTTCTAGCTAACAGTTAACGTTAGCTAGCTATCGAGCCATAGCTAGGTAAACATAGCTTTCGAGAGCAATACCGTTAGCTAGATTAAACAGAATCGAAATCAGCTGTAATTAACGTTAGTTATTTGTTTGGCAGCATACTTAGCCCTACAGAGATAGCTACGCGAACCCACACTAGCTATGTCTGCAAACATTTATTCAGACAGAACACTTAAACGTCAGGCAAAGCGGAGGGCTTACAACGTCCTTAGTGAGGTTCATAGTGAGGTTAACGCCAATGCTGAATCTGACGCAGCCGACGTAAATATATGCCTGGCAAAAACGCCCCTGCTGATGATGTGTGGTCAGACGCTGTATCTGATTGGCCCATGTCCTATGAATCAGACGAAGTTAGAGACTGAGTTTAATGTTGACGATAACGTGATTGGTGAATTTTGGTCAGATGCTCTAACAGAAACTGACTCAAGTGATGACGAATCTGTTGAGTCTGCAGAGTGTCTTGGGAGGAGCTCAGAGGTTGGGCAATAGACAGCCAAATACCACAATGCCACCTAAGGGCTCTTGGGCATCCTGAGAAGATATCATCCATATCTCCGGGATGCCCGCACTCTTAAGTACTCCAACAAATTATGAGGTCCAGCAGATTGCTGGTGGCACCATGCATTATTTTGGAGTTGAGAAAGGCATTAGGCATGTGTTAAACCAGATAGACCCTCCCAAAAGCCATTCATTTACAAGTGAATATTGATGGACTACCTTTGTTCAAAAGCAGCAATCAGCAGTTCTGGCCCATTCTAGGCTTGGTAGAAGAAGACAAAACAAAGCAAACATTCGTCATCGCTTATATCTTGGATCTAAAAACCAGAGAATGTCAATCTGTTCCTGGAAACATTTGTGAATGAATATGGAAAGCTTAAATTAGAGGGTGTGGATGTAATTGGCAAATGTGTAGATATTAAAATTTCCAATTTTGTTTGCGACGTAAGCGCGAGGGTTCTTTGTAAAAACATTAAAGCCCACAATGCATACCACGGCTGTGAAAAATGCACACAGGAGGGGAACATGGGCGAAAATCGCATGACTTTCCTCTGAAGTTGATTCACCCTTAAGGACAGATACTGCCTTTATCAATAAAGATGATGAGTTTCACCATAAAGGGACCAGTGTTTTGACAGGGTTGGAATTGGTATGGTTACCCAATTTCCATTAGATGTTATGCACCTGGTTTTTCTTGGGGTTATAGAGAAAGTTGATAGGTTTTTGGATGAGGGGACTACTTCCAACTCGTTTAGGTGCTCATCAGATAGGCCTAATTTCTGCAGCTCTTATGTCCTTTGCCATGACACTCCCCAGAGAGTTTGCACGGAAGGGGAGATCACTTGTTGAGGTAGATAGGTGGAAAGCAACAGAGTTCAGAACTTTTCTCCTGTACACTGGTCCAGTGGCACTGAAAGACCATCTGCCAAATGTTCTATACCACAATTTTATGCTTCTGCATGTAGCCATTCGGATTTTATGCTGCCCCTCACTGTGCCTCCAGTACTGTGATTTTGCTGAAAAGTTACTGATCACATTTGTTGAGCATTTTCAATCTGTTTATGGTAATTACGTTGTGTATAACATACACGGGCTGACACATCTTGCCAATGATGCAAGGCAGTTTGGTGTGCTGCATAATTTCTCAGCTTTCCCATTTGAGAACTTCCTCTACACATTAAAAAAATGATTAGGACCCCCACGCAGCCCTTCAACAGATCATCAGGAGATTGTCAGAAAAAGCAAAATGTCAGAACTAAAAAAAGGGTGTGCAAGGATGGTTTTTACCAGGAACATAAGAATGGGCCTTTTCCATACAATGTGACATCTCAGCAGTTTACACAGTATAAGCAATATGTAAATGGTGGATCTTCAATTAGTTTATCAGAGGGAGACAACTATATTCTGTTCAATGGAGATATTTATATAGTGAAAAATATTTTAAAAGACAAGGAAGCATCGCATCTAGTCTGTCTTAAATTCCAAAACAAGTCATCTTTTTTCACCTATCCCATTGATTCATCGAGTCTTGATATATCCTTTGTGAAACAACCCGGCAGTCATTGACTATTGTTCCTACGCAGACTGTTTCAAAAGTCCTTCTTTTACAGTATATAAGGATGGGTTTGTGGCATATCCTTTACTGCATACTGCTTGATTCCCTCTCTGCATCTGACAAATGTACAGTACTTACCAATCATAACGAATAGTAATAATAAGATTTAGAATAGTTTAGATCATTTCCACAGTTAGGGAAATTAATAGAGCTTCAATAAATGTATATAGTTTGTAACACTAGATATTTTTTTAAATTTTTTTTTATAGATGTATTCAATAGTTGTTTTTACTGAAAAGAATGAGACCGAGGTTATACCAAGTGACTGGCTGAGCATCGACAAAAAGTTTCCTTTGGCCCCCATATAACGGTACAAGATGTAGAAAAGCAGTTGAAAAAAATGAAACTCCTGATGAAGAATGGGACGAATATGAAACTGAATGGGTGGCTGAGTATGGTAAGTTATTGAGTAAGTATTAAGAAATATAGAGAAATAACTATTCAAATCTATTGCTCAAAATTAAAGATGCTCCTTGTGAGCGTATGCGCTAGACACAGCAGTTCTTTTCAAATGTTCAGATAATAGGTTTAGTGATGTTGTTTGTTTCTATATTTAGGTTCCTAGTGAAAAGCCAGAAGAAAGCTGGTGAAGTTCTGTGAAGGCAACAGTTTGGAGTCTACAGATGAGGACAGTATACGGAAAAAGAGTGTATGTTTCCACTATTCTCTGTTCTCCTTTATAGAGCCCTACTGCTTATTTGCAGTAAAAATTGATTACTCTTAATGTGCCCAACAGACCATCGGCAAAATATGTAAAATGGATTTACATCTGGTACAGCCTCAGGAAGACCTCCGTGCAGGCCTCAACAAGCGGCTCCACACAGGTACAGACGAAAACATTCAGTGGTCATTGCACCAGCCTTGAGGAATTATTTCCCCATAATGGTCACCAAAGATTCCTTAAATCCAAATTAAAGATTTGGGAATATCGTCCCTAGAGTTGTAGATAGAATGTAAATAGAATAATAATTCCAAGGGGACGATATGTTGAAAGGAACTCTTTGAACAATAGTCACTTTCCTGTTGTATAAGATTGCGCGAAACTCTGGATGGAAGTAAATAGATTGTACATTCTACTGATTCTGTTTCTTACTGTTTCATATGCAGAGACAATGGAAAGACCAAAAAGAAATTCTGCAGTAATGGAGCCAAAAGCCTGACCTTGCCAACCATACCTCTATTTGCACCATCAGCACCTGCTGTGACAGTCCCTGAACCAAGACAAGATGGCACGTTAACTATTCCAAACCTTTACAATAGTTTACTTGGAGTTTTTAGCAATTACCCTTTTAGTCTATAACATGAATTAGAAACTGTTCAAGTAACAAAAAATAAAATGAATGTAACCAAAAAGAACTTTGCCTGGCTAAGTTTTACTATTTTCAAATGACAAACCCTTTTCACAACCACAATTTAAAAAAACTTGGGATGTTATGTAAAATGTCAAACTCTTGTAAACCCATATTTAGGACATAGACAACATATCAAATGTTGAAAATGTCAAATTTTACTAATTTATAGGAAATGTAAGCACATTTTGGAATTTAATGCCAGCAACATGTCTAAAAAAAAGCTGGGATGGATACAACAAAAGGCTGGAAAAGTTATGTTATGATAAAGACAACAAAACAAGAGACACAGTCTCTCTTTATACATTCAATTCTGTATAGTTATAATGTTGCATCTTATGTTTGTCTTATTCAGAAAGAGAACTCCGGCTCTATCAGATGCTGGAAGAGATAAAGGGTCAAGTCAGGCAGAATTCCGCTCCTCCTTCAGGCCATACTGAGAAGAGAGAATGCAGCTGAAGTTGTAAATGAGGAATTTCCAGTTTCCTTTAAGGAGCATGACAGGCATAAAAGATCTGGAGGATAGGCGGTCAAACAGAGACACACACACGTTCTCTAGTAAATTCTAATGATGTTCTGTAACTTCACTTAAAATAATACTAACATATTTAGAGACCTAGACCTGATTTACTGCTGCTTAACACATGATTTGTTTTCATAGACAAGATATCTTACCAGCTTGGGTGGAACATCTGCCAAAGACATTGTCCACAGAATCATGAGGGAAATTATGACCAATGAGTTGGCCAACAATTTTAATTGGCAAGGGAGAGGACAGAAGAGCCCCTTTTCTGCGCTCTTGCTGGCAAAAGTTGTTTATAGGTGATATGTTTTAAAAAACATTCAAATATTCAAAACTTAGACATAACTTTGAAATAGCAAAGAGGAAACAACCCCTTACAGTCTCAACATAATGTGTCATTGAATGAAATACAAGTCAATGGAAGAATGCCAATTAATCAACTAATCGTACAGAACTCTACAAAATACAACTCAGATGATCTGTCGGCTAACCCTTTCTCTGTTTAATTTTCTTTAATTTCATGCTGACAGATGCAGCCAAAAACAAGGCACAAAAGTGGTGGAAGCCGAGGAAAAATTAAAACCTGGCTGAAGTACAGTGGAGACCGAAATGGAGGAAGAAAAAAAAGAGCAACAGAAAAGGGTACACAAGGCCTTTAGTAAGGCCAAGTTATAAGTGTATGTTTTTTTTTTAAGACTGATCAAATACCTTTGCAAATGGTTGGAGTTTTAAGTAATTTACATTTTGATAATTTTTTCTTCAACACAGAAAAGCAGATGCCTCCCCCTCATGCAGATTCCAGCAGCTGCAAAGTGAATGTAAGTGTCTTCCAATGATTGTTTTTCTTCCTCTGTCTAACCTACCATTAAACAGAGGCGATTTCATCTTCACTAGGCATACAGCCTTATCTTCACTGCATGAAGATGTATAAAATATGTGCTCACCCTAACATGACCAAACTTTTTTGAAAATGTCTTGCTGGCATCAAATTCAAAATGGACGTTAAAATGTACCATGAAATACACTGTTAGACTTTCTATGTAGATATGTGAGTCACTGTAACTACCCCTTACAATACCATAAGTGTACGTGATGTTTTTTTTACAGTATGATGCCTTTACCAAAGTTCCATTGTACAGTATGATACTGTAACTTGTATGAAAAATGTGGTGTGGTTGTTTACCACAGAGCTGAAGTTGATGGGCATTTGGTTTGGGGGAGGGAAGGAGGAACAGTCTTGTTTAGAAGCTTTAGAAGATTTGTGAAGGATGATGGAGGGGCCGAACCCATGGGTACTTCTGCTTGCTGATCCACATCTGCTTGGGGGTCTCCAATCCAGACAAGAGTATTTATGCTCTGGTGGGGTGGTCCGTACTGAAGAGAAATGGTCATGAGTTTATCTCTATCTAACGGTTAACCGACTAACAACTTGTGCAAAAACATAGAATATGACAGTATACATTTCTTTTGAGCAGGCAGAATTGCGTAGCTGCACTGTTCTGTCTGTGAACATTTTCTGATGTGTGAACTATAGTACATCACACAAAGAAAATGCCTACCTAGTTTGATGTCTTCCCTCAAATTCGTGAGCCCTTGGAGGAAGGTGGTGACTTGGAGTGCTTTTCACTTTGAAGTGGTTCTGAAATAATACTTACTATGAACATTGGGCCTCCATTCACCAACCGTTCTTACCAAGAAATGTGTTCTTTAAACCCTTCTTACGAACTTTTTACAAAGATTCTGGCATTCACTAATGTTTTCTTAACTTGGATTTGTTCTTAGCTAAGAACAAAATCCTCATACTAAGAAAGAACCACTCTTCACCTTTGGAGTGATGACAATTTTGCCCAAATGATTGCTTACTGCATTTTATTTAATTCTACAGTCGTTTTACAATGATAGTATTGTACTGTAATGTATTTCTGATCATTTGTTGAAAAAGAAATCATATTATGCAAAAAACACACTACTAACACTATTTGGGTGATTGATCGGTATTTATAGGGCCAAAATGCAGTGGTAGAATGTAACAAAGTACAAATTCGCCCTACTTTACTTAAGTACATTTTTCACGTATTTGTACTTTACTTAATAAACTCAATAGTGCATAGCCTACTTTTGACTTTACTTTGTTACATTTTGCAGCAATTATCTATACTTTGTACTCCACTACATTTCTACAATGTCCCGTTACATTTTCTGATCAGTTTCCCCTGCCAAAACGTCCTTCCCTGACTGTCACACATTTGTCTCACCAGTGAAGTTTTGTTGCCGTAGATACTGTATATATGGGGCACCCGATCCAACCCGGCTCTGGTGCTGCAGAGCGCGCCAGCCTCGGTAATACGCCCGTAAAAGTGAAACGTTTGTTTTATTATTCCGTTTTAAAATCATAGTTGCTATATCTATTTCTCACCACAGCGTCTTTCTCCTCGCCAGGCTCGTAAGACGCGTTCTATCTTATTTATTTGGCTGGACTCTTCACTCTCCCCATTCGCTGCTTCACACATTTTATTTGCTTACTTGCATGGTTAAAGAAAAATAAAATACATCCATGAATAAACCAACGCATTCGATTCTAACACATTTCCGTTTTGCTGGTTAGAATTTTAAACCAGGCCTTGGTTTGTGGTAGTGGCACCTTATAATTTACTAAAGTAAATATGTTCTTGTTATTTGTACTTTGAGATTCAGTACTTCCCTCCACCTCGCTCGACAATCCCAAACCTGTCTCAGGAGGTGAAGGAAGTTCATGTCCTATATGGGTATTTGGGTTCTTATGCTAATTAGGAACAACTGCCGCTTTCAGTTACAAAGACGTGGGATTCATCAATCCTAAAAAACACAATCCAACAAATCGTCTGTTTAAGAACACGTCATAATCCGCGTAGTTTTTGATCTTAGACTATTATTAGGGATATTGGTGATGCATTGTTCAAACTAAATATTATTGCCACCAGATATAACAACAAACAATACTATTCATCATTTTCAGTATAATTAACATAGATATTACATTGTAACTATTGCCAGTAACAAACTAGAATAAGACATCTATTACAGCACACATATTTGTGCAAAGGTGTAATACACTTGTATATAACGTGGCTCCCAGCTTCCTTTATTGGTGATTACGTACTAACAAATTGCCCTAACACAACCTGAATATTAACACGTGGCTACACAAGTAGGCCTAATAAAAATATATCACTCATAATAAGAACACAGCAAGAGCAATATTATATCTATATATATCTCTCCAAATAATGTCTGTAACAGTAAACTTCGATCACATAGTAGTTATTGAATATGAATAAAGTACTTTTAACATTTACAGATAACAGGTAGTAAACCCGAAGTTTAAAAATGATAGTTAAACTACGTTCTCACGTTACACACATCACTTCAACAAGTTTGGAAGAAAGAAAGAAGGCCTTTTGCAGCTGCTGCAGTTGCCTTTCTTCTGTTCGAAGCGAGTGATTGGCAGGAGATCAAAGAGTGACTTTTATTAAAGGAGAAAGTGTTACTATCCTTCCTGACTGTTATTATACATATGAAATAATTAAATGTATATTTTACATGCATGGGGTTATAAACACAATAACAAGATTAAAAATGCCATGCATTGTATGCAGGAACCAGTATGATGTAGATAACTCTTATATTGTAAATAACAGATGTATTACAAGTTAATACATATATATATAATACTAACAACATTATGTTGCAGAAAAATTAAACCTATAAAGACTTTAATCAATTTTTACGATTGGTCAAATTTAAAGTTGCTAGGAAATATACATTTTACTTTCCCCCATAAATCATGGTATATACATTCAACTCCTAACACCATATTTTTGAGTTACACAATCTTTAGCTAGGTCTAAAAAAAACATACAGTAAATCACTGTAAATCAAATTTTAATACCCATAATGCAATGCATATTACAGTAATGAACGGAAAAATGGTACTGTAGAAATTACAGCAAAGTCTAACAGTGTAGTCAAATGTGTAATTTGTGAGTGTGTAAAATTTCCTTTCGTGAAATGATCACATTCTGTTTTTCTGTTTGCTGTTTATATATTTTACACCACACCCCAATTTCTTTCTGTTTTGGGTTGTGTAATTAAATAGAACGACACATCTTAAATTGTTTCTAAAAGTTCCATTATGTTTGTTGTTTTTTACAACAGGAAAAAGATGCTGTACTTCTCCTCCTCTGCTCCATCTTCCCATCATAAGAGCCACACACAATCTAATTTGCTTCAAATCTGCAAAAAACTGCAGAATACAGAAGAGAATCTGCACATTTTCTTAGTTTCAGTTGGTTTTTGGCCTTCTTCCGCATTTTCTTGCGCCTTTTGGTTTCCTTGTTGTTGATTTCTTTGACTTTATTTTTTACTTATCTTAGCATTTTTCCACTGACTGCCTTTGTGTTGTTTTTTTTTCAACTATTTTGTCAATCCGCTCACATCCTGTGTTATTTATTTATTATGTGCTCAAGTTTTTCCAACAACAGCACCACAAGGTAAACTACATTAAATTGTAATGTTAATTTTTGTTACCAATAAATAGGTTTATTTTTATAACCAATTCAGTTTGTCCGTTGTGCCTGTCGTCTCTCTTAATGCGTAATGAGAAGGCCATGTCACAATCTTAAAATTTGAGGTAAGGTTGGTAAAACCTATTTAAGTTTAAGTTTGCAGATTTACTATTTCTGAAGTTGGCAGATGGTTAAAATAGGCTATATTTTTTAATTTGTTAGAAGATCTGCTGACAGTCTAAAAAATGGTTGACCCAAAGTTGGCAAAAAGGTTGGTAAGGTAAATTTTTGGGTTGGCAGAAGGTCGGCTGTCTAATGGTTGGCCCAATGTTGTTTTAGTTTTTTTAAGTTGGTAAAAGGTTGGTAAAATATTTTTAGGTTGGCAGAAGGTCTGCTGGCCATCTAAATGACATGTTGGCCCGCGCTAGGCCCAACGTTATTTTAGTGGTTTTGGGTTGGCAGAAGGTCTGCTTGCCATCTAATGAAATGGTTGGCCCACGTTGGCCCAACGTTATTTTAGTGGTTTTTAAGTTGGCAACAGGTCGCGCTTGCCATCTAATGACGATGGTTGGCTCAACGTTGACTTACGGACATAAATGTCGTTGGACGCCAGCACCGCTACGTTAACCCAACACAACAGCGCAGCCAGCGTTGGCCAACGTCTGTTTGCTACCTGGGTAGGTTCACCATTTAATAACAGAACATGTTCTGTTTTTTGTTTTTACTGTAGGTACACCGTTAAATACCAAAAAAGAAATCTGTTTTTTTTTAGCATGGACATGGTTATTTAACTGAAACATTCCATTTTTTTAATTATGGGACAAAGTCCAGGTAATGAGCTGCCAGTACTTTTTCTGTTAGTTTACGGATTTATTTCTTAAAGTGATGTTCCCATTTGGACTGTAAAAACTGCTGCTTTAACTGTAGTTTCAGTTTCACTGTGTAACTGCTTGTAGGTGTGGTTTGCTGCAAGCAGCCAGCTGACAAAGATGAGAAACAGCAAAAAGACTGTCCCAGTTCTTATATACTGTCCATGGTCCCAGCACCTGCACTCAACCAAAAATGGCCAGCAAATACTACCATGGTAAGTCATGATACTATTACTCATCAGTGTTGGGAGTAACGCGTTACAAAAGTAACGCAATTACAGTAATGCATTCCTTTTTGCTGTAACGCAGTAATATAACGCATTACTAATTAAATTTCGGTAATATTATTACCCGTTACAATCTCAGTAACGCGAGTTACAACGCATTTTAACGCCACATTTTTTAAGAATTTCCCAACACCGCGAAGCATTTGTTCACAGGAAAAAAAGCCGTGAGTATTATTTCATAACATCTGTGTCCCAACAGGTGACGGTACGTCAGATCGGACAGCATCCGAGCCGCTGACAGATTTAAATATGACGGGAATTAATGTTTAGGCTTGCTTACACGTAGATCATTGCAGTTTATCAGCCGTGGAGAGTAACCCTAACTCTGCCTGTAGTGGAATGGCTTGACGACCAAAGATGCTCGTCTTTTACTGTGACCATTTACTGTTCAATATGTTTCTGTCATGAACGGTAATAATTATTACAGTTGCAGTTTTACAAACAAGAAAGTGAGCAACTTAGCTTGACGGACATGTTCCATCCATAGACAGTATTTGTTGCATCATCAACATGCATAACAGTTGCATCTCAGTAAGCTAGCAAGAGTACATAAGGTACACAACCGACAACTTCCGTGTAGGCTACTTCAAAATAAAAGCACTTCCTGTGACGGTTCGCAGTAAAACTAAATTACTGTTAAACAAATAAGGTTGTGTACCTTTTCACATATCAGCTGTAAATCAAGTACTGTAAATAATGTAAATAGTGAGTTTTAATCACACTATAATTGACAATTTCCTTTAGACTGTTTTAAAGTGATGGTTCGGAGTAATTTACCCTAGGGTCCTTTGCACCATGACCTCGAGCCAAACACCCCCCCCAGAAGCTTTTTGCACCTGGGTCTAACATTGGGCGAGTTAGCGTAGAGTAGCGTTAGCCGCTGATTAGCTTAGCGCAGGGGCTAATGGACCCACGTTTGTATCTCGTAAATGACCCCACTAATAATGCCCAAAATGATACCAAAGGTCTACACTAGTACAAATAGGTTATGCACTCATAAAACGATGGATTGGAAAGTTTGTAAGTACACCAGAAGTTTATGAACACTTGCCTGCTCTCTTCTGCTCTCTGTTGCTGCTGCTGCTGCTGCTACCTGCAGTTAGACGAGTGCTTAGGGCTGTCTACAAATTACTACACCGAAAAGAGATACAACAAAATATGTATTAATTTAATGATTAAATAAGGTAATGTCTCCAAACTTACCTCAATTATTACTTGTCTCCTGCTAGTTATATTACAGCACTTACTTTAAAAAATAAGTTAAATTAAAAATATTTTTGTTGCATCTCTTTCGGTGTTATAATTTGTAGACGTCCTAAGCACTTCGTCTCACAGCAGCAACAACAACAGCAGAGAGCAGAAGCCAGCAGGCAAGTGTTATTTACATAAACTTCTGGTGTACTTACAAACTTTCCAATCCATCGCTTTATGAGTGCATAACCTATATATACTAGTGTAGACCTTGGTATCATTTCGGGCATTATTAGTGGGCCATATTAAGAGATACAAACGTGGGTCCATTAGCCCGCTTAAGCTATTCAGCGGCTAACGCTACTCTACGCTAACTCGCCCAATGTTAGACCCAGGTGAAAAAAGCTTCTGGGGGGGTGTTTGGCTCGAGGTCATGGTGCAAAGGACCCTAGGGTAAATTACTCCAAACCATCACTTTAAACTAAAGAACATGAATTTCTTATTCAAGTGATTTAAACAAACATTTTACAACAATGCCGTAGGCTACTTCAATACAACTGTAAGGTACTTTTAATTGAGTATTTTCATTTTCTCCTACTTGCCTATTGTACATTTTACTTATCTATTTTTTATAGCTTTAGTTACTTTGCATATTCATATTAATTATACAAAATATTATGAATAATCTGTGATGTATTAAAGTGGGTAAAGATGAGACTTTATTGATCCAGTGGTGAAATTCACAAGCTAGCTGCCAAGTCAAACTTCCGCTGTTATTTTGGTGAAAGTAACTCAAAAGTAACGCAAAAGTAGTGTAACACATTTCAATTCAGAGACTAATTACTCTCAAATGACAGTAACTAGTAATCTATAATGTATTACATTTTGGAAGTAACTTGCCCAACACTGTTACTCATGTTGTTAAAGGGGACATATTATGGTTATGTTTGGGTTCTTACTTTTATTTTGGGGATCTACTAGTTTACATACTTTAATGTAAAAAAAACAAACATTATTTTTCCCCTACTGTCTGTCAAAGAGACCTTTGCTACACCTCCCTTCACCCTCTGTTGTTTAATCACCTGTCTCTTTAAGTTAAGAGAGAAGTGACTATATTTGGACAAACGGCAGCGCTGGGGAATATGACATGGCTTAGTGTCAATAGGCCTATGTCACACTTCCTGCTTCTGGAACGCAGAGTAGGGAATCAGAACTTCCGGTCAACAGTCCCTTTCTTCTTGTGAAACGAAAGTTTCTGCTCCTGTAGAAGCTAGAAGTCTGTATGAAATCTATCTTGTTTTAAGAAAAACATGTTTTATCCGCGATCTTATAGAGAAAAACTACACTGCCCACAATCCTAAGCATAACAACAATGTCTCTGATTGGTCCAACTCGCTGTTACCATAGTAACGTTTACCGTAGCGTTGAAACCGCGAACGGCTAGAGCGAGTTTCTACCATTGAAGTCTCTGATAGTTTCTGTACACGGTCTTTTTTTATTGTTTTAAAAATGTTTTTTACTTTGAGAGTTCATTTACAATCCCAACCACATCGTCGTAGGTGACTTCAGGCAGGTAGCGTAGAGACTTTGTCCAGCATCTATCCGGCTCCTCCAACGTAAAAAGCTAACAGGAATAGCCGTATCCCAAGCTGCAAATTACTGCTCCTGAACATTGAATCTCTTTTGAAATGAGAAGCATAGCGCAATAGGATATTTTACAGTCTTAAGTCTAATATAATTTTTTTATTTGTTTCACGATGCACTTAAAAAAAGATTATGGATATCTAGAGCATTCATTACTTTTCTAATGCTATTAATTCTTCCATACAGAGCAAAAGAAGAATATGAGAATAGTTATCGTGGGGAAGACTGGGAATGGGAAGAGTGCCACTGGAAACACCATTCTGGGACGACAGTGCTTTGAATCAAAGTTCAGTGCAAAGTCTATGACTGTAGACTGTTCCCAGGGCAAAGCTGAGGTGGATGGGCAACAGGTGGCTGTTATCGACACCCCAGGCCTGTTTGACACTAGGTTTGGCATGGATAGAACAACTAAAGATATATGCCAGTGCATCTCTTATGCTGCTCCTGGACCCCATGTGTTCCTGGTGGTCATCCGGCTGGGCAGATACACCGAAGAGGAAATGCAGACAGTGCAACGGATTCAAGAAATCTTTGGACAGGCTGCAGACAAATACAGCATGGTTCTCTTTACTCATGGGGACCAACTTGAAGACACAACTATTGAAGACTTCTTGATGGAATCCTCAGACCTGCAAGAACTCGTGACCAGATGTAATGGCCAGTACCATGTCTTCAATAATAAGCTGAAGGATCGCTCTCAGGTCACTGAGCTGCTCCAGAAGATCAGAAATCTAAACCAGAAGAACGGAGGAAGCCACTACACAAACAAGATGTTCCAAGAGGCTGAGAGGGCAGTCGAAGAGGAGAACCAACACATCCTGAAAGAGAAAGAAGAGCAAATACGCAAAGAAAAAGAGGAATTGGAGAGAAAACTTCAGGAAAAATATGAAAAACAGATGAAGAAAATTAATGAAAAACTTCAGGCTGAGAGAGCGAGGGAGAGGAAAGAGAGAGAGGAGGAGAGGAAGAAGGAGTGGGAGAGAAGAGAGAGGGAGAGGATGAGGCAGAGGGAGGAAAGAGAAGCAGAGAGGAAGAGAGATGAAGAGGAGAGAGAAAGGCATATTGCAATTATGCAGAAATATTTAGAGGAGCAGCGGGAAAGAGAACTGGAAGTAGAAAGAGAAAGGTTGAGATACCAAGCACAGCAGCTATCTGATTCAGAAAATGATTGTACAATTCTCTGATTTGGTTTTTCTGTAAATCTTGATTAAAATGAGAAAGAAAGGGTCAAACTTCCCTCCTCATTACCACACTGGACGGTAATGACAACTTATCAGCCATTGTTACCTCAAGTTAACATACTGATACACTTTAAAACTCCACATTAACAATTTACAACTGGGAAGAACCAGGCCATCCTTCTTGTCTGACATCATCGGCAACAATGCATATAATACATGTACTATGTTGGCTACCATTGAGAAGCAAGTTCACTACCTGTTTTTTTTAGAAATACAAATCAGTTAATATTCCCCTTCCACATATTGCATCAATCTAGTAATTCTCTTTCTCTTTACACACAATATAAGCAGTGGTTTCTATTCATTCTGTACTTTAATGTTTAATGTGGTTCATGCATGTTATAAAGCACTCTGAATAACCTTTGTGTATAATATGTGTTATTCAAATAAACTTGCTTTGCCATCTCTTGGCTCTTGTTTATGCTTACTTGCTTACATAGGTCAATGAGCAAATTATGAAAATCTAACATGTCCTATATTAGAAAAATAATTCAAATGACTATATTATTAACTTACTACCGATATATTAATAAACAGTAACATATAAGTGAACCAATACATTGTGAAATATTTAAAAAAGTTGTTAAATCATAACTAATAGTTTATAATTATAATTTGAGGTACTAGTCTTTTCTTTTCATGCCACTTTCTACATTTCAGAGAGAAATATTGTACTTTTTACTCCACTACATTCATCTGACAGTTTTTCCAACCTGGACCCTATGTTCCTATGTTTTTGTGTCTAAGTGACTGATTTGAACAACAATCTTTGACATTGGTCCAGTATTACAGTTTTTTACGATCGCTATGACACTTTTTTCAATACTTTTAACAACCTTCCTAAACTCTTAACACAGTTAGCACAACATCCGTCTGTGTAGGCTATACAATTAACACATTTCTTGTTGCTTTGACACAAAATGTATACAGTTAACACAAATTTAAAATGCTTGAACTTCTTTAACACACAAGCTCCACCAAGAACAAAACAATGGATCTTTACTGCAAAATTTACAAATGCTTTCACACTGTATGTCAGAACAGATAACATAATGTTCTAAACCTAATTTATAGGCTAAAGTCAAAGTGAACAGCTGATCATATTGTATATTGAAACACACATATATCCCCTGCATTTTATACATGCATTTATTGAGAAACAGCTGATTGATGTTATGCAAATACATCAATCACAGCTGATTCCCTTCTAGGAAACACACTCAGAGGTTGAGGTTCTTTCAATCACATGATCATATGGTGGTACAGTAAAAGAGGACCTATTTGAACAATATACTGTAGATGAACACAGAAAATAAGAAAAATGCCTTCACGAGGGAGAGGAAGAGGAGTACCAGGACAATTCTGTCTCTGTCTCCTTTTTCTCATAAACTGTACATTCTATAAAGCTACTCTGAGATGGGTCAATCATTTTTTGTATTGAATCTCTGCAGCAAAAGAAACAAAATGGTGGCCAGGTTGGCTCAGTGGTAGAGCAGGCGCACATATACTTGGAGGTTTATGCCTTGACGCAGAGATCCAGGGTTCAAATCTGACTTGTGACGATTTCCTGCATGGCTTCCCTCTCTCTCTCTCTCCCCTTTCTCAACTAGCTGTTCTGTCAAATAAAGGCAGAAAAGCCCAAAATATAATCTTTAAAACAAATGTACTAAACCCAACAAGAGGAGAGGCTTCAACAGAAACTGCAGTGCAAAACACGATATATGATCAATACAATCACTTTAGTCTGTTGTATGAGGGCAGACCTGACTGACACGTATAAAATAATGCAGTTTCTGTAAATCCATGGGATGTTAGTGTTTTGTATGACATTGTGCTATGATTGACTAAATGTTCCTGTTGGGAGAGAACATGTGTTAGTGTTTTGGACGAATTATTTGATTTTGAGACATGATTACATTGTTTTGGTAGACATAGTGTATTTTGTTAGTAAATTATTGTATTTTGAAAATCAGTGTTGGAGTTTAGTTTAGTTTACAATGTGTGATTTTGAGCATGAAATTAACTGTTTTGCCAATCGTGTGTTGTAGGTGTTGATGCGTTAAGAGGTTAGGAAAGTTGTTAAAAGTATTGAAAACATTGTCATAGCGATCGTGAAAAACTGTAAGCGAGATCGCTGCAGTCAGCAGCAGAGAAACAAGTTACAATGTAAGTTAATAGGAAAATTGTCCAGCTTGTATTTATCTTCACAAAAGGGCTCGTTTTGCTGCTGACAGGCTCAGATTAATATTCTAAGTGTCTGACAACATTATGGAAAGGATCCCTTCAGCGATAGACCTTTAAAACCTCAATCACTCAGACACAAAAACATAGACAAATAGGGTTGAAAAAAAAAAACGGTAGTTACCCTTTAAGATTTTTGCACAAGAAACACATGTAGTTTATATAATATGTTGTATTATAAACCACCCAACAATATACACATGCCTACAAGTAAAGCTAAAATGATGAGAGGATAAAACAAAGAAGTGTTTTGATCGTTTCTAGTTTCTAAAATGTGAGGTTTTTTTTGCTGAGTACTTTTACTTTTAATACTTTAAGTACATTTTCCTGATAATACTGTGGTGGCAAATTTTATTTTAACCATTTGTTTACAGTTTTTTACGATCGCTATGACACTTTTTTCAATACTTTTAACAACTTTTCTAAACTCTTAACACAGTTAGCACAACATCCGTCTGTGCAGGCTATACAATTAACACATTTCTTGTTGCTTTGACACGAAATGCATACAGTTAACACAAATTTAAAATGCTTGAACTTCTTATACACACAAGCTCCACCAAAACCAAAACAATGGATCTTTACTGCCAAATTTACAAATGCTTTCATACTGTATGTCAGAACAGATAACATCTTGTTCTTAACCTAACTTATAGGCTAAAGTCAAAGTGAACAGCTGTTCATATTGTAAATTGAAACTCAAATATATCCCCTGGATTTTATACATGCATTTATTGAGAAACAGCTGATTGAAGTTATGCAAATAGATCAATCACAGCTGATTCCCTTCTATGAAACACACTCAGGTGTTGAGGTTCTTTCAATCGCATGATCATATGGTAGTAAAGTAAAAGAGGATCTATGTGAAGAATATACTGTAGATGAACACAGAAAATAAGAAAAATGCCTTCACGAGGGAGAGGAAGAGGAGTACCAGGACAATTCTGTCTCTGTCTCCTTTTTTTCATAAACTGTACATTCTATAAAGCTACTCTGAGATGGGTCATTCATTTTTTGTATTGAATTTCTGCAGCAAAAGAAACAAATTGGTGGCCAGGTTGGATCAGTGGGTAGAGCAGGCACACATACACTTAGAGGCTTGTACCTTGACGCACAGGTCCAGGGTTCAAATCCAACTTGTGACGATTTCCTGCATGTCTTCCCTCTCTCTCTCTCCCCTTTCTCAACTAGCTGTCCTGTCAAATAAAGGTGGAAAAGCCCCAAAAAAATCTTTAAAATTGTTTTACTAAACCCAACAAAACAAAAATGTAGAGAAGCTTCAACAGTAACTGCAGTGCAAAACACAATCTATGATCAATACAATCACTTTTGTCTGTTGTATAAGAGCAGACCAGACTGACACATATAAAATAATGCAATTTCTGTATTTCCATGGATGTTAGTGTTTTGTATGATATTGTTCTATGATTGACTAAATGTTCCTGTTGGGAGAGAACATGTGTTAGTGTTTTGGAAGAATTATTTGATTTTGAGACATGATTGCATTGTTTTGGTAAACATAGTGTATTGTGTTAGTGAATTATTGTATTTTGAAAATCAGTGTTGGAGTTTAGTTTACAATGTGTGATTTTGAGCATGAAATTAACTGTTTTGCCAATCGTGTGTTGTAGGTGAGTTGGTGCGTTAAGTGTTTAGGAAAGTTGTTAAAAGTATTGAAAAAATAGTCATAGCGATCGTGAAAAACTGTAATGATATTAACCATTCGTTTAAAGATTGTTTTAAACCTCCACAAAATCCTGCTCCTTCCTGTAGACGTTTAAAGCACCAGAGAGGGGAACAGTTGGCAACCGTAAACTATAGCCTAGAGAGTTATTTAGTTTTACTAGCCTGAATCTCCTCACATTGTTGTCTTTTGCTTAGATAGAAGTGGAGAAGGCCAATGACTGTTTACGACAGTGAGAACTACGTAGGTTTCTGTCTCCTGAGATAAACTGTTGTTTAGGCTAATGAAAAGAACAGGAGCAGAGGGGAAGGCGAGACAATGGTGTGACTGTAATGATGTCCTCTTTTCAACTATGGCCAGGCTAAAAGATAAAGTTAGAGGGGTGGCTTAACAGAGTTTCTTCACTTTATGATGTTTTGATGTTTAGACTTTAGGTTAGAAAGACATTTTCAGTTGTGCTTTTGTACCTTTGAAACTGTGTTTTCTCCATTTGCAAATGTAAATAAATACTCAAAGACCAAACTTTGGTTTAATTCTCAAACGGTCGTTATTCGTTTTGATTTTATCCTGAATATCACTAAACCTTGCTGCTTCATAGGAAAACTTCCACGACATTTTGGCATTGTCCGGCAGGATGGATGAGTTAACAGAGAAAAGAGCTCCGTTGGGTCGCTGATGACTGGCTATCCAGGGATCAAAAATCACCTGCCTCATACCTCTAAACCTTTAAAAAGGTTTTTCAGAGAGAAGAGGGTTAGGATCGCGGAGCGCTCTTGACTGTTTTCCACTCCGTCAAAAACGAACAGGAAGAAATTTCAATCAGCACGGTAAGATAAAATTGATGAATTACAATTGTATTGTGAATTCAAGGTTTTTGAACAAACATTCTAAACAAGCAACCATTGCTAAACGAATTAAGTAATGAATAATTGGCGAAATCATTCTCTTTAACTAAAGAGAATAAATGAAACTAATTCTGACTTTTGGGAAGTGAGTAACTGGGTACTTTTTTGGGGTCATTAGATAGTAACAAAGATATAAATGAGCTTATGAATGACATCTTTTGGCAGACACGGACATATTTCTGATCAATTCTCTGATGCTGGCGGACCAGTAAGAGAACTGGCAGAGTAGGCAAGGCCTAAAAATTAATCTACGAAACTGATAGCACGTTTCTTGATTAAAGAGGCGGACTGCAGAGTAAAACAAAAAAAAATAATAGTTAACTATTTAAGAGATTTTTGACAGCATGGTCGGCCCAGGTTTTTCATACAAGTTTCCCGAACAAAAACAAATAGTCGATAATCTAAACAAGTTCTGGACCCTTTAAGGACAACCTGCAGGACCGTCTGGGTTGTAATGATACTCTAAACAAGTTCTGGACCCTTTAAGGACAACCTGCAGGACGGTCTGGGTTGTAATGATACTCTAAACAAGTTCTGGACCCTTTAAGGACAACCTGCAGGACGGTCTGGGTTGTAAAGATACTCTAAGAGAGCCTCTTGATTATTTAGAGACAGACTGCAACAAGGCAAGACATACTAAATAGGTCGAGTTATTTGACTATTAAGTTGATTTTGTCCGCAGGGCTGCACACGGGTTTTCACACAAGTTTCCCGAGCAGATAACCTCACGGTGTGGTGACGATCACATCGACCAAGACATAGTATACTATAAGGTCCAAGGGTCAATCATGGAAGAAGAAATTCCCGGCCGAGCAATGCATCTGGACCCATTGTGGGTGAGATGTGTCAGAAATATGGACCAAAAATGTTGGACTGTTTGCGATGTCTGTCATACTGGTCAAAAAGCTTTGGCTTTCCGAGAAACGGATCTTTGTGTACAAAGACACTGAGAATGTTAAAGCAAGATTTTAGAAGAAGTAGAAAGAAAATTAATGGAAAAATCAATGATTAAGACAGAGGATTTAAAGCTACTAGGTACGGGAAAAACAAAGAATGTTTTAAAATATAGATAAAACAGTGATCCAGGGAAAGAATGCAAAACACACATGCACCAATAACCTCCTGATCAGTTCTAATCAAAGCCCATGTTCTGAGCTTTCTCTAAAAATCAGGAAGACAAGCTGGAGAAACGGAGGGAGGAAGAGGACACAGACTCAACTCTGGGACAGGACCAACAGCACCGTCACACCTGCATTGGGTGGAAAGACCAACGAGTACGTGAGAAAACCATGTTGGAAGCGTTTGTCTGCATGTTACAACAGGCTGGTGGGCAACATATGGATCGCGGACCCGAAAAAGGCCGCTCCCACAAAGGACGTGGTCGAACCAGAGAGAGGCCGAGGCGGGTACCGTGGGCAAAAATGCTGAGCCCTAGAACCCAGACCAGTGTTGGTACCGCAAGGACTTTGGACATTGGTTATGTAACTGTCTCCCCCTATGCTGGGACTGCCAGATCCCTAAAAACAGTTCATACAGACATACACGTATATACACATGCTTGCAATGAAGACATGCTTTTTGCACGCTACAAACACTCCCCACACGATAGACAGATAAAATTAGATGCAAATACTACACATTGAATACTTTTGGAAAATAGCTTAATTTATTCAATGTATTTATCTGATGTGTATACAAATTGCCTAGCATGGTGTTAATTATACAAGGGAAGAAAATTGAGTTTTTAGTTGATTCAGGAGCAATAATTTGGGTTTAGTGAAGTTTTGTTCTTCAAATCAGAAGCTCTCTGGTAAACTAGTTTTTTCCTTTAGAGAAATGATTGAGTGGTTATCCCAGGAAAGTTCACCATTCTTATATGTGTGAGTTCAGATCCTTAGGATCCTGAACTAGATAAGAAAGGGAAATGTTCATTGTTTTTTTTCCTTCCTTCCATCTGAGTGTCCTGAAAATTTGTTAGGCAGACATTTGAAAATGTCTATTTGAAATTGAAGCCACTTGCTTTAAAGTTGTGCGGTTTGATAAAAATCACTCTTTGGCTGACATATTTTTGTTGCAGCCTAAAAGTATGTATTTGTTTACAAATTGTAATGGAACACGTACCATGTCAGTCTGTTAATCTCCTGATTACGGTAAAACAAACTGGGGCACCTGTAGTTAAGTTTAAGGAATCACAAATATTACATTACATACATAATTTGTCACCTTTTTTTTGACCCTGATGAAGATTACGTTGAAAAGTTTTTTTTTTAACAAATCAAAGGACGAGCATGAGTTTTCTTTTGTCTGCTGGCACATACACATGTCCAGTGGCTGTTACCTTGACTGATAAACTACATAAGGTTTTCAGAAATTCTAACTCAAAAGCTCACATTCATGTTTCTTTGTCTCCAACAGAAGAGGAGACAGACCTAGGACACCTTGTGACTATTTGTAAAAATTTACTGACTGGACTGACACTACTGATAATGTGTTTATTTCTCTCCATCGAAAGGAGACTATAGAAAACCCATACAACAGCGTAGGCCTTGTATTCACAGTGTTCAATTATTTAGTAAACGTGTGACTACAAACAGGCATATTCACACGGTAAAAACAATATTTTTATTTACTGATGTTTCACCACACTTTTTGTCTCAGGTACAGCGTTATCTCTGGGCAAAACACACAAATGTGACGTGGATTGATTGACAAATTGTTAACCTGTAGTCATCAAGCTGCGTTCGAACTACAGGCCCCAGAAACATCAGTACACGCTAAAACAGGAAGTAATCCGACCGTGTTTTTAACTCTTTATTGACGGATGGGGGTTATAGTTCCATGTTTAGATTCTCCGGCATGTACTCTTATTTTCTCAAGTAACATAAATAAGAAAAATCATTTTTATTATAATTGTTAAAGGTTTGTTTTATTCAGGACCTTCAAGCAGTAAATGCAGTGGGTCTATGCTTGAGCACCTAGTGTCTCCAACAGCTAAAAATAACATTCTGCAGGGAATGTTAAATGTTTTGATTCTCTGTTGTTTCGTCTAACGTTTTTTTTGTCAGTGTTCCAGTAGAAAAGACAGTAAATATCGTTTTATAGTTCTGGGTGATGGTAAGCTGTACACCTTGACACGCCTTTGTGAGGAATACATTGAGTTGTTAATTAATGATGCCATAAATTACAAAAAGAATAACAGTGTGTTAAATGTACCTTGGAGAAATCCTTCTTTCTTTGAGAGAGGAAAGCCAGAGGAGGAGACACACACACACCCCACACAGAGATAAGACACAAGCTAAAACCAAACATGAGTAGTACAAGTGAAATTTTGGTTTAAAGAAATTATTTTGATATACATTTTTGTTGAATGTTATATGATATGATGCTTCCCATAACAGGTAACGATTTGGATAAATAGAAGGCTAAAAACTTTAATTTGTAATGATTCTTGGAACTAGCAGATAGTAAATTTGTGATACTTTGGTTTGTAAACTGTAGATAAAAAAAGGACATAAACAATGTATTTTGGGTAATTCGTCTTAGTTTATTGGTGATATTGCATAAATGCAGGTTTAAATGAGATTTAATCCTAAAAGCAGTACGTTTCATATCGTACTCTAATGAGTTTTATTGTTGCTATATCACAAATTGTCTAAACTAAATTAGTTGATGTTGACGTTGAAAAATTTACTGAGGTGAAAATTCCCCTAAAGAAATTATTCATTGAACTTTTGTTACTGATAAACAGGATTTGCTGTAAAACCTAGAACAATGTTAAGGATTAGAATATTAAACAGATTATTTATATTGCTTTTGAGTCATGAGCTTTGTCATGTCTCAAATAGGAGGGATATAGTATAGTAATGATAAATAAGGGGTTTAATAAAGAGAAAGGGAAAAGTAGCAGAAATAAATAGTGTTTGTTAAATCATTTTAGTGTTAAAGGGGTGATAGAATGCAAAACTGATTTTACCTTGTCATAGTTGAATAATGACAGTTTAGTGGGTAACTAGGACATACATAGAACCTCTAAATCCCATTGACACCTCTTTTCTCTGCAAATCTCACTATTTGAAACTGCCTCTGAAAACGGGCAAATCTCAACGAGCCCCATAGTTGACGTCAACTATTGCGGCTCCTCCTAATTTGGCTCTAGTCTTTCTCTTTGTCACGCCCCAACATTTGCATAGGCTACTGACCTGAGATCAGTTAGTCTTCTGAATCTAGGTCGTGCAGATGTCAGAAATTGTATACATTGTTCAAATGCTATTTTACCATTAAATTCACTTCTGAGACTTTTTTATGCGAGAAATCAACTATGTAGAGGTCAAATACGGGCCGTTTTACGAAAATTGATGTCTAATTGCAAATTATGTCCGACTGTGTGTCGGAGTTCAGCACTGGTGCTGCCTGTGTAGCTGCCTCGCCGCCTGGCCTGCCTTCCTTCACAGACCCCAGTCACCGTTTTGGGCTAATGGACAACGAAACGCCGCTGCTCTGACAGAGCTCCAGGGCCTCCAACTCCCCTCTTCCTGCTAGCTAAATGCCCTGTGTATGTGAGTGAGCGCTGTCAGCGAGCTTGTTACGCCAGCATTCTCTTACCACAGGTTCCAGTTACTCTTTTAATGTGTGTAATTATAATGTGTGGAGTTATTTAAACAAACGATTGGGGAAATAAACGCCGCTTGTCCGTGAGTCTCATTGATAGAGCCTGCGGCTGGATGGAGCTGCATCAATGAGAGCTAGCTAGCCTCCTCTTAGAATTCCTCTGGAATTCACAATAATTCATTAACTTGAAATCGGACACCGTTGTTAGGTTTATAAGACATAGTTTATAGTTAGATGTTGTGTAAGTGGCGTGACGAAATTCAAACTGTAAATATACTCGAATTAAGGCAAAAAGGAAGTTAACTATCCGATTGAAGGGAAAGTCACAGCTAACGAAACACCTAGCTAGCTAGTCTTCACAAATATTAACTTGAAATCGGACACCGTTGTTAGGTTTATAAGACATATAGTTAGATGTTGTGTAAGTGGCGTGATGAAATTCAAACTGTAAATATACTCGAATTAAGGCGAAAAGGAAGTTAACTATCCGTGATTTGTAGCTAGGATTGAAGGGACAGTCACAGCTAACGAAACACCGAGCTAGCTAGTCTTCACAAATATTAACTTGAAATTGGACACCGTTGTTAGATTTATAAGACATATAGTTAGATGTTGTGTAAGTGGCGTGACGAAATTCAAACTGTAAATATACTCGAATTAAGGCGAAAAGGAAGCTAACTATCCGTGGTTTGTAGCTACACATAGCTAGGATTGAAGGGACAGTCGCAGCTAACTAAACACTTTGTCTTCACAAATATTCATTAACTTGAAATCGGACACCGTTGTTAGCTTTATAAGACCTTTAGTTAGATTTTTTATAAGTGGCGTGACATGTGTGTAACATGTGGTAAGAGATTGCTGGTGTAACAAGCTCGCTGACGGCGCTCTCACTCTCACACAACGGGCCATTTAACTAGCAGGAAGAGGGGAGTTGAAGGCCCTGGAGCTCTGTTAGGGCAGCGGTATTGGTAGTCCCTGCTGTGGGCTGCCAGCCGTGACGGAGCTCCAAGTACCTCATAGCAGGCCGGGGTATGTGAAGGAAGGCAGGCTGGGCGGCGAGGCAGCACCGGCGGGCGTCAAGGCAGCACCAGTGGCTGAACTCCGACACACAGTCTTACCAAATTTGCAATTAGCCATAAATTTTCGTAAAACGGCCCATATTTGAGCTTTATATAGTTGATTTCTCGCTTAAAAAAGTCTCAGAAATGAATTTAATAACGAAATAGCCCGACAAACAATGTATAACTTTGCAGCGTCTGAAATATGAGGCCTGCTGCAGAGTCTCCCATATGTTTCTATGTAGTTTGCTCAAACCAATCAGCGCGTAGCTCATTCTGAATATTCATTAGCATACCATATTTGGAAGAAAAGCTCTTGTTCCAAATAGAGCCATGTTCACAGGGTAGTTAAGGGCCTAATAAAATAGCATTCGGGCAATTTTCAGCCCAACCAATGTTACATACCCCATTAGGAGACCTTAAGGAACAGTGTAAAATACCCTATATTATCATTCTATCACCCCTTTAAAATATTTTTTTATAGACGTTTGAAACACTTGTTGTGACATCACTGTAGCTCCAGTTTAAAAGATCTTGAATAACCAAAGTGCTAGAATAGTTAACAACTGTACATTTAAAAAAAAATCTGCTTAGCTGTGAACAAAATTGACAAAATTGATAGTTCAACTATAAACAAAAGGATCATCTACCCCCTGATTGACACGGTAGTGTAAGGGGATGCAATAGTAATTTTTTTTGTTTTGTTGATTCTGATTTGCTCCAAAGAATTTTGCTCATTTTCTTTATTTATACATAGGTAGGGAGAGGCCCATAATAAAAAACACCTATTTCTTCCACGGCAGTATAAGGGAAATTATAGGTTAGGTTAGGTTATTGAGAATTTTCTTCTGCTCTTTTGGCCGTAAGAATCCAGGTGTCAAGCCTGGGGATTCTGTGGTGATAACAACTTCAGGAGGAAAGATTGGCAAATAGACGGTGACCATCGAGATCCTTCCATTGACACAGGGCAGTGAAGGTTCCAGGGAGAGTCACCTGGATACACGCATCACTACAAAAGGTTCCAGATGTGGAGGAGAAGAGGGCAGGTTTTTCTACAACCTGCAACAAGTGACGAGCAGATCCTCTGCTGAGTCACCTACGAGGGAAATCGATTCAGAGATCAGCCTGACAGACGGCGTTTCTGTGCTATCTCTGAAATCAATCGGGGAAAGCTGGAGTTTTTCTCACTGTTTGCAACACGTTGAGAGAGGAGAAAAACGAGAAGTTTTTCCAAGGAGGAAAAACCAGAAGCTACATACTGGTATTGTAGCCTGCTGTTTGAAATCATTTCAGAAGACAGCAGTGATACTGATCTCTTCTCTGACAACCACAGCACATTCTCTGACAGTGACAGCAGAATACACTTCACAATTGTAGAGGACACACCACCTCTCTCTCTCTGAACACACACTCACTGCACATTCTTTTGAGGAGCATCTGACATTCCTCTGTGACTCGGAGCAGTGTGCTCTGACACACACACACACACATGTGGCAGGAGGACAGAAAGGACTGCAACAGGTACCCTTCAAGAAGAACATGGGGGGGCTTCCACATTTGTAGTGTGTTTATTATTCATTACTGCATTTATGATTTTCAATTGCATTCATGGTTTTTGCATTTTATTTTTGATGAGAGAAAAGTATGATAAATCACGTGTAACCATTTCTCCCAATATTTGCATACAAAAACACTCTAGGAACAATAGTGAAAAGACGTGATGTATTCACTACTTTCCATGTCAAGGAGAAAATGGTGGTTGGAATACAATAAGTACTAGTACAGAGCTAATATTACTGTAATGATTAACTTACGTCCACTCTTATGTTCCAATAACAGGCATTAGGATGGTTGGTATACGAATGCTACTAAATTGGGGCTAATTAGGGGTTTTGTACTTTATGTGGTTCCTCATGACCACACAAACTCCACTGATAGAATATTGATAAAGAAAGTAAATTATTCCTAAACAGCAATATTGTTAATATTGAACAAAGTTAAGTATAAAGACCTAGGCCATTTTGTTGTGTGCTTTAGAACTTAGGAAAAGTTCCTTGTGGATCTTTTATTACATTGAAGTAATTTCACCTTCCACATTTTGACGACACATAGACACCACATTTGACTAAAACTTTTGAAAGCTTAACTAATAGATACATTTTCTACTAAGGAATGACTTGGGTTTAGTTAGGAAATGTATGCGTGATGTAGGATATAATGATTTTTTTTCACTATTTCTTCACTTACAGAAATAAGCTCTTTCCAGTGAAACCACACACATAGAATAACTGAATTTTATTTGTGCTCTGACAGCACTTACTGATGTTAGAGATAAGGAGGGGTCAGTTTGATTCTGATTCTTCTCAACTTTCACTCTGTGAGAGCTTTGATAATTGCACCGAGCGTGTTTCAATTGATTTATATTAAAATAAACAAAGGAGGGAATTATTTGATGGCATTGGATAATTTAATAATCAGCTTTATGGAAAATTTGACTTCGCCGTATGGGTTTGCAGTACTTGGGGTTTAACCATGGGTTGTCAATGGACATACGCATGGGTAGATATGAAATTAGTAAATTTTCGCACTTCACACTAGGTTATTTTAATGTTTAAATACATAACACATTCTTTACACAAATTATAAGGCACTAGTCTGATGTGACATTAACCAGTGACATTAAGGTCCAGGGTTTTTAGCAGATTATGTTTGGTCTTCAGATTTGTTTTTTGTTTGCTATGTCATTACCCTAATCAAGAAAAAGAGTTCTTCATTCTTGTGGTTAATATGATTGAGCCTTCTGACGTATTCCGTCTTTCTGAATATGATAATAATGTTTGGACACCGTCTCTGATACTGTGTGAGATTGATTCATTTTGTTTTATTCTTTGATGTGAATGCTTGCTACTATTTAAAAGAGGGTTTTTTTGTACCTTTCCATTTAACATGTAAGAAACAGACATGAATATCCATAAGGTTGAATATTAAGAAGTAAAGTTTGGTTATATGATTAATTCTATAATAAGGGTTGAATCTTTAAAAAGTAAAATTTATTTTTGTGATTATTTTGTAATCAAAAGGGTCAACTGTGGTGGCAAATTTTATTTTAACCATTTGTTTAATGATATTAACCATTTGTTTAAAGATTTTACTAGCTTGAATCTCCTCACATTGTTGTCTTTTGCTTAGATAGAAGTGGAGAAGGCCGATGACTGTCTACGACAGTGAGAACTACGTAGGTTTCTGTCTCTTGAGATAAACTGTTGTTTAGGCTAATGAAAAGAACAGGAGCAGAGGGGAAGGTGAGACAATGGTGTGACTGTAATGATGTCCTCTTTTCAACTATGGCCAGGCTAAAAGATAAAGTTAGAGGGGTGGCTTAACAGAGTTTCTTCACTATATGATGTTTTGATGTTTAGACTTTAGGTTAGAAAGACATTTTCAGTTGTACCTTACAAGCCGTACCTTTGAAACTGTGTTTTCTCCATTTGCAAATGTAAATAAATACTCAAAGACCAAACTTTGGTTTAATTCTCAAACGGTCGTTATTCGTTTTGATTTTATCCTGAATATCACTAAACCTTGCTGCTTCATAGGAAAACTTCCACGACAATACTTACATACTTTTACTTAAGTAACATATTCAATGCAGAACTTTTACTTGTAACAGAGTATTTTTACAGTGTGGTATAAGTACGTTTACTTAAGTAAAGGATATGAATACTTCTTCCACCGCTGCTTATTAATATGGTTTGGGGGTAACATAAATGTCAAATATAAATATGCTATACTGTTAATAAAGTAAAAGAACGATTAAAACTGAACAGATCTGATTCTCCATTAACAACACTAGCATGCTCATACCCATAAAAACTTAACATAAAAACTTCCTTTAAACGGGCAGAAACATGTGTGTGAGTGTCTGTCAGTGTGTGTGTGTCTGTCAGTGTGTGTGTGTCTGTCAGTGTGTGTGTGTCTGTGTGTGTGTGTGTCTGTCTGTGTGTGTGTGGGTGTGTGTGTGTGTGTCAGTGTGTGTGTGTCTGTCTGTGTGTGTGTGTGTGTGTGTCTGACTGTGCGTGTGTGTGTGTTTGTGTGTGTTATTTTATGTGTGTGTCTGTTTGTGCGCGTGTTTTATTTATGGGTGTATTAAGATTTTATTTCCTTTTGGCAGATAGTCATATGGTTTGATGCACTATGCCAGCGAGGCCAGCTAACTTGCTTGTAGTCTGACTCTGTAAGATAATGAAACTTAATTAAAAAAAAACGTGCAAATAGGGAAATAAATGTGTAACGTTACACATTAAATGAAGTCCCCTGAAATAAATAAAAGTAAAACACATAGGTATTGAACTATAATGACTAATGTATATCTTTATATGTATTGCCTCATTTATACATTTTTTCAGGATGTATTTCATAGCCATATTTATGTATATTTATGTAAAGAGGTGAAAAAAAAGGATCAGATTTCCCTCAGCTGCAGAATCAGACGCTGCCAAGCGGAAGCTGAAGCTAACTTCAGCATGGTGTCAGATGGGTCATTTTCAGTGAAAAATCTCCTCACATTTCGTGCAGAAAATCCTCTTGCACCCCCACTTACCTGTAATATGCGCACAGAGATTGCTGCACATGACAGACCTTCTTTTCCGCCATGTCTAAAATCAAATCAGAGTAGGAATCCAAAGTCATTTTAGCCTGTGCTGAAAGCAACAGTGGTACACTTGCGCTGTTGCCTTGGAAATGACAACAGCCTTTTTTCATTTCTGTTTTTTAGTGATTTATTTTTCCTTATATGAAATAGAAAATGAAAATCAAAGCATATTTAAAATTTCTCTCATCTTCTTTTGACCATGAAAAGGAAAAAAAACACCTTGTATTTCAATTTTCAATTTTTTTAATTTTAAAACGAAAATCAAATAACTATTCGTTTTTAGTTTTCTAATACCTGTTTATGAAATGAAAATTGAATGACCAAAAGATACACTCAAACCAGTGCCTTGACTGAGCACCTCGTAACCAAAGAACCAGACCGGTTCAGTTCTATAAAAAGGGGGGGAAATAATTTTCATTTAATCAGTCAAAGAAATATTACCCAAAAAAAACCACTCTGTCTTAATTATACTTGTTGCACTTACTATGATTGATAAGCAGGGCCTGAAGTTAACTTTTTTCGGCCACCAGCCAGTGTGACAGGTAGGATTGACAGAATCACGAGGACCTTAAGAGAACTGCTGCCATTTCTTGTAAATACTGAAGGGAAGGGGGAGCTTTGTGCTTTGTACAGCAGCGTCTGTAGTTTTGAGTAAGTCTATAAGTATTCCTGGGTGTGGTTTGGCTCATATATAGAGACACACTCTGAACTCTGTCTTTACTTCAGCTGCAGTATCTACTCCATACTCTTTAACCTAACCAGGGACAGGAACTATTACAACCTAAACATGGCCAGCTATTTTGGTAAGTTATGATGCTGTATCCATTTTAATTTGTTATATTTTTAATGTTTTGATCATTATTAACAATAATGTTATAACGGTGATCACTGCTAAATCTTATTTATATAATGTCTTTGTGTAGCTTCTATAGACTAATGCTTCCATAGACATAGCCTACTGGGTAGTTAAACTTAAAAGGATTTGACTCTTTAACAAAAAGGTCTATCTCTGTATGGATCCTTACCATAATGTTATCAGACAGAATAATAATCGGAGCCTGTCAGTGGCAAGAAAAGAAGTTATGGTGGATGGAAACTGACGATGTCTATTTGCTGTATATAATTACATTACAGCCTGCTTTGCGTCTGCTGGTTACAGCGTTCTTGCTCAATACTGGACCAATTTCAAAGATTCTTGTTCATATTAGTCACTTAGACACTAATGCATGGGGTACTTTAAAATACCTGGTGCCTTTTCGTGTAAATAGTTAACTAAACAATATATGGAAGCCATATTAGATCATGGAAAGAAAGCCACAATAGGATTTCCTGTAGTATTAACTACAAAGCATGTACAACCTGATTCTTATTCAGTGTCACACATTCTTCTATACAGGTTCGAGCAGAAATAATGAGGATATGAGGATAGTGATGGTGGGGAAGACTGGAATTGGGAAGAGTGCCGCTGGAAACACCATTCTGGGACGACAGTGCTTTGAATCAAAGTTCAGTGCAAAGTCTATGACTGTAGACTGTTCCAAGGGCAAAGCTGAGGTGGATGGGCAACAGGTGGCTGTTATCGACACCCCAGGCCTGTTTGACACTAGGTTTGGCATGGATAGAACAACTAAAGATATATGCCAGTGCATCTCTTATGCTGCTCCTGGACCCCATGTGTTCCTGGTGGTCATCCGGCTGGGCAGATACACCGAAGAGGAAATGCAGACAGTGCAAAGGATTCAAGAAATCTTTGGACAGGCTGCAGACAGATACAGCATGGTTCTCTTTACTCATGGGGACCTTCTTGAAGACACAACTATTGAAGACTTCTTGATGGAATCCTCAGACCTGCAAGAACTCGTGACCAGATGTAATGGCCAGTACCATGTCTTCAATAATAAGCTGAAGGATCGCTCTCAGGTCACTGAGCTGCTCCAGAAGATCAGAAATCTAAACCAGAAGAACGGAGGAAGCCACTACACAAACGAGATGTTCCAAGAGGCCGAGAGGGCAGTCGAAGAGGAGAAACAACGCATCCTGAAAGAGAAAGAAGAGCAAATACGCAAAGAAAAAGAGGAAGTGGAGAGAAAACTTCAGGAAAAATATGAAAAACAGATGAAGAAAATGAATGAACAACTTCAGGCTGAGAGAGAGAGGGAGAGGAAAGAGAGAGAGAAGGAGAGGGAGAGGGAGAGGCAGGAAATGAATGAGGAGAGAAAGAGGGAGAAGGAGGAGAGAGAATTAGAGAGAAAAAGAGACGGAGAGGAGAAAGAAAGGGAGTATGCAAACCTGATGAATAAAATGAAGGAACAGCATGAGAAAGAACTGAGAGAGGAAAAAGAAAAGGTGCAGAACAGACATGAACGTGTGGCCAGAGAGGAAGCTGAGGGGTTTAATCCATTGTATCATCTGGTAGCAGCTGTTGAAGCAATAGTTGGTGCTGGCAAGAAGGTAGTTGAAGGAATTACATCTATTGGAAAAGTAATTGGGGGATCGTTCAAAGAACTGAGAGAGGAAATAGAAAAGTTGCAGAACAGACATGAAAGTAGTGAGTGATTGAGGCAGCACAACTACAGAGGAACCCTCTAGAAGCTCCTACACACGAATATTTAAAACAATCATTTCATCCACAGAATTAAAATCACAATTTACTTTTTATTATCTGAGTGAAAAAAAAAAAAGAAGTTAATTGTATTTGTTAAAGTAGAGCTGTATACCGTAGGTTAGTAAGGCCAGTTCACTCCATGGTTCACTCATCATATCATACTCTCACACTGCCATCTAGTGTTCCTTTTGCATTATTTTAACAAAGCCCAAGGTCATATTCCATAATGTAAGTTAACATTTTACTATACATATAAACTATTTTCTTTTTTTCTGTTTTTTTTTTCAGATTTAGATGAATGCTTATATCAACATTTTTATGTTCTCCAATGCCATTAAAATTGACCTCAAGCACATATTGCATCAATCTAGTAATTCTCTTTCTCTTTACACACAATGTAAGCAGTGGTTTCTATTCATTCTGTACTTTAATCTTTAATGTGGTTCATGCATGTTATAAACACTCTGAATTACCTTTGTGTATAATATGTGTTATTCAAATAAACTCGCTTTGCCATCTCTTGGCTCTTGTTTATGCTTACTTGTTTACATAGGTCAATCAGCAAATGGATGAAAATCTAAAATGTCCTATATTAGAGAAATAATTCAAACTACTATATTATTAATTTACTACCAGTGTATTAATAAAGAGTAACATATAAGTGAACCAATACATTGGGAAATACTTTTAAAAGTTGTTAAATCATAAATAATAGTCTATGATTATAATTTGAGGTAATAGTCTTTTCTTTTCATGTCACTTTCTACTTCTACTCCGCTACATTTCAGAGAGAAATATTGTACTTTTTACTCCACTACATTCATCTGACAGCTTTAGTTACTTTATACATTACAGTTTTTTTCGATTGCTAAACGACACTGGGCACAACTGGAGTCACATCTGCAAAACGCTAACTCCAGTCTGCACAGCAGCAGTTCATGTGGACCAAACTCTAGTTCGTTTTTCATCGCTTGAACACAGTTTTCAAAACTCTACACACTTATCCCATGACTTTAACCACAACGTGCACAACACTGTAGATTTACAGCACTTTGTTCAAATGCTAACACACTGCTGTCAAAACTGTTAACCACACATTCAGAACAGAATAGATTTCAGTCTGGTGCCTATCAAACACTGCTGATTGCAATTTTAGCTGAACGCCTAAGCAGGTGTCTTGTTTTAGACTAGTTAGTGAACATATACGGTATTTATATAGAGAAAGCTCAGAAAGACTTTTTTGTATACAAACACCAAATAAGAATGAAACACTGTACTGTTTGAGAGAAACAGGTAAAAGAGCAAAGATACCAATATGTCCAGGGAAGATGTCTGAGGTTATATACACAGCTATAAAAAAAGTGAAAAACACTATATCTTTACAATAGTAAAACTGCGTTCTTACTGTTTTTCAGAAAGTAATGGAGGTGAAAGCAATAGAAACACCACATTCATTAGTATTTAGAGATGATGCAGACATCCAATGTGATGAAGAAAACTTGCCACATGATGCTGGAGAGAGGCAGGATTAGTCACACTATTCGTTGGTACTGTTACGTATGTACCTTTAGTTTTTTTCCCCCAGTAATTCCATAAATTACTAGAGACAAAATACTTTATTGAAGAAAACTGCTGCTTTTCATTCCTTCTTGTTTACCTTATGTAAAAATTGGTATGCTATTCAATCTATATTTTTTCCTTAAATAAACTGTTGAGTAGTGTCAAGTCACTCAAATTGTTCAAACTGTAAAGATGAAAAAGTTTGTAATTTCTGTATTGGTGTTTGATGCTAGTGTTTTTACCCTCAGTGTGTTCTGAGTGACAGTGTGTGTTATCTCAGTGAGGCCTGTGCATACTGTTTGAGACGTGTGTTAAGAGTTGTGTTGCTTTGAATGAGTTCTGCAGGAGATGTGAACTGTTTAGTTCCGGTGACTGTAAGTAGTGCAGACTGTAGTTTGAGTTTTGCACATGTGACTCCAGTTGTGCCCAGTGTCGTTTAGCAATCGGAAAAAACTGTAAACAGTAACTACTGTTTTTCCAACCTGGCCCCTATGGTCCTATGTTTTTGTGTCTAAGTGACTGATTGGAACAAAAATCTTTGTAATTAGTCCAATGTTAAGTGAGATTGCTGCAGTCGGCAGCTGAGAAACAAGCTACAATGTAAGTTAATAGGACAATTCTTCAGCTTGTATTTACCTTCACAAAAGGGCTTGTTTTGCGTGTGTGTCTGTCTGTGTGTGTGTTTGTGTGTGTGTGTCTGACTGTCTGTGTGTGTGTTTGTGTGTGTCTGTGTGTGTGTGTGCGTGTGTTTGTGCGCATCTTTTATTCATTGGTGTATTACAGTTTTTTACGATCGCTATGACACTTTTTTCACAACACATTCTCACACCCAACTCGTAAAATAAGGACGTTCGGTCAGGAGCCTTTCTCGTTCTTATTTGACGTTAAAAGTCTCCTTTAGCGTCTCATGTAAACGTGCTTGGTCGCCACTATTGCCGTCCCTTTTTTGTCCCTTTTGACGCGCTTGTTCGGGACGGGTGAACGGAATCGCGGAGGTTGGGTTTAGGAGAAAAACAACGGGGAAAGGACGCCTCAAAAGCCGGGAAACACACGCCGTAGACGGGGGAAACAAAAGAAAAACAACGGGGAAAGGACGCCTCAAAAGCCGGGAAACACACGCCGGAGACGGGGAAACAAAACGCCACACGCGGGGCGCAAACCCGAGTCTCCTGAGTGAAAGTCCAGTGTTTTACAACAGATAACATAATGTTCTAACCTAACTTATAGGCTAAAGTCAAAGTGAACAGCTGATCATATTGTATATTGAAACACAAATATATCCCCTGCATTTTATACATGCATTTATTGAGAAACAGCTGATTGATGTTATGCAAATACATCAATCACAGCTGATTCCCTTCTAGGAAACACACTCAGAGGTTGAGGTTCTTTCAATCACATGATCATATGGTGGTACAGTAAAAGATGACCTATTTGAACAATATACTGTAGATGAACACAGAAAATAAGAAAAATACCTTCACGAGGGAGAGGAAGAGGAGTACCAGGACAATTCTAGCCTCGTGAGACCGTCCTGATCTCGCAAGCTCCAGTTTTCCACTCGCAGATCAGTCTGGCATCTTGAGATAGAGAAAATTTGGAGCAGTTCGCCAAACGAACGGGCCAATCAGCGTTGGTTTTGAGGCGGGTTAGGTGGTGATAGACAGATGGTTTATCCAATCAGCTAACCCGTATTTTCAGACCTAATTCTGTTAGCCGCTCGCTAATGCTTTTTTCTCTTGGATCCTTCTTTTGGAATATGGACCGGGAACCTGAAATGGTGCCTTTTATTCCTAAATTCTCGTTACACAAACTGCAAATATCCTTTACCGACATGTTGCTTGCATGCTGAGCTAACGAGCTATGCTTTGCCTGCAGCAGCAGGGCGGGCTTGTGGTTGTATTTTCATACGCTTCGTGGATCTGATTGGTTGATTTGGCCCGTCTATCACCAACATAGGTGATAGACAGATGGTTTATCCAATCAGCTAACCAGTATTTTCGCCCCTTCCCAAAAGTTCTCCAATGGAAAGTTCCCAGATGGATATGCCGAGCAAATGCGAAGCAATCCATCTGGCGGAGTCAGGTTTGGACAATTCTGTCTCTGTCTCCTTTTTCTCATAAACTGTACATTCTATATAGCTACTCTGAGATGGGTCAATCATTTTTTGTATTGAATCTCTGCAGCAAAAGAAACAAAATGGTGGCCGGGTTGGCTCAGTGGTAGAGCAGGCGCACGTATACTTGGAGGTTTATGCCTCGACGCAGAAATCCAGGGTTCAAATCTGACTTGTGACGATTTACTGCATGTTTCCCCCCTCTCTCTAAATTTAACCCAGAAGAACGGAGGAAGCTACTACACAAACGAAATGTTCCAAGAGGCCGAGAGCGAAGTCGAAGAGGAGAAACAACACATCCTGAAAGAGAAAGAGGAGCAAATATGCAAAGAAAAAGAGGAAGTGGAGAGAAAACTTCAGGAAAAATATGACAACAAGATGAAGAAAATTAATGAACTTCAGGCTGAGAGGGAGAGGGAGAGGGGGAAAATGAATGAGGGAGAGAGAGGGAGAGGAAAGAGAGAGAGGAGGAGAGGGAGAGGGAGAGGAAAGAGAGAGAGGAGGAGAGGGAGAAGGGGAGGAAAGAGAGAGAGGAGCAGGAGAGGGAGAAGCAGGATATGAATGAGGAGAGGGAGAGGAAAGAGAGAGGAGGAGAGGGAGACGAAAGAGAGAGAGGAGAGGGAGAGGATGGATATGAATGAGGAGAGAGAGGGAGAGGAAAGAGAGAGAGGAGAGGGAGAGGAAAGAGAGAGAGGAAAGGGAGAGGGAGAGGCAGGATATGAATGAGGAGAGAGAGAGGGAGAGGAAAGAGAGAGAGGAAGCGAGGGAGAAGGAGAGGAAAGAGAGAGAGGAGTGGGAGAGGAAAGAGAGAGAGGAGAGGGAGAGGGAGAGGCAGTATATGGATGAGGTGAAAAAGAGGGAGAAGAAGGAGAGAGAAGCAGAGATAAAGAGAGATGGAGAGGAGCAAGAAAGTGAGTATGCAAAGATGAAGAATGAAATGATGGAACAGCATGAGAAAGAACTGAGAGAGGAAATAGAAAAGTTGCAGAACAGACATGAAAGTAGTGAGTGATTGAGGCAGCACAACTACAGAGGAACCCTCTAGAAGCTCCTACACAAGAATATTTAAAACAATCATTTCATCCACAGAATTAAAATCACAATTTACTTTTTTATTATCTGAGTGAATGATAATAAAGCTAATTGTATTTGTTAAAGTAGAGCTGTATACCGTAGGTTAGTACGGCCAGTTCACTCCATGGTTCACTCATCATATCATACTCTCACACTGCCATCTAGTGTTCATTTTGCATTATTTTAACAAAGCCCAAGGTCATATTCCATCATGTAAGTTAACATTTTATTATACAGTACATATGGACTATTTTCTTTTTTTATGTTTTTGTCAGATTTACATGAATATATTGTAGTAAATCCTTATTTTGTTTGTCACAAAGCCTTTATTTCCTGGGTTATGTTGATAATTGATGCCACTCAAGAACAAGTTATCTATGTGCTCATGTGCTACACTGAACAAGAAATAAAAATCTGATATTAAGACAAAACCTTTGTTGAAGTAATAATAATAAATAATAAAATAATGTCCTATACTATATTTTTCCAACTGCGTACACGTTTTCAAAACTATGTCTCCTTTTTTTCAGAACTCTACACACAATTCCCAAAACTACACACACAAAATGCAAAATGAAACACTGTATTGTATCAAATGGCAAACACCTTTTTTTATAATATTACATTTGTGGATATACCATGTTCTAAATCCAAAGCTCTTTTGTCGTTCATAGGCTTATATCTACATTTACAATGTTCTAGAGAGAAAGTAATCTGCTGAGAGGGTTTGAAAAGTGTAAACTACAATGTAATGTTACAGTAAAACAGAAAATATGTATTGGGCAAAAACATTACGTTTGTAAGAGTAGCACAGTGTTGTATACAGTAGCATGAAATAAGAAAACAAAACTATCCATTGTTGACGTGTTACTGCCGGAGTTTTCTGTTGCAGGTTGTGCCCAAGGAAGGTGACACATGGAAAGGAGGCTGATTACTGGCAGAACCCTGTGGACATTTTAAAGTCAAGACTCCTGTTCTGTTTGGACTGTTTTAGCTTGATTTTTAGTTAGTTGTTTTTAACTAATTTTTGTTTTATTCTTTTTAAAATAAATGTGTTACTCCTCACTTTTGGTTTTTACTCATTGTTTTAAATACACTGTTTTACTGCTCTCCCCTGGCAAGAAGAACCTGTTTTTAATAGTTTACTTTTAATTGGAATTACTGTAGTTTTTAAGAGGTCCTAGGCCTCAGTCCCAAAAACCTAGGTGTTGTTGTCGGCCCTTTTTTTTACACCACAAAAAACACTGGTTGTTCATCTGATGTTTTGAGTGCTTACATAAGTGCTTCCATTCCTTGTTAGTGGTCAGGGAGAGTAGGTTAGAAGTGGAGAGGAAACCCTGGGACTTCCCGGATATTAATAAAACTCCCAAAACAACCATATCACTGTGTGAAGCTATTTAAGGGTGTGGTTTGGCTCATATCTCGAAAGGAGCTGCAGGAGATACACTCTGTTGGGGACCAAGAGTCTGGTTAAACCCGATTTTAACCAAAAGGCCTCAGATTAAACTGACCTCTGAATACAAGACACATATGTGCTCAGAGACAAGGGGACCTGTGGCCAAGACAAAGGAATTGGCCTGTATGTAAACTTCAAAGCCTGGTTAATTCACACCTCTATGTGAGAATGCCAGCCAGAAGGGAAACGCCTCACAACTGGCAAGAAGTCAAAGGACTACAGAACTGTAGTTTTCCACCCTGTCAAGAGTTTCGAGTCTTCCTATTGGTTCAGCGGGACCATAAAAACAGCCTGATCCTAGGAAAATCTTCGTCTTCACTTGCAACTCCGTTGCTGACAGGAGACGCGCAAGTGCTTGTGCTCAACTTCTATTTTCTGGAGAAAGTGGATTTAATTTCGGAGGATCCTATGAAAAACGCACCAGTGTTTTTCATAACTGCAGTGAGAAGGAAACAACATTTTTCTTCTCAAAGTCGACCAAACTTTCCCCCCCTCGCTGCCTTTTTTTGGAGGGAAGTTTCTCAGTGGTTGCTGACGAGCACCCGAGACCCGTTTTGTTTCATCTCTGTGGAATCGATGGACAGGAATGAACGGACTGAACACACCGGAAGAAGGCTTACGTCTGGGCAGAGATAAGTAGTGTGTTTATTAATGAGCAAAGGGTTTGCTACCACTTGTTGCCATTAATGTGATCTGATTTAATCATGTACTGATCCATATGTGATTATTAATCTGTTCTGTGAATGTATAAATTGATCATTATATTTGTTGATTTATGTCGTGTTAAGTAGCTGGGTTAAAACCGTAATTGCTATCTGCTAACTCCTTTCAGGAGTTTTAATTACTGTCTGCGATAGAATCGCGAAAATCAGCTGTGAGCTACTGGAGTGGGTATAGTGACGTTTTCCTCAGCAAAACCAGAAGTCTCAGTCTGTCCTAACTAAACGTTAGCCCAGACCTGAGTAGCTGAGGGGAACTGGGTCATTATCGATAACTGAGATCATAGTGCCTCTTTTCTTTACTCTTCTCCTCTTTCTTCTTACTAACACACACACACACACACACACCTGACACAGGCTAGCCGCGCAATTACCAAGCTAACGCTGTAGCTTCACACGTGGGATCTCCCTACGTTCGTACAGAGCTAAAACAGGAACTAGCTACCAGATCGGCTAAGTGTTCTCGTTGCCTAGCAACCCCCCCCCGGCTTCTTCAGTCCTCTCCGTGCACGCAGCACCACTACCGCCCTCTTGAGGCTAAATAGTTTTGTGCAGCTCACAGGAGTAGCCATCTTTGGAGTTGTTTTGGTGTTTAGAACTACACTCCGACGCCGCCCCCTCCTTTGTCACTCACTCTCTCTCTCACACACACTCACACACACACAGACACAGACGTGTCCATGACACATGCTGCTTTGTTTTTGGTTGTGATATTATAAAAGGGTATATGAGTTTATTGTTGAAGGATTATTGTTTAGCTACTGATAATTGTGAAGTTAATAAACCTTATTATACTTAATTAGCAGTTGCTTGTGATTATTTGTGTACTTGTTGTAATAATTGCTGGTCAATCAGGTCCGTGCTTGGATTCACCCCTTCCTTTATTTCCTTTTTAAAGGATTACCACAGAAATGAGACTGTTCCACAGTTTGATTATTGGTCCCTGACTAGCAGGGTGGTGCCCCGTTTTGATTGTTTGTCGATTTGATAAAGTTATTAATAACCATATTCATAACTTTATTAATATTGATAAAACATCTTTGATAATTTGCCAATTATCAAATCTGTACCCTAAGGGAATCCTACATTTTGGTGCCCCGTGTGAGGCTGTTACAACCAGCGTTGTTACAATAATTATACATAATAATCCATAATTTTTGAATATTAATTTTTTTGAAAAAAAAAAAGAATTTTTATTTTTGAAAATTACAATTTTCCCGCAACATTTAACGCCCCGTGCGAGCGTTGAATACCAGCTTTAGTGCAACATTTAGGCATAATTGTCCATACCTTTTCAATTTTAAATATAAAAAAAAAAAATCAATTTTTCTGAAATTTTTATTTTTGAAAATTAATTTTTCTGCAACCTGCCAAGCATACATTCAGTTGTGATTTGTGAATTTTTCAGTGTGTACATTGGTTAGTAGACAACAACATTTTCACGCTCCTTGACAGTAACAGCTATTACGCACCGGAACTGGTGGACCTCTGCGACTACCCAATAGAATTGGGTTGGTGGTGAATGGTAGTAATTAGCTTCGTTAGCAGTCAAGATTTTCACGCTCTACTCGATCTTAAAGTTATTGATACTAACACTCAGATTTTTGACAGTAACAGCTATTACGCACCTGAACTGGTGGACCTCTGCGACTACTCAATAGAATTGGGTTGGTGGTAAATGGTAGTAATAAGCTTAATTAGCAGTCAACACTTAAAACTAAAGGAACTACAGGTTAAGCCTTTCACCTGCTCCTTGAATCAACTTGTTCACAGTTAATTTTCCTTTGTCACCACAAAAGAATTGAGCCCTGGTACAATCTCTTTACTAGAGGTAAAATGAGTCGCTTTGAGTACCAGAGGCTGGAGGCGAAAGCTTCCGACAAGCTGACCGACACAGTCCTGCAGAATGTGGTCGCTTGTCTCATCCTAGACTCTGAAGAGAATAACCGTGATGGTTATGAAACTACCTGCGATGAAATACTCCAGGAACTTGTAGCTTACATAGCACAGCCGTCTTGGATGCTAAAAGCTTGCATACAAGGCTTGCTTGGCCAATTGGTGCTAATCTATCAGAGCCGAACCCATCGGCAACGCGCTGTCCTCCAAGCACAGCTCGCTATGAAGCTGAGCAGCGCAAAACAGCCTGGCTTAGACAAAGAGTCCAAGCCAGGCGTGATGAGGTCTCCCGGTTAGAGGAGAGCCGTGAGGACCTCTCGGCACAGCTCCGGCGTGCCAAGCAAAGAACAGCGTTCTATTCTCCTCCCCCTGGGTTTCCTCACAGTCAGAGACACAGTTTCTCTCCGCCACCTCGGCGAAAAACCCACTTGTCTTCTTCCCAGAGAAGAGACCGTTCTTCATCTTCTTCTCGCCCTCCTACTCGGAGAGACCGATCTTGTTCATCTCCGCTACCTCGGAGGAGAGATCACCCCTCCCCTGCCAAAAGGGGGAGGAAGGTCTTGAAACATCAGAGGAACACAGGTAGAATCAGAGTTCCGTCCACTGACAAACGGTGCAAGCCACAAAGCTCGCCATCCCGCTTTGATCAGACTCCATCCCCACTGCCAAAGGGGAGGAGCCGTCCTCAACTGAGTGACTATGATTCTCCTGTTCTGAACGACCCCCCCCGGCTCCAGAGACATGATCTGATCGAGCCTCTGCTGCATGATACTCTCCAACTACGACAGAGTGACCGGTGTGACCCAACGGAACGGGTAAGTATGCTGACACCGTCACACGTCCAAGAAGCACGTGATGCTGCCTTTGACCCTGAGCCTGACCCTCCTACCACATCCAACGGTCCAGCCGACCTGGATGAACCTACTTGGCTCCCCTCGGAGCCTCCAGTCACTTCGGTCTACTCAGAGACCACGGCTAGCAGCCTAGTGAACTCCAGTAGGGAGGCGTCAGAGCTGGTAATAGGTGAGAGTTATCAAGAGCCTCTATCGGGCCGTTTGCTGGAAACAGGTGCTCCACTCCGCAAGGAGACACCCCAGCTAATTTCTGATTGCAACATCCTGCTTCCTGAAGAAACCATAACTTCTCTACTCGTTAAAGAGGAAGAAAACCTCCAAACCTTGTGCGGTAAAAGTGGATCAAAACTTTCACCCACTGCCATGGATACTTTGTGTAGCTCAAAGCCACACTCTGCCTGGACTCCACCCCCACGAAAGGGGGAGGGAGCTCCCGATGACTCGGACAACACGCGTCCACCCCCAAAACAAGGTCTGTATCCAGCAGAACTGTCAGACTCCTCAAAGGGGCCTGACACTGATTCGTCATCAGCAGAACCAGACCAGGGAGGTAACTTAAAGGAGCCCAGAGTGCTCCCCGAAACCACGACGCCTAGCGCCTCACAAACTCCTCCCTTGACATCCTGGGGAGACCCTGCCCACAAGGGCAACGCCCACGGTACAGATACCGCAGCAGGGGGAAAAGGGGGTGTGAGCACCCTAGCCCTGCTGGACTGCGTCTCCAGAGTAAGTCAGACACATTCTAACACTTCGGCAGAAGTCGTTAAAACAATGCTTCCCCTCAGTACACCAGTATTAGGCGTAGCATTTAGTGATAGCATTCCCAGCCACCTGCCTGATAAACCATCACAAAACCAGTTTTGGTCGATATCACACCCCAGAGGATGACTCTGGTGCATCCTCGTCTCATCTGTGTAAGTGACACAGAAGACTTGGGCAGCGGTCACAATCACCTGAGGCCAGGCCCACTCGCTGACAGCCACCGGGGACACAGTCATGCCCAGGTCGACACCCTGAGGCCACTTGATCCTGCAGGCAGTCTGCCAGCCCCAGACGGACAAGTCACCGTCATTCATGAGCAAATTGCCATGATTCTTCCGGAGCCTGATCCTGGCTCTGACTTTTCTTTGCCGCCGGCGAGCACACAGCCGCCACAGTCTGGCAGCCTTGACTTTTCCAACCCTCACAGGTCTCTCCTTTGCTCGCTGAACAACAGCAATGCACCGTGCCACACCTGTATGGTTAAAGGTGCACCCTTTTATGGCGCCACGCCAACAGGCGTGCCCATATCACTTTGGCCAAAGAATCCGGCCGTCAGGCCAGACTTGCACCATCACTTGCGCCCACCTGACCCGCCTCCAGCTTTTGCAAAGCAAAACCACTGCCTCTCTTCAGAGTCCCCGCAGACTCTCCTCAAGGTGGCCGGAGCAGGCGCCTTCTCTGTACTCCAGGGAAAGGGGGTCATACATTTATGGCCCCACCTCCAGGTAAACTTGATCGGCCCAGTTACCAGAACTGGGCGAGGTACTCGTACCTCCTCACCGCGCCGCGTGCAGCCTCACCATGTGGGTTGAATGCCTTTCAGCACCCCACTGCACAGCAGCGGTACATGCGCACGGTCCTGCTCCTGAACCACACGTTCAGTCAGACCAACTCCCCATGTGGTCCTCACTCCCAGGAGAAGAGCAGCTTCTGCACCTGGAAAGGGGGAGGGAGCTTTTCCCCCCAAGAGGATAAGACTCAAACCAGTTGAGTCATAGGGATAGCTGCATGCCTCACCTCACTCTGTTGACATGCGCTTCCATCCTAAACTTTTCAAACAGTAATCAAACTACCTCAGAGCTTCGGTAGTAAAATTCCTTTCAGGATACCATTTACTGTTAGTTCCATTCTGCTCCTCAAGAACCCAGTGCATGCTTTAGACTGTCAGGTGTCACAGAAAACACAACCAGGTGCTAGTAGCGAGAGATTTAATGCGAAGCATCGGTAGAGAAGGAATCTCTTCGGTCAACAAACTCGAGCCTTGTTGTAGACCCATAAATCTGCTACTAACCGTATTGTGCGATCTTCACAGGTACATCTGACGTATAGTCTTGGCAGTGCAATTCCAAATTTATGTAGCTCATAAGAATGAGAGATAGGACTCAATTTTATTTACCTACGCATCAGAAGACAGAATGTATACAGACTAGAGTCTGCATTGAGTATTTGTTTTGACATTAAAATATACATACACCAGTCCAAATGTACATGCACACAGTCACATGTACATACACTGGTGAACTCCAATTCTTTTCTGGAGTGAACCTGTTAACCCCTAACTACTTCACTTTCCTTTCCTATCTTCCTTCATTTGTTGTTGTTTTTGTTTCACTATATTTTGGGTTAATGTCATATTGAAACAGCTACAATGATTGTACAAGGGATAATTCATTACTTACCTATTTTGTTTTGTATAAACATTTTTTTTGTGTTTAGCTACAATTAGAAGTCACCTGCCCAGATGCTACCTTAGCCTACTGTCTGCCCAGACACTCTAGCCTCAGCCAACATATGAACATTATGAACTTGTGAACTGTCTCTCATTCCCAGGAAGGCATGGACTATGTTGATATCAGTTTAACCTTTTCTCCCGTGAACTGTATGGTCCTTGGTTTGCTCCAAAGACCGGGGACCAACCGCTCTTCAGAGCAAAAAGGGGGACTGTTGGGGACCAAGAGTCTGGTTAAACACGATTTTAACCAAAAGGCCTCAGATTAAACTGACCTCTGGATACAAGACACATATGTGCTCAGAGACAAGGGGACATGTGGCCAAGACAAAGGAATTGGCCTGGATGTAAACTTCAAAGCCTGGTTAATTCACACCTCTATGTGAGAATGCCAGCCAGAAGGGAAACGCCTCACAACTGGCAGGAAGTCAAAGGACTACAGAACTGTAGTTTTTCACCCTGTCAAGAGTTTCGAGTCTTCCTATTGGTTCAGCAGGACCATAAAAACAGCAGGGGGCCTTAACCTATAAAAAGCCTGATCCTAGGAAAATCTTCGTCTTCACTTGCAACTCCGTTGCTGACAGGAGACGCGCAAGTGCTTGTGCTCAACTTCTATTTTCTGGAGAAAGTGGATTTAATTTCGGAGGATCCTATGAAAAACGCACCAGTGTTTTTCATAACTGCAGTGAGAAGGAAACAACATTTTTCTTCTCAAAGTCGACCAAACTTTCCCCCCCTCGCTGCCTTTTTTTGGAGGGAAGTTTCTCAGTGGTTGCTGACGAGCACCCGAGACCCGTTTTGTTTCATCTCTGTGGAATCGATGGACAGGAATAAACGGACTGAACACACCGGAAGAAGGCTTACGTCTGGGCAGAGATAAGTAGTGTGTTTATTAATGAGCAAAGGGTTCGCTACCACTTGTTGCCATTAATGTGATCTGATTTAATCATGTACTGATCCATATGTGATTATTAATCTGTTCTGTGAATGTATAAATTGATCATTATACTCGTTGATTTATGTCGTGTTAAGTAGCTGGGTTAAAACCGTAATTGCTATCTGCTAACTCCTTTCAGGAGTTTTAATTACTGTCTGCGATAGAATCGCGAAAATCAGCTGTGAGCTACTGGAGTGGGTATAGTGACGTTTTCCTCAGCAAAACCAGAAGTCTCAGTCTGTCCTAACTAAACGTTAGCCCAGACCTGAGTAGCTGAGGGGAACTGGGTCATTATCGATAACTGAGATCATAGTGCCTCTTTTCTTTACTCTTCTCCTCTTTCTTCTTACTAACACACACACACACACACACACACACACATGACACAGGCTAGCCGCGCAATTACCAAGCTAACGCTGTAGCTTCACACGTGGGATCTCCCTACGTTCGTACAGAGCTAAAACAGGAACTAGCTACCAGATCGGCTAAGCGTTCTCGTTGCCTAGCAACCCCCCCCCGGCTTCTTCAGCCCTCTCCGCGCACGCAGCACCACTACCGCCCTCTTGAGGCTAAATAGTTTTGTGCAGCTCACAGGAGTAGCCATCTTTGGAGTTGTTTTGGTGTTTAGAACTACACTCCGACACCGCCCCCTCCTTTGTCACTCACTCTCTCTCTCTCACACACACTCACACACACACAGACACAGACGTGTCCATGACACATGCTGCTTTGTTTTTGCTTTGTTTTTGGTTGTGATATTATAAAAGGGTATATGAGTTTATTGTTGAAGGATTATTGTTTAGCTACTGATAATTGTGAAGTTAATAAACCTTATTATACTTAATTAGCAGTTGCTTGTGATTATTTGTGTACTTGTTGTAATAATTGCTGGTCAATCAGGTCCGTGCTTGGATTCACCCCTTCCTTTATTTCCTTTTTTAAAGGATTACCACAGAAATAAGACTGTTCCACAGTTTGATTATTGGTCCCTGACTAGCAGGGTGGTGCCCCGTTTTGATTGTTTGTCGATTTGATAAAGTTATTAATAACCATATTCATAACTTTATTAATATTGATAAAACATCTTTGATAATTTGCCAATGATCAAATCTGTACCCTAAGGGAATCCTACAACTCTGAACTTTTATTATTGCTATTTTGACCAGACAACCATTCACAATTATGTTCCCTGTCCCCAATTTTCTTTTTATACAACACAAAACAGAAGCATCTCTTAGACTACAACAGAGGGATCAATAATTGAAATCAGAAATACTACCCAAATACTTCCAGTGTTTCCTCTATGTTAATTTGACCGAACAACATCAGCGTCCCAGCTGTGTTTCACTTTCCTTCCAATATTATTATGAACATAATAAAGACACCTGGACTCGGTCGAGACCAAAAGCCATATGACTGTGGCAAGATCACAAGCATTTAGGTACATGGAGTGCTAGCAAAAAAGCTAATGCTAGCATAAGGCTAACTTCAAACTTCATTCATTTCTAAAGCAGTGTTAGAACTTTTTTCAGCAATGTACACATTAACGATGGTATTACTATATTTGCCCTATGTAATTTGTTATATCGAAGAGAGAAATTGACATTTACCTCACAATATTCAATTCAATTCAATTTTATTTATAGTATCAAATCATAACAGAGTTATCTCGAGACACTTTACAGATAGAGTAGGTCTAGACCACACTGTATAATTTACAAAGCCCCAACAATTACAGTTATTCCCTCAAGAGCAAGCATTAGCAGTGGCTATTGCGACAGTGGCGAGGAAAAACTCCCTTTTAGAAACCTCGGCAGACCCAGACTCTTGGTAGGCGGTGTCTGACGGGGCCGGTTGGGGGTGTGATGAACAGTGATGAACAGCAGGACGTTGCGGGATGAAACGTGGCGCTGCAGAGCATGGGTGGAATCGCAGAGCTATTCCCTGATTCTGAAGAAGAAACATAAGGACTCCGGGGAGTAAACTCCCCAGAGCTAGGTTAGTAACAAGCAGTTCTGGGACAGGATGCATACAAAAGGAAACAAATGAAAACATTGATGAGAGGCTGTACTGGCCTGCCTCTGCCTCCCTCTACTCTCACTATATTATTGATTATATGATAAACAAATCTGATGACTACGAAGAGAAGCAGTTGGGCCGGGTTAGGGGGAGGCTGCAACTCCTCACTCCCTAACTATAAGCTTTATCAAAGAGGAGAGTTTTCAGTTTACTCTTAAATGTGGTGGCGGTGTCTGCCCCCCGAACCCAGACTGGGAGCTGGTTCCACAGGAAAGGAGCCTGGTAGCTGAAGGCTCTGGCTCCCATTCTACTTTTAGAGACTCTAGGAACCACAAGTAACTCTGCATTCTGGGAGCGCAGTGCTCTAGTAGGACAATAAGGTACTAAGAGCTGTGCTAGATAGGATGGTGCTTGACCATTTAGGGCTTTGTAGGTCAGGAGAAGGACTTTAAAGTCAATCCTGAATTTTACAGGAAGCCAATGCAGAGAAGCTAATACAGGAGAAATATGATCTCTTTTCTTAGTTCTCGTCAGAACACGTGCTGCAGCATTCTGGATCAGCTGGAGAGTCTTAAGGGACTTATTTGAACAACCTGACAGTAGGGAATTACAATAGTCCAGCCTGGAAGTAATGAATGCATGGACTAGTTTTTCAGCATCGTTTTGAGACAGGATATTCCTAATTTTGGCAATGTTACGAAGATGAAAAAAGGCTGTTTTAGATGTTTGTTTTAGATGGGCGTTAAAGGATATATCCTGATCAAAAATAACTCCTAGATTTCTGACAGTAGTGCTGGAGGCCAGGACAACACCATCCAGAGTAGCTATATCTTTAGATAATGAAGTTCGGAGGTGTTTAGGACCCAGCACAATAACTTCAGTTTTGTTACAGTTTAACATCAGAAAATTATAGGTCATCCAGGATTTTATATCTTTAATACATGCTTGAAGTTTAGCTAACTGACTGGTTTCGTCTGGTTTGATTGATAAGTATAATTGGGTGTCGTCCGCATAGCAGTGATAGTTAATTGAGTGTTTCCTAATGATATTACCAAGAGGAAGCATATATAAGGAGAATAAAATTGGTCCAAGCACTGAGCCTTGTGGAACGCCATGGTTAACTTTCGCGTACTTAGAGGATTTATCATTAACATTAACAAATTGAGATCCATCAGAGAAATAAGACTTAAACCAGCTTAGTGCAATTCCTTTAATTCCGACTAAGTGTTCCAATCTCTGTAACAGGATTGTATGGTCAATAGTGTCAAAAGCAGCACTAAGATCTAGTAAAACAAGAATGGAGACAAGTCCTTTGTCTGCAGCAGTTAGAAAGTCGTTCGTAATTTTCACCAGTGCTGTCTCTGTGCTATGATTCTTTCTAAATCCTGATTGAAAGTCTTCAAATAAACTGTTGCTATGGAGAAAATCACATAACTGATTAGCAACCACCTTCTCAAGGATCTTGGAGAGAAAGGGAAGGTTAGATATAGGTCTATAGTTTGCTAAGACCTCAGGATCGAGGGTGGTTTTTTCAGAAGAAGTTTTATCACAGCTACTTTAAATGACTGCGGTACATAACCTGTTAATAGAGACATATTGATCATATGTAGTAGTGAAGTGTTGACCACGGGTAATGCTTATTTGAGTAGCCTCGTTGGGATGGGGTCTAAGAGACAGGTAGATGGCTTAGCTGAAGATACCTTTACCAATAGTTGTTGAAGGTCTATAGGATAAAAGCAGTCTAAGTATATGTCAGGTCTAGTCGTTCTTTCTAGCAGTCCTGCGTTGAAAGGTGAACCGTTAGAAGTTGAGGGCAAAAGGTGATGAATTTTATCTCTAATTGTTATAATTTTATCATTAAAGAAGCTCACGAAGTCGTCACTACTCAGAGCTAGAGGAATAGATGGCTCAGTAGAGCTCTGACTCTCTGTCAGCCTGGCTACAGTGCTGAAAAGAAACCTTGGGTTGTTCTTGTTTTCTTCTATTAATGATGAGTAATAGTCTGATCTGGCATGTCTGAGGGCCTTCCTATAGGTTTTCAGACTGTCTTGCCAGTCCAAATGAGACTCTTCCAGTTTGGTGGAGCGCCATTTACTTTCAATTTTTCGCGAGTTTTGCTTTAATTTAGGAGTTTGGGAGTTATACTAAGGTGCTAGTTTCCTTTGCTTCATCTTCTTCTTTTTGAGTGGAGCAACAGAATCTAAAGTAGTCCGTAGGCAGGCCGTAACACCATCTACACAATTGTCGATTTGAGAGGGACTAAAGTTTACATAAAGGTCCTCTGTTGTATTAAAACAAGGTAATGAGTTTAGTGCTATTGGAATGTCTTCCTTAAATTTAGCTATAGCACTGTCAGATAGGCATCTAGTATAGAAGCTTTTATCTAATTTCGTATAATCGTGTATTAAGAATTCGAAAGTAATTAAGAAGTGGTCTGATAATAAAGGATTTTGCGGGAATACTAATACATCTTCACTTTTGATACCATATGCCAGCACGAGGTCGAGGGTGTGGTTAAAACAGTGCGTGGCCTCATGCACACTCTGACTGAAGCCAATAGAATCTAGTAGTGAGTTGAAAGCAGTACTAAGGCTATTGCTGTCAACGTCCACATGGATATTAAAATCACCTACAATAAGTACTTTGTCTGATTTAAGGACTACACATGATAAAAACTCTGAGAATTCATATACAAATTCAGAATACGGACCTGGAGCTCGGTAGACAACAAGAAATATAATTGGCTGTACAGATTTCCGTGTTGGATGTTGAAGATTAAGAACAAGGCTTTCAAAAGAGTTATAATGAACAGCTCCCATACTTCTTGCCTTTTTGCTTCACGGGGGACTTGTGAAATCTTTTGCTGCTTCCCTGTCTTTCATTGCAGCCAAACGCACAACAGTTGGGCATTTTTTCAGTGATTTATGTCATTTCTTAAATAATTTATTAAATTTTTCCACTATTCCTTGCACTATGTCAATGGGAATCAGATGAATGTTGGTATCAAACATGGAGTCCATGAAACACGTGACAACCTCGGAACCAATCGCAGAACGGTATGCTCAGAACATTCGATTCCCTAGTTGGCCACACTCTCTAAATAAAGGGTACTAAGAGCAACAGCCCCACCTGCTGCAGACAGCTGACAAGATTGAAACAGCAGCAACTTTAGAGTGAAAAATCGTTACAGCGTACATTGATGTTACAATACATGTTGGCAGGACGGTCTGAAATTTTTGCACGGTCTTTCTGTACGTTTTGTTGGTAAATGTGAGATGTTCGAGTCACACACACATCTTGTCTTCATAACAGAAAGAAGGAAATTCATTTTACCCGTTATGGTTCTCATGGCTGCACGTGGGACTGCTGGGATTATGTTAGTATTGGAAATGCGATAGGGAGCCCCGGCGGTCAATCAATGTCTTCCAGTGATGCGGGCCCCTGATTGGACCAGGCCCGTAAGCAACCGTGTACCCAGGCATCTGAATCACTCAATTCTCATTGGCTACCTGCCAATGTTGTAGGTAGATTTACAGTGTTACCCGCTAATTGCAAAATTCACCTACATTTGGCGGGTGGGCGAGTGTTAATTTCATGCCCTGCCTATATGTCAAGATCAAAGTTGGCCTATATAGTAACTCAAAAAATACAGTTCAATCACAACTGAAAATATGCCTGTATAATTGTGTGTGTGTGAATAGAGATGAATAAATATATTTGTTTGTGTTGCAGCAAAGTGTCAGTTCTATTCTCTGGGACCTGCCCCCACTTAAAAATCATAAAGGAAACACTGACTTCCCCTCTTTGATTGAATTAACTCAGGCTGCACCTGTCAGCCATTGAATACAATTTCAAAATGAGACACAGCTGTAGACAACACAAACCAAACCTAACAATACGAGGAATACAAACCAATACAAATAAAAAAAACAATACAAAATGTATAAAAAATGAAACACTAAACATGCCTTGATAAAACCAGTTACCAAGCCTACCAATCCATTATACCAGTTGCCAGTAATAAAAATCAGACAGACATTTCTTCTATTACATCCAAAAAGGAGCCCCACACTCTTCTGAAAATATCTTCCCTCCCCCTGACTCTGTAAGTAACCCGTTCAAAAGTAGCCATTTTTGTCATTAACTCAATCCACTCCTTAAAACAGCATGGGCTAGTTGATTTCTAGTGGCTTAATATTATTCTACACACTGTTATTATGGCCAGACGAACCCGTAATTTCTTCCGTTCATTCAACACTATGTCGCCCAGTAGAAGACCCGGAACACATAAAGCTGGAGACTTAGAGAAAGTAACAACACCTTCCCAAAGGTGCTCGTTTTTCAAAGGTGTACAAGAGTAACAACTTCTTCCTCCCATTTCCAGCTTCCAGCTTCCAGCTTCTGCTGTTCCTTAGCTTAAGTCTCGCTAATGTACTTGGGGTCCAGTAACTCCTGTTTAACAGTTCATACAGAGTGAATTGAGTTTGAGCTTCACGTGAGCAGATATGTCAAGAGGCAACCAGCTTTTCCCATCTGTTATCTGTAATTTTTTCACCCACATCTATTTCCCAACACATTCTCAAATCTTCCAATCTGGGTACATGTACGTCTTGAAAACAAATGTAGAACTTGGAGGCTCCACCTTTGTTTTGCCAAGCTACACGAAGCTCCTGGATCTTAGTTGGTGGGTCAAGATTGTTTTTTTTTTCTATTAGAATACAATGTCCTTCCAAAAATCATTTTGACTAAGATCGTAGACACTCTTAATTTCATCTAATAATCTAATTTTGTTTTCCCTAACCAAGCCCCCAAAATATGAATTCCTGATTTGGCTCATTTCTACTAAAAAATACTATATACTATACTATAAATAGTTTTTGATTAAACCAGACAGAGGCTTTAGGGGTAAGATGTTTACTAGCCTTAATTATTTGATGGGTCTTTGTCCATGTTTCTTTGGCAAAACACAACACTGGATTCTTAACAGGCACGGGTCTACCTGTTTGAGTCAGGAAGGCTTCCAAAGAAGTCAGGGCTACTAATTCTTCCTAAATCCCTACCCAGGCTGGCACTCTGTCAAGGGAATCAATTCATCTTAGATAACTGAGAAAGTGAGATTGCATAGTGATACCAGTCTAATTTGGAAAGTGCAAGCCCTCCACGCTCTTTAGCTGCATATAGTTTAGTACAGTTAAAATTACTTTTTGCCTGCCCACACATAGTTCTCTACAACAGTGTTTTAAAAGGTTGACTGGAAAATGTAAAGGTAAGGCATGGCCTCTGATTTACCCCAGTTAATCGTGTAACCAGAGATTTCCGAAAAGGAATCAATAATTGAAGAGATCTCAGATGTTGCTGTGTGCGGGTTACGTGACACCAAAAGAATATCGTCCGCATACAGAAAAAGTAATAACAAAAGTAATTAATGCTGCGAGCAGCGATGGACGGGCCCTTGCGCCTCGGCGCGTGTCAGGGTTACCGGCGGACGCCGCTCCTTGCGACCGTGCATTCGCGCGGCACTCAGACGCCGCAAATCGTCAACAATGAAAAGGGAACTCCCCGCCGAGTTCAACGATTCCTCACACAAGACTCTACGTCATACGGTTCATTAGCTGTGAAAAGGGGCATGGCTAAAGCATAGGGGCCGGGTTAAACCATCACCAATTAAAAAGGAAGTCTCTGCTGAGTTCATTGATACATCACATAAGACTCTACCTTAGATGGGTCAGCATGTATGAAAGGGGGCGTGGCTTGAACATAGGGGGCGGGCAAAACAATTACCTTTTACATAACATATACCCTACTAATCACTTTGTTGATTTACTGACATTGACTCTTCCTGTACATTTTGTAAACAGAATATTGAAACAATATCTCACCTTTTTTTTGATTGTGAAATCTCCAAAAGATTTTGGACAGATTTGGAGTCTTATTTTTTTTAACCCACCAACTCTATCTACTCCTTTAATCTTAAAGATATTATCTGTTTCTACATTAATTCAGATAATGGTGCTCTTGAGTATCTTATACATTTTGTTATTATGTATGCAAAATTCTATATTCACAAGCAGAAATTTTCTAACTCTTCTCCACATTTAAATCTATACTGAAGTCACTTAGAACGTTGGATAACAAAAAAAGTATTAAAATTGTAGATACTGTAGAGCTTTTTTTCCCTGAAACCTCTGACTAAATTGATGTCTTCTTGTAAATTTTTATTTTTTTTAATTTATTTTTTATATTGTATACATATATATTTTCTCTTTTTTTGAAGGTAAAAGGGAAATATGTCTGCAATGATTAGAGCAATATGTGTATTAAATCTGGTGAAGATCAGAGCAACTATGTCCAAGTTAAAGTTGATCGGATGAAATCTCTAGGAGGAGTTCGTTAAAGTATGACATGTGGAAATGGCCAAAATCGCACTAATTTCGAACTTTGAAATCAAAATGGCGGACTTCCTGTTGGGTTTAGGGTATGGCTTTAATGAAGTTTTTTGAACATCTTGATATGTTACATATGTGTAGCAAGTTTCGTGAGTCTACGTTAAACGCATTGCAGGGGCTAAATGTTTTTTAACTTTCTAGGGGGCGCTAGCGAGCCATTTTTTGCAACCCTGCATTTGCGCGGCACTCAGACACCGCAAATCGTCAATAATAAAAAGGGAACGCCCCGCCGAGTTCAACGATACCTCACACAAGACTCTACGTCATACGGTTCATTATCTGTGAAAAGGGGCGTGGCTACTTCCTGTTTCTTGTTGCAGACACAGACAACGGTAGACGCTTAACGTCTTGCGATTTTAAGTCCTCCACAACGAAATACAGTCACTAATTACACCGTTTTAGCTGTATTTTAACCGGACCTGTCTGGTCGCAGTTTTTCCGTTGTTTGCAAAACTTTCCTCCGCTCCGTTAGCTAACGTCTAGGTATTTGTTGTGCTAACGGCTAGTTAGCCTGCCTGCTAGCGGGAGTTAAAGCGAGCCACTCAGGATTTTGCCTCCTTGGAAATCTATTCTATATTTTGGTAAGCAGTAACGAGCTATCCACAGCTTGCTAATACAAGCAGGAGCACCTGCATTGTAATTCGATTTGTGAAAAGGGATCGGTTTTAGGAGAAGGCCTCCATCAACGTTGCTACTAGCTAAAACTAGCAAGCTACACGATGCCCCCCCTCAGCTGTTCACCTGGCTGTGACTCGTGCCTCCTGTTCAGCCAGAAGATAGTGGAACTTGAAGCCAGAATATCGACTCTCCACCAGATCAAGGCAAGTGAACAGTTCCTCGACTCCATTATCATTGGAAGTTCCCCTCACACATACACTGTCGGATGTCTTGATTCCACTGTGCCCTGCAATACTCTCACCCCACCACGCACTAATACAACCTCTGACCCTGTTATCTCTCCTAGGCTTCTGCCGAGGACCCAGCCAGCTCTGCCGACCAGCTCCACTCCACACCAGCCTGAGCCATGGCGTATAAGCAAGCACCAGAGCAGGCGGTCAGGACAACGCTCAGCCCCAGCCCAACCCCTACAACTAGAAAACCGCTACAGCATTCTGACGAACGATGAGGAGTTCCCTTCTCTGCCATGTCCCCACGCAGCTCATCCTGGTCCATCCACACAGTCGACGCGCCCACTGAGGGCGGACTCTCCCCCCTCGGACTCATCAACCTCCACGCTGGTCATCGGAAGCTCCATGGTAAGGGACCTCCACATTCCCCCTTTACCTAGCGGTCCCTCCAAGGTCTACTGCTTCCCCGGTGCCAAGGTCCGTGACATCCAGCACAAACTTCCCGGCATCCTCGCCCGCCACGCCAAGGTCGACAACATCATCGCGTGTGGGCACAACGACATAAGAGAGAGACGGTCGATAGCACTCCAGGAAGACTTCACCATTCTCCTCTTCACCCTGATGGGCACAGGTAGCGCCCATTGTCATCTCTGGGCCTCTACCTACCTACAGGAAGGTTGCGGAGAGATGGTCCAGACTGTTCTGGCTCCACACCGCTGGCGGGAACCACTCTGCACTTCCCTGAGCATTCCCTATGTCGACAACTTCAACTTGTTCTGGGAGATGCCCAACCTGCTGAAGCGTGATGGTCTCCACCCAAACCGACACGGAGCCAGGATGCTATCTGACAACATAACGACCACACTGAAAGGCAAGTATTGTAATTTATGTTGAAAATATCACAGATTCATGTCCCCCAGGCATTGATCCTGATAGCACTATACAAGTGGATGAATCTGAAAATGTTTTCTGCAGGATAACATGTAGTACTAGTATTATTCCAGTAACATGTAGTACTAGTACTATTCCAATTATAATCAACAACAGACCACACAAAGTGGTGAATAGAGGGGCAATACTTAACAACCTAATTGGAATTAAAACTACCACTGCAATGATAGAAAAGGATAGTAAAATTAGATGTGGATTACTAAATATCAGATCTCTGTCTTCTAAAGCAGTACTAGTAAATGAATTGGTATCTGATAATCAAATTGATCTATTCTGTCTTACTGAAACGTGGCTGGGCCATGAAGAATATGTTAGTCTAAATGAAGCGACTCCTCCCAGTCATATTAATACTCAAATTCCTAGAGGCGCTCCGGCCGAGGAGGGGAGTTGCAGCCATATTTGATTCAAGCCTGTTAATTAACCCTAAACCCAAACTGAATTATAACTCTTTTGAAAGCCTTGTTCTTAATCTTCAACATCCAACACGGAAATCAGAACAGCCAATTATATTTGTTGTTGTCTACCGAGCTCCAGGTCCGTATTATATTTTTTTATTTTTTTTTTTTTTTAAAATTTTTATCATGTGTAGTCCTTAAATAAGACAAAGTACTTATTGTAGGTGATTTTAATATCCATGTGGACGTTGACAGCAATAGCCTTACTACTGCTTTCAACTCATTACTGGATTCAATCGGTTTCAGTTAGAGTGTGCACAAGGCGCAACGACTGTTTTTAACCACACCCCGACCTTGTGCTGGCATATGGTATTGAAATTGAGGATTTAATAATATTTCCGCAGAATTTGGTATTATCAGATCATTTTTTAATTACTTTTGAATTCTTGCTACCTGACCATACTAAACTAGATAATAGCTTCTACACTAGATGCCTATCTGACAGTGCCATAGCTAAATTTAAGGAAGATATTACAACAGCATTTGACTCTATGTCATGCCTTAACATAACAGAGGACCTCTATGTTAACCTCAGTCCCTCTCAAATTGATACATTTGTAGACGGTGCTACGACTTGCCTACAGACGACCTTAGACTCTGTCGCTCCTCTCAAAAAGAAGATGATAAAGCAAAGGAAAACAGCTCCTTGGTATAACTCCCAAACTCGCAAATTAAAACAAATCTCGCGAAACCTCGAAAGTAAGTGGCGCTCCACCAAAGTGGAAGAATCCCAATTGGATTGGCAAGAAAGTCTCAAAACCTATAGGAAGGCCTTAAGAAAAGCCAGATCAGACGATTACTCTTCACTAATAGAAGAAAATAAGAACAACCCAAGGTTTCTTTTCAGCACTGTAGCCAGGCTGACAGACAGTCACAGCTCTACTGAGCCATCTATTCCTCTAGCACTGAGTAGTGATGACTTCATGAGCTTCTTTAATGATAAAATTATAACAATTAGAGACAAAATTAATCACCTTTTGCCCTTAACTTCTAACAGTTCATCTTTAAATACAGGACCGCTAGAACGAACGACTAGTCCCGACATATGCTTTTATCCTATAGACCTTCAACAATTAATGTTAAAGATATCCTCAGCTAAGCCATCTACCTGTCTCTTGGACCCCATCCCAATGAGGCTACTCAAAGAAGCGTTACCCGTGGTAAACACTTCACTACTAGATATGATCAATATGTCCTTATTAACAGGTTATGTACCGCAGTCATTTAAAATAGCTGTGATAAAACCTCTTCTGAAAAAAACCACCCTAGATCCTGAGGTCTTAGCAAACTATAGACCTATATCTAACCTTCCCTTTCTATCCAAGATCCTTGAGAAGGTGGTTGCTAATCAGTTATGTGATTTTCTACATAACAACAGTTTATTTGATGATTTTCAATCAGGATTTAGAAAGAATCATAGCACACAGAGACGGCACTGGTGAAAATTACTAACGACCTTCTAACAGCTGCAGACAAAGGACTTGTCTCCATTCTTGTTTTACTAGATCTTAGTGCTGCATTTGACACTATTGACCATACAATCCTGTTACAGAGATTAGAACACTTAGTCAGAATTAAAGGAATTGCACTAAGCTGGTTTAAGTCTTATTTCTCTGAGCGATCCCAATTTGTTAACATTAACGATAAACCCTCCAAGCACGCCAAAGTTAGCCATGGCGTTCCTCAAGGCTCAGTGCTTGGACCAATTCTATTTTCCTTATATATGCTTCCTCTAGGTCATATTATTAGGAAACACTCAATTAACTATCACTGTTACGCAGACGATACCCAATTATATCTGTCAATTAAGCCAGATGAAAGTGGTCAGTTAGCAAGACTTCAAACGTATATTGAGGATATAAAATCCTGGATGACCCACAACTTCCTGATGTTAAACTCAGACAAAACGGAAGTTATTGTGATAGGACCAACGCACCGCGAACCGTTTTCGAAGATATAGCTACTCTGGATGGTATTGCCCTGGCCTCCAGCACTGCTGTCAGAAATTTGGGAGTTATTTTTGATCAGGATATATCCTTCAACGCCCACTTAAAACAAACCTCAAGAATAGCCTTTTTCCATCTTCATAACATTGCCAAAATTAGGAATATCCTGTCTCAAAACGATGCTGAAAAACTAGTCCATGCATTCGTTACTTCTAGACTAGATTACTGCAATTCCTTATTATCAGGTTTCCCAAATAAGTCCCTTAAGACTCTCCAGCTGATCCAGAATGCTGCAGCACGTGTTCTGACGAGAACTAAGAGAAGAGATCATATTTCTCCTGTATTAGCTTCTCTGCATTGGCTTCCTGTGAAATCTAGGATCGAATTTAAAATCCTCCTCCTGACTTACAAAGCTCTAAATGGTCAAGCACCATCATACCTAGAAGAGCTCTTAGTACCTTATTGTCCCACTAGGGCACTGCACTCCCGGAATGCGGGGCTACTTGTGGTTCCTAGAGTCTCTGGAAGTAGACTGGGGGCCAGGGCCTTCAGCTATCAGGCTCCGCTTCTGTGGAACCTTAGCTTCCAGTCTGGGTTCGAGGGGCAGACACCGTCGCCACATTTAAGAGTAAACTGAAAACCCTCCTCTTTGACAAAGCTTATAGTTAGGGAGTGAGGAGTTGCAGCGTCCACCTAACCCGGCCCACCTGCTTCTCCTCGTAGTCATCAGTTTTATATACTGTATAATTAATAATATAGCAAGAGTAGAGGGAGGCAGGCCAGTACAGCCCGATCCGGTTGGGGAGAGTTCTAGCCCGACCAGGCACCTCTCTTTAACCTGCCTCTCTTAGTTATGCTATTACAATTCTAGACTGCAGGGGAGGCTGTTTCCTTCCTATGACACACTGAGCCTTATGTTTCTTCTTCGCAGAGCTATGCTCTGCGATTCTCTGCAATTCCCGGCCGCATCCTGCTGCGTCCTGCTGCATCCGCCGCATCCACCCATGCTCTGCAGCGCCACGCTACATCCCGCAACGCCCTGCTGTGATGTTCCTATGCACAGAGTAATCTGGATCCGGTATAGGGGACTGCACTACTCAGTATGACACAATGTGCCCTGCTATGACATGAACTTCCACGATAACCTTCGAAGTCACTGTGACCTTTAATGTGACTTTTATCGGCACTGTTCATCACACCCCCAACCGGCCCGTCAGACACCGCCTACCAAGAGTCTGGGTCTGCCGAGGTTTCTTCCTAAAAGGGAGTTTTTCCTTGCCACTGTCGCGATAGCCACTGCCAATGCTTGCTCTTGATGGAATTACTGTAATTGTTGGGGTTTTGGAAATTATAGAGTGTGGTCTAGACCTACTCTATCTGTAAAGTGTCTCGAGATAACTTTTGTTATGATTTGATACTATAAATAAAATTGAATTGAATTGAATTGAATAAAGCTTTGGGGACGGGTCAAACCATCACCAATTATAAAGGAATTCTCTGCTGAGGTCAATGATATCTCACACAACGGTCGACATCAAACGGGTCATTAGTTATAAAAGGGGGTGTGGCTTAAATATAGGGCCGGGCCAAACCATCACCAATGAAGAAGGAACTCTCTGCTGAGTTCAATGACACCTCACACAAGACTCTACCTTAAACGGTTCAAATGTTATCAAAGGGGGCGTGGTCTGAGTAAGTGGGCGTGGTCACATTATAGGGGGCGGCTCAGTATCACATGTAGACCACACATTCTGAGTTTCATGTAAATCGGATGATGTTTGTCATATAAGGTGCATTTCCTGGTGCCAGCGGGGGGGTGCTATGACCAAAAGTAAATTTTGACCTGTAGGTGTCCTCAGGCCTGGACCCTTGTCAATCGTGAGAAATTTTGGTCAGATCCGACAACGTACACTCAAGTTACAACAACTTCTTTGTTCATTGCTAAACACTCAAAATGGCCGCCACGCCACTCCCACACCGTCTGATGAAAAGTTTTTCTTTCAATAACTTTTCATCTTTAAGGTGTTGAGATGGTACAGACCAAGTTTGAAGTCCATCGGATGAAATTTCTAGGAGTTCTTTAAAGTATAGCACCTTGACTTTTAGGCCTACTTCCTGTTGCCACTAGGGGGCGCTATGACTTTAAGTACATATCAGCCTTTATTTGTCCTCAGGGTTGGACTCTTATGAATCCTGAAAAGTTTCGAGCCAGTTGGACAACGTACTCTTGAGTTACAACCACTTCCTGTTTCGGCGCCGAAACGCACAAAATGGCGGCTCCGCCACCGCCACGCCCTATGACGAAAAGTTTTTTTTTTTAACAACTTTTCATCTTTAACATCTTAAGATGGCACAGACCGAGTTTGAAGTTGATCGGATGAAATCTCTAGGAGGAGTTCGTTAAAGTACGACATGTGGAAATGGCCAAAATCGCACTAATTTCGAACTTTGAAATCAAAATGGCAGACTTCCTGTTGGGTTTAGGGTATGGCTCTAATGAAGTTGTTTGTACATCTTGACATGTTACATAAGTGTACCAAGTTTCGTGAGTCTACGTTAAACGCACTGCAGGGGCTCAACTTTTTTAACTTTGTAGGGGGCGAGCCATTTTTGTGCGGCTATTTGCGAAACCCTTAAAATACGTAAATTTTCCCCAGACTTGTTGCAACCGCCAAATTTGGTGATTTTTTAATATGTTAAGCCCCTCAAAAAGCCAATTCATTTGACGGGAAAAAGAAACTATAATTATTCCTTCAGTTTCAATAGGGCCTTCGCCGCTGTCGGCGCTCAGGCCCTAATAACTAGAACTGCAAGCAGTTATGACGGGGCCCAAGCCTCCGATGCCAGTCGCCTCCGATGCCAGTCGTCTCCGCACTCCCCGGGGAGCCGCGCCAGTCGCCCCCGATGACCTGGGAAGCTGCGCCAATGCGGGACCAAAAGCATTACGTAGGGGGGACAAACGTTGGCGAATATCGAGAGGTTTGATGCACAAGGTCTGCGGTACTATGCCATGGCAAATGTAGTGGTTAACAGTTCATCTATATGCATATACAGACTACCTTTACCAATTCTCTACTATAAACAAACCTCTTAACCCCCCTGACCACAGGGGACAGCAGAGAGAAATGAGAGAGTGACTGAGAGGGTGGAGGGGGGTAGGCAGGTGTGGTGGTTGAAAGAGCAGGGGAGGTGGTCAGGTTGTTGTAAATGGTGTCATAGGCGCCGATTGATGTTTTCCTCCGTGGGTGCTCACAGGCGCACGTCGTTCAAAAAAAAAAAAGTAGTCAAAAGTTGTTTGCATTTCAGAAACTTAGGAAATGGAGAGCGGCCGAAAAGAACTCACTCGCCTATTAACTCGATAATAAAGCCGTAAAGCAGGCTTTCAACTCAGGAAAGCGCCACTTCTCACACATACAGATAGGATTGGAGATGAGAAGTTTAACTGACACGTAACCGCGATCAGCTTCGTGGGAAATTAAGAATCAATGCCACCGACATAACCAATCACACTATGAGAGACTCTCCACTTAGCACCAACTGCAATGTTTAATTGCATGGTATTAGCGCCTACGAATTTTTTTTGGATTGAAAAAGTGGGAGAAAAGAGTTACATTTGTCCACTGTGAAGGTTGTAGAATCTTTGTCAGGTGGGTTAGGAAGTTTGTTTATTGTAGAAAACCAGGGGAGCACGCGAAAGCGAAAACCAAAATGTAACGCTAGGAGATAAACATTAGTAATTATTGAGAAGTGTGAGCTGCAAGCTCTGTGATACATTCCCATTGCAAATATTCCATTAACATTGATTAACAGGGGAAAACTCTTATACGTTGATTATAGCGCCCACTAATGGCCCATCTTTGCCAAATTCGGTACAAATCCATCGGTCGCACGGCCTAGGACGAGTTCGAAAAAGTTGGTTTTGCACATTGCGCGATATTGCGAAAAAACCTTTGCGCAGAAATGGGCGTGGCCTATATCAGGTAATTCAGCTTTATTCAAGGAACACGAGGATATAAGAATTTCTAATGTGCGATGTGTATTGTGGGAGTTAATGACAAAAAAACATTATAGCGCCACCTAGTGGTCCACATGTGTAATTTTTGGTAGGTGTGGTCCAGGGCCCATTGACCATCTACTCTGTAAATTTAAAGTTGTTCACATTAGTGTAAGTGGTAAATTTGTGTGTGTCCCATAGGCCATGCCCACTTTGACCCTTCGGTACCCCATTCTAGGGTTGGCCTTAGGATTGTCCCGAGATGGTAAACTATCAAATTTTGTAGAAATCGGATGAGCCGTTCCTGAGATATAAACTTTTTGTACTTGTAGCGCCCCCTATTGACCAATTTTCGTAAAACGCATGGGGACGTCCAGAGGGTCATGGCAAAGAATAATCTAAAGTTTGGCGTAGATAGCATTTATTTTGGCTGAGATATGGCAAAGTTGGTGTTTTAATAGTTAGCTACACAAAGTAGTTTGTGCGTTATATGCGCAATTTTTATCCTATCAAAATTCTTTTGATAAATTCTTGTCAGGTCAGGCAGAAGATGCTACGGTCCAAGTTACGTGGAGATCGGTCGCACGGTCTAGGAGGAGTTCGAAAAAGTAGGTTTTGCGTGGCATATATCACTTGATTCAGTTGGACCCAGGGAACACGTAGATGTATTTTTTTTGACTGTCGGAAGTACGGTGTTGGAGTTATAGGGACAAACGCGTTTTTTCTGCTATAGCGCCACCTAGTGGTGGAAGTGAGTCAATTTTTGCGCCTGAGGTCCTTGCGGAGTTTGGGACCAGTCCTGAAAATGGCAACCCCCCACGATGTACAGTTTAGGCTGCAGTCTGAGTTTTAGGTGGAGAAGAAGAAGAAGAATAATCAGTAGAAAAAACAATAGGGTTCCACAGCTTCGTTGGAGATGTGAACCGCGTTGCCTTGCAACACGCGGTTCCCTTGCAACACGCGGTTCCCTTGCAACACGCGGTTCCCTGCCCCCTCGGGCTTGGACCCCTAATTCCTTCAGTTTCAATAGGGCCTTCGCCGCTTTCGGCGCTCGGGCCATAACAAGAGTTATCTCAAGACACTTTACAGATAGAGTAGGTCTAGACCACACTCAATAATTTACAAAGACCCAACAATTCCAGTAATTCCCCCAAGACCAACATTCAGTGCGACAGTGGTAGGGAAAAACTCCTTCTCAGGAAGAAACCTCGGACAGACCCAGGCTCTTGGTAGGTGGTGTCTGACGGTGACGGTTGGTTGGTGTGATGAACAGTGGCAATAATAGTCACAATAAAGGTAATGGATCAGTGACTAGAAATAGTAGTTGCAGTAGTTCATGGCATAGCAGGGCACTGCAGGGTGTCACAGGACGTAGCAGGGTATAGCAGAGCGTCACAGGATGTAGCAGAGCACTGCAGGACGTAGCAGGGCGTAGTAGGGCACTGCAGAGCGTAGCAGGTGTAACAGGGCATAGCAGAGCGTGCAGCAGGACCACGGCGACAGGCTGCAACCATGATTTAGGGGCCACCCTAATCCAAGTGTGGCGGCACGAGAGCCGACTGAACAGAGGAGGTAGTATTCTAAATGAAGCCTACCTCAAACACACCGACAACGCCACCCTGGGAATTTCACCCAGAGAATGCTATCTCTTACTAATGAATGATTTTACTTCCAATTGCAAGATTGATATATTTAAGGTCACACAGGTCAATATACAAAGGCGCCAAAGACGAGGTTCAACTTACAAAAGAATACAATTTATTTCAATAAAAATCAATAAAGTTAAAAACAAACAATTTAAAACACATTCACACTAAAAGGGGAAAAATAATTAGGGCTGAGGCTTACCAGTGGAAGGGGAGAAGGGAACGAGGATGTTAAGGGGGATCCCAGGGAAAGTCACCCGTGAACACACAAAAACACAACAGTGAACACAGCAAATGAAAATGGGGAAACACAGCAAAGGAGATACCACCACCCGGACACCAACACCACCACCTTTGGCTCTCAGTAACTAAAAATGGAGAGAGAAATGGGAAACACACACACACAAAATTAAAGGGGTTCACTCCACGAAAGGAATATCAAAAATCAATATCAACAGATTATAAAGAAACAAATTGAAAGAAATTGAACACAATATAAATACAATATAATGGCCAGAACCACTACTGGTTCCAGGAAGCCATACAAAGCAAGAATTCAAAAGAAAAGACTTTGCAATAACCTCAAAAGAAACAAAACATTTATAATTGACATATATATATATATATATATATATATATATATATATAATAATAATAATAATATATAATATTGGCCCAGTAGCCGTGAAGGCAAGACAGGCGTGTAGCAATCGCTACGATATTCAATTTTTAAATAACAGCAACAGTCTCGGCAAAAGCCGTCTGAAGCGAACAGTAGTGTCGGCAAAACAGCAGCCAGTAGTGGAAGTGCTAAGCAGCTACAAGGATCTCCGGCGGCTTCAGCCCGGTTCCTAGCATTTACAGAAAATAATAATTAACACCAAATAAATTCAAAGAATAAATCCGACCCCATTTAGCCCACATACCGTTCAAGCAGAGTTTTAGTAAGCCCAGAGGGAGGAAGCTCCGAGCATGCAAACGTAGCAGCTATCAGTGTTACTCGCTCCTCCTTCAACAGTAAGGTGAAGGATAGCCCACCAACCGAAGATCTAAAAACGTTCAGTACAAAATAAATAACGGGAACGAATTAACAGTGAAAGTGAATGAGTGTGGAGGCAGCCAAGCCGCTACCCTACCTGTAGAACAGCAGAGCAACTACACGGAGTGAGCGACGCGGAAGTATGACGCACTTCCGTCACCAACGGGCAAGAGAGGGCGGAAGGGGGAACCTAGCAGTTTTTATACGGGGCCCTGAGGCAGTGATTGGTCAACAGAGCACCAAGTAATTAGGAGTTCAACTCATACTGCTACACAAGGAAACATGCTGGCCGAAAAGAAAACATATGGACTCCGGGGAATAAGCTGCCCAGAGCTAGGTTAGTAACAATCATTTCTGGAACATGGAAGCACACAGATGGAAAGAGAGAGGAGAGAGAAGCTCAGTGTGTCAAAGGAAGTCCCCCAGCAGTCTAAAACTATAACAATATAATTAAGAGAGACAGGTTAAGGAGAGGAGCCTGGTCAGGCGAGAACTCTCCCCAACCGGATCGGGCTGTACTGGCCTGCCTCCCTCTACTTTGATTATATGGTAGATGAGTCTGACGACTATGAAGAGAAGCAGAGAAGAGAAGGGGTGCCGTGTCTGCAGTTATACACCCTCCCCCGCCGGTCTAGGCGAACGCTGCAACTCCTCACTCCCTAACTATAAGCTTTATCGAAGAGGAGAGTTGTAAGTTTACTCTTAAATGTGGTGACGGTGTCTGCCCCCCGAACCCAGACTGGGAGCTGGTTCCACAGGAGAGGAGCCTCATAGCTGAGGGCTCTGGCTCCCATTCTACTTTTTGACAGTAGGAACCACAAGTAACTCTGCATTCTGGGAGTGCAGTGCTCTAGTGGGGCAATAAGGTACTAGGAGCTCTTCAAGATATGATGGTGCTTGACCATTTAGAGCTTTGTAGGTCAGAACAAGGATTTTATATTCAATCCTGGATTTTACAGGAAGCCAATGCAGACCAGCTAATACAGAAGAAATATGATCTCTTTTCTTAGTTCTTGTCAGAACACGCGCTGCAGCATTCTGGATCAGCTAGAGAGTCTTAAGGGTTTTATTTGAACATCCTGATAGTAAGGAATTACAATAGTCCAGCCTGGAAGTAACGAATGCATGGACTAGTTTTTCAGCATTGTTTTGAGATAGGATGTTCCTAATTTTACGTTGTTACGAAGGCTGTTCTTGAGGTTTATTTTAAGTGGGCGTTAAAGGATATATCCTGATCAAAAATAACTTTCAGAAAAATCCTGAAAGGAACACTAAACTTAGACAGTGATTCCACAAAAATTGTAAAAGATATCAACTGCTGGGATATAGCCTAATAGCTGAATTTTTCATGAATGGTTTAAAGTTTGAAATGCGTCTGTAGGTGAAAGTATGAAGGAGGAGATAGATTTTGAAGTAGATGAGGATTTGAAGGATTTGAAGCCTGCTCTCATTGACTTTAATTGTTAAAAAAGCTTAGTATTTTAAAAAGTATAAATAGCAGAACAAATGTTGAAGACGTCCCATCATGTTCTTAAAGAGCTGAACATTTTGATGTCAAAGTGGAACAAAGGAACAAAGTTTAGATCTAATCTGGAAGTCAATCCAACAACTTGTTATCTAATTGCTTGGAAGAGCATGAGGCGTTTGAGTGACCTTATATGGGGATGTTGGTTGCTTGGATGTCCATTGGGAAGTGTGGGTCTTTTTTGTGGCTATGGATAAAAGGACCGAATGCTGAAGGAAGGGCAGTCATTTTCTGCAGAAAATACTTAGGGTCTTTCAACTGAATATGGATCTTATTATTGCACCATCCGGTCTCCCTGAAGATTCTTTGATTCGACAACTTGGCCTAAGAAAATCCACAACACAACAATGTCAGAATCTATTTACTTTGCAAATAAGTGTTCCCAAATATCCAAACCTTGAAATTAAATAAAAGAATAAATTAAAATATAAAAGAAAAAGAAATAAAGAATAAAATAAATGTATTCCAATTTGAACAATATTTCCTTTCAGTCGTGGGCGTTGTATATTTACTATCCTTATTTCAATGATAAAAAGCATAACAGGTCACTAGGAACATTTGGGGTCCGTGTACTTTTTTGTTCATTCGATTTTCATTTCATAAACAGACTTAAAAAACAAAAAACGAATGGTTATTTGATTTTCGTTTTAAAATACAACAATTGAAATTGAAATACAAGGCATTTTTTTCCTTTTCATGGTCAAAAGGGGATGGGACAAATTAAAAATATGCTGTGATTTTCATTTTGTATTTCATATAACAAAAATAAAATCACTCGGAAATAGAAATGAAAAAAGGTTTGTTTTTTCATATTCAGAGACCGGATGTTGTCATTTCCAAGGCAACAGCGCAAGCATAGCCTACCAGTGTTGCTTTTAGCCCAGGCTAAAATTACTTTGGAAACCTGTGCTCTTGATAATGCTTGGGGGGGAATTTTATTTCATAATGCCACATGTATTTATTCCCCTCTCTCCCTGCCTCCCTCTGACTCTCTGTCTCTACCCCCGCCAGAACAACCTCGCTAATCGAAACCAGCTGAGGAAACAGACTTTCAGTTCACGGCTGTAACGTTACCGTTACGCCACCGTTAACAATCCCAGCAAACGTTCTGTTGCTGATCTGGCAGAGAGTCACCGGCGGTTCGGGATCAGATCATGGGGATCAGACCTCCGGTGCTGGGTCTATTCTAATATTAGCTGCTGCTGCAGCTACAGTGCCTTGCGAAAGTATTCGGCCCCCTTGAACGTTTCGACCTTTTGCCACATTTCAGGCCTCAAACATAAAGATATAAAACTGTAATTTTTTGTGAAGAATCAACAACAAGTGGGTCCCAATTATGAAGTGGACGAAATTCATTGGCTATTTCAAACTTTTTTAACAAATAAAAAACTGAAAAAGTGGCGTGCAAAATTATTCAGCCCCTTTACTTTCAGTGCAGCAAACTCTCTCCAGAAGTTCAGTGAGGATCTCTGAATGATCCAATGTTGACCTAAATGACTAATGATGATAAATAGAATCCAGCTGTGTGTAATCAAGTCTCCGTATAAATGCACCTGCTCTGTGATAGTCTCAGAGGTCCGTGTAAAGCGCAGAGAGCATCATGAAGAACAAGGAACACACCAGGCAGGTCCGAGATACTGTTGTGGAGAAGTTTAAAGCCGGATTTGGATACAAAAAGATTTCCCAAGCTTTAAACATCCCAAGGAGCACTGTGCAAGCGATAATATTGAAATGGAAGGAGTATCAGACCACTACACATCTACGAAGACCCGGCCGTCCCTCTAAACTTTCAGCTCATACAATGAGAAGACTGATCAGAGATGCAGCCAAGAGGCCCATGATCACTCTGGATGAACTGCAGAGATCTACAGCTGAGGTGGGAGACTCTGTCCATAGGACAACAATCAGTCGTATACTGCACAAATCTGGCCTTTATGGAAGAGTGGCAAGAAGAAAGCCATTTCTTAAAGATATCCATAAAAAGTGTTGTTTAAAGTTTGCCAAAAGCCACCTGGGAGACACACCAAACATGTGGAAGAAGGTGCTGTGGTCAGATGAAACCAAAATCGAACTTTTTGGCAACAATGCAAAACGTTATGTTTGGCGTAAAAGCAACACAGCTCATCACCCTGAACACACCATCCCCACTGTCAAACATGGTGGTGGCAGCATCATGGTTTGGGCCTGCTTTTCTTCAGCAGGGACAGGGAAGATGGTTAAAATTGATGGGAAGATGGATGGAGCCAAATACAGGACCATTCTGGAAGAAAACCTGATGGAGTCTGCAAAAGACTTGAGACTGGGATGGAGATTTGTCTTCCAACAAGACAATGATCCAAAACATAAAGCAAAATCTACAATGGAATGGTTCACAAATAAACATATCCAGGTGTTAGAATGGCCAAGTCAAAGTCCAGACCTGAATCCAATCTAGAATCTGTGGAAAGAACTGAAAACTGCTGTTCACAAACGCTCTCCATCCAACCTCACTGAGCTCGAGCTGTTTTGCAAGGAGGAATGGGCAAAAATGTCAGTCTCTCGATGTGCAAAACTGATAGAGACATACCCCAAGCGTTACGGTAGCTGTAAGCGCAAAGGTGGCGCTACAAAGTATTAACTTAAGGGGGCTGAATAATTTTGCATGCCCAATATTTCAGTTTTTTATTTGTTTAAAAGGTTTGAAATATCCAATAAATTTCGTTCCACTTCATGATTGTGTCCCACTTGTTGTTGATTCTTCACAAAAAATTACAGTTTTATATCTTTATGTTTGAGGCCTGAAATGTGACAAAAGGTCGAAAAGTTCAAGGGGGCCGAATACTTTCGCAAGGCACTGTAGCTAGCAGATAGCCACCAGCCCTGTGACCTCGGTCCCCGTGGTTCGCCCCCCAGTGCTGACTGACTCTGGTCCGTCTGCAGAGCTGCGTTACCCGCTCTAGCTGAGCTGGGAATCTGCCGCGCTCGTGATTTATTCATATTTTATTTTATTTGCAGATAGTGATATGCTATGATGCACTGATGTCAGGCAGGCTTGCTGCTGCTTTTAGTCTGAGTCTGTGAGATAACCAAACTTCCTTTAAATATAACGTGCATATAAATAGATGGAATAAATAAAAGTCCCTCGAAATACATAGTAAAACATACATGTATTTAGGCTATTGAATTATTATGACTAAAGCCTGTATTTCATGATCTATTTCATAGCCATATGTATATTTATGTAAAGGGGGGCAAAAAACGGAAGTTAGGCTACAGATTCCCTCAGCAGCAGCAGGGACATTCTAAAACGCTTAACGTGAAAAAGCTTAACTTTAATGTACCTAAACAATGATCAATCAAATATCAGTCAGTTATCAGTCAGATAACGTCCATAACGACTTTGGGTTAGATTTTTTGATCACTGTTTATAAACAGTGATCAAAAATCGACGCTCCGAAAAAGCTTAATGGTTAACCACGTTAAGCTTTTCCTTACAATTTCCCTTAATGAAGCAGAAACCCTTAATGTCAGCTAACGTCCATAATAATTGTACTTTGGGTTAGATTTTTTAGTTTTTCAGTGGTTATGAGGAGCAATATGAGAGAGAAATTTGGTAATCCTTGATCATTCCTCATTGATCATAGAGCGGGTAACGCCAGCCTCTGCAGAGTCAGTCCGGAAGCGAACCGCGAGGACCGAGGTCACAGGGCTGGTGGCGCGTGCTAGCTAGCTGCAGCAGCAGCTAATATTAGAATATTAGACCCAGCACCGGAGGTCTGATCCCCATGATCTGATCCCGAACCCTCGGTGACTCTCTGCCAGATCAGCAAGCTTAACAGCAGCAACAGAACGTTTGCTGGGATTGTTAACGGTGGCGTAACGGTAACGTTACAGCCGTGAACTGAAAGTCTAGCTATTTGCTCCGCTGGTTCGACTCTCTTCGGGCGAAGTTGCCTGCGGCGGGTAGAGACAGGGAGGCAGGGAGAGAGGGTAATAAATACATGTGACATTATGAAATAAAATTCCCCCCAAGGATTATCAAGAGTATAGCTAGCTAGGTTTCCAAAGTAATTTTGGCCTGGGCTGAACACTGGTAGGCTAGGCTGGCGCTGTTGCCTTGGAAATGACAACATCCGGTCTCTGAATATGAAAAAACAAGCCTTTTTTCGTTTCTGTTTTCGAGTGATTTTATTTTTGTTATATAAAATAGAAAATGAAAATCACAGCATATTTTAAATTTCTCCCATCCCATTTCGACAATGAAAAAGAAAAAACGCATTGTATTTCAATTTCAAATGTCGTGTTTTAAAACGAAAATCAAATAACCATTCGTTTTTTTGTTTTTTAATACCTGTTTATGAAATGAAAATCGAATGAACGAAAAAGTACACGGACCATTTGGGCATATAAAGTGGTTATATTGTAACTAATCTGATCATGTTTTTTTTGTTCACACACTGTGGTACAACAGTTTACAGAAGATGTGCCTTCCACACTGACTTTTTACAAAGCTTTCTGATAAAGTCAAACACTCCCTCCTCTGTCGTTGAACATCCTGGGTATGGACATCGATATGGTTAAATCGTATGTTAAATCATAAGTACCTGGGTGTTCACCTGAACAATAAACTGGACTGGACTGACTGGACTGTATCTGCTGAGGAGACTCAGGTGATTCGGGGTGCAGGGGACACTTCTGATGACATTTTTTGACTCTGTGGTGGCATCAGCCATTCTCTATGGAGTGGTCTGCTGGGGCAGTGGCATTGCTGTGGTAGACAGGAAAAGACTGGACAGGCTGATTAAGAAGGCCAGCTCTGTTCTTGGTTGTCCCCTTGACACTGTGGAGGTGGTGGGAGACAGGAGGATAGTGGCTAAATTATCCTCCATTATGGACGACTCCTCCCACCCCATGCAGGACACTCTGTCAGCACTGAACAGTTCCTTCAGCAGAGGTGGGTAGAGTAGCCAAAAATTTTATTCAAGTAAAAGTACTGTTACTTCAGAATAATATGACTCAAGTAAAAGTAAAAAGTAGTCATCCAAATAATTACTTGTGTAAGAGTAAAAAAGTACTTGGTGAAAAAACTACTCCAGTACTGAGTAACTGTTGAGTAATGTCTGATTTATTTTTTAACACAAGCATTCAATCAGACAGACAAAAATACAAAATAATCATCTTTAGGCAAATTATAGTTCATCCAATCAATTAAATAAATAAAAAATAAATTAATTACAAAATAGCTTAAATTAAAATAATCCAGGTAAATTCAAGTACTTAAAAATAAAATCAATAAAATAATAATACATAAAAAATAAATAAGCACAAGTAACACAAATTTCCAAACCTTTTATACTTCTTTTACTAGGCTTTGCAGGCAGAACTAGAACAAGGTAATGTAGCTGCTGTTTCGCACTTTTACTAAGGTAAACATGCTTTCAATATGAGGCCAGTGGCCTGTACTACGAAGCAAGATTTGGCGTTAACGAGCTAACTTCAGGTTCAACCCAGGGTTTTCTGTATCACGAAGGTGGTTCACTTGATACCGGGTTCAATCGCCGTGGTAACTTATGCTGAACACCTAACCTGGTCGGGAGCAGGTTAAATTGGAGATTAGAGATCAACTGGTGTAAAAGCACCGCCTACTGACCAATCAATACCCGATTGATAACGGCGTCACCGTTCTTAGAAGATCGAAGGGCTTCGGTGTGCAGAAAAAAAAGAGATGGCGCTCATACAAAAAACATTTAGAGACCGACAACCCCGTTAACATTCCCTGATGGGTATATTTATGAAATATATAGATTTTAATGAACGGAATTACATATCAGCTATTTCTCGGCTTCTTGAGCCGTCAGTCGCCAATGCTCACAGCGGTTTGAATTATGTTTTTATATTTTTTATTTGCTGTCACCGCTTCCACTGCCAGTTTTGCAACTGATATCATAGTCTAAAGCAACGACAGTTTATGGAAAGGACAAGTGTAATTATGGTCAGATCTTGTGCCTAACTGATGGGGAAGTGATATTAATAAGCGTTGTGATTTACGCATCTACAGCGTTGCCTATTTTTTTTTGTCAGCTGTCCTCCTGTTTTAGGAAGCAGCGACTGTATTGCGTTTTGCCTGTAAAACCGTGTCTGTGTTCTTCATATTTATGTAGAATTATAGTTTGCTCTTCTTATGTAAAATCTGTGGCTATTGGTCATGTTGTACAAACACCGCCTCTTTTATGTGAACACGTGCCGCTGGATTTGGAAACCCAGGGTTGACTGAACTAGTTGTTAACCACCGTCGTGACACAGCTTATGTGGGACCGCGGTTGTTAGGTTAGGTAACTGGGTAACTGAAACAAATCCAGGGCATGTTAATGTGGATTTGTAGTGCCTCTGGGGTGTTCCTCCTCTTCTGTGTCTGCATTGCCAACGGTTGATTCTGACATTTTCAGCTGCTGCAATAAATATATAGAGGAGGAGGAATCAGAATGTAATCACTGTGGAACCATCATCAAATAGCTTTATTTCTCTCTCTCTCCCTCTGCTGTACAATAACAATTTTAAGTAGCTACAAAACAGTTCTGCTGGTGTACAGCTGGACGGGAGTATGTGATGTTAGCTGTTCACTGAATATGACGTGTAAAGCCCCATTTCTAGAACTTAAAGGGATACTTCACCGATTTAGCATTCAGCTTTGTATCAGTAGAAACCCGATAGTATTTCTGAATGACCGTGCCTCCCTCCCTCATGTCCCCCTGAGACGAGAGATTTCTGCATTTGGGGCCTGGAAAAAATCTTCCGATGACGTAAAATGACGATTTTTGCGTCATTGGAAGATTTTTGGGCCAGAGGCAAAGGACTACAGCCAGTAGTAGGATCTATTTCCGTATGTTTTCAACACGCCCACAGGGGGTTGGACTGCCGAGTCTGGCCGAGGTATTCCGAATGAAAACGACTGTCAGCCATCTTGAATCTTCGCTAAACAGGCTCTCGGTTTTCAGCAGAAAACATTTACAACAATTATCTGCATTCAAACTACCGGACGTGTGTACCACCGGGATACATCGGTACAGATCGGAGAATATGGAGGAAACGTTATTACAGACGCAATACCGGCACACTACGTAGTCCGGCGCTTCGACGGAGACCAGCGGTCTCGCTCAATGCCGCTAGCCGGCTAGGGGACATCCTCATCGGCTAGCTGGAAAGCTAACGCTAGCTGTCCACCTGTCCCAGCCATCCTGCTTGCAAGTGTCTGCTCATTAAACAACAAGCTGGACTACATCCTCCTTCAACGAAACTCCCAACGTGAGTTCAGAGACTGCTGTGTTTTTGTTGTTGTGGAAACATGCCTGAACAACAGTGTACCGGAACCGGGACTATCCAGCTACCAGGCTGCTCTCTCCGGCCCGTGGAGGTGGACTGGAGTAGAAATAAAATCCAACTAGCTACTGCTAACTGCTGGTGGAGCTTGTGACTGTTAAATGCCGACCATTCGACATTCCACGCCATGGGCGGATTGGCCATCGGGAAAACCGGGAACAATCCCGAACGGCCGGTCCATTTCAGGCCGAACCGGCCCGTGGTCAATACGTTTTTTATTTTTTTTTCTGTCATACGCGACCCGCCTGGCCGGCCGTTCAGCTGCAGCGGAGCGCTGTGTCTGTGTGTGTGTGTGTTTCAGACCGGGCCAAACCAATACTTTCAGTCTTGAGGGGGATACGAGCGGCCCCTCCTAACTTGGACTGATCCTCGTTTTTCCTGACATCCGATTGGCTCAAACTTAAGGCGCCGAAAAAAGAGTTTACTTTCAGTCAGGTTTGGATTTGGTGATGTGAAGTAGGTAGCAGGAGAGAGGAGGAGGAGGAGGAGCAGAAGGAGAAAGGAGGAGGAGGAGCAGCAGGAGAGAGGAGGAGAGAGGAAGAGCAGGAAACAGACAGGTAGAGGGGCAGTGTGCAGGGCTGGGTAAGCAATCATATTAGGCATACCAATCAATCAGATATTTACATATAGGATAAAATGCCAATAGTTCCACATACTAGATAATAACTTGACTGAAGCACAGATTGAACTAGAAAATGTTTTATTCTTAGTCATATTTATAACTGATGTTCTTCTCATGCATATGTAGCTGCACAATCAGTAAGCAGAGGCAGGGTCCATCACAGGGGAAGCTGAGCCAGGGAGCCAAGCTGAGAAAGTAAGGACACACACACACACACACACACAAATCTCTATTTTATGGGACTGCATTGTAGTTTTTGAGTATATGAGCGTGAGTATTTGTAACTATTTGATCACTCCAACAGACTGTGCACATGACATGCTGGTAGTTAGCAGTATACTGTGACTTATGTGTTCGAGATTAGGTTTTGCTGACCTGGTTGTGTTCAGTGCAGTGGTGACTTGCTTATACAACCTGAGGAGGCAGGTGTCATCCTAAAGTTTCTTGAAGGTCTTCAGCGTAATCTGATTCTCTTTATACCATAAAAACACTATTAGAATTAAAATAACTGCAAAAAATCCTTCTGCTCGTGCACCAAGGGCACTCGCGTAAAAGGCCTCTCCATCTTAAAGTCCCGGGCTGAATTTCAGTCCCAGTACGGCCCTGTTCCACGCTAATTCACGCCTGTGTTTATACTCTGGGCTAGATTTATCAAGCCATTTGCGCCTGTTTCCAGGCGCTAATTGGTCGCAAAGACGGACGTAACCGATGCGGCATATTTACAAACAGGGCGCACTTGGGTAGAATCGCAGATTGTCTGCCACATGAGCAAGAAGAGACAAGTTGCGCTTTCAATATGCGTTCGTGGGAGGGTCGTGGGGAAAGTGGGAGTTCCACCCAAAAGGTGGGAGGATAAGCGCAAAGTGCGCCTAATTATATATTCTGTGGTATTTACAAAGACTGTCAGTAAGAGCGCGCCTCTATTCTGCGGGGGAAATTCTCCGCCTCTTAAAAGCAGGTCTAAACCAGCTGCAATCGAGTTTCCGCGTAGACCTTTGGCAACTGGTGAAATGGCAACAGTAATTTGAGCAAGACGAAGACATAGGCGAGACTGAAAATATTTTTAAACACAAGAATCACACTTTGTCAGTGAACACAACATCATTTAGCGTTACAGATCAAGCAGCCATGCAATATTAGAGTTACTGGAAGAAATCAAAGATGAAATTGAATCTCCCACTCAGCGTTCACATTCCATTCCAGCAGTTGTTAAACTCCTCGCTACATTACAAATATTGGCATCAGGATCATTTCAAACAGTCATAGCATCAGCAGTGGGAATATCGCAGTCTGCACTCAGCCGTATCATAGCACAAGTACCGCTTTGCTACAGCGCAATTTACGGTATAGTGGGCGGAGAAAGACGCTGATTGCCTGATGGGTGTCAGGGTTGATAAATACTACGCAAAATGTGGAAGCATAGCGTGCGCTATTACCGAACTCGCATAAACAGACGCAGCGCAAACTGCGCTAGTGTTAGTAAATCAGGCCCTCTGTGTTTAGCTACACCAATGCTAGTATGCGTTAGCTGAACTTTACGGATCCTGCTTGCAAGTGTCCGCTCATTTAGACCACAAACTGGACTACATCCAACTTCAACGACACTCCCAACGTGAGTTCAGAGACTGTTGTGTTTTTGTTGTGGAAACATGCCTGAATAGTGTACCGGACTGTCCAGCTACCAGGCCTGCTAGCCCTCCGAGCTAGAGATGCTCTGTCGCCAGGTAAAAGAGGTGGGCTGTGTTAACACCGAGTGGCGCAGAAATGTGGTGATTTGTATCCATTTAACTGCTAACTGCTGGTGGAGTTTGTGACTGTTAAATGCCGACCATTCTACATTACACACAAATTCACGGCTGTGTTTATGCTCGGTGTTTACAGCCCACGCCGCTAATGCTAGTATGCGTAGCTGAACTTTACGGAGCCTATAAAATGTGTGTACTAAATGTAGCCTGTTTCGCATGTCGTTTTTATATAATGTCGTTTTTATATATGTTAAATGTGTAACACCACTTGAGTCACGATGAAACGTTGTTTCGTGTATATGGTTGAAATGACAATAAAACACGCTTTGAGTTGAGTTGAATGCCTCTGTCGGTCTGTCCGGGTCTGTCAAGCGGTAGGCGTGGCTTGGGAGTGGACTCAAAGCAACGAAGCAGGTGCATTCTGGGATTTGGTGTTTTTCATCCATATAAGACCAAAACACATTTTCTGGCTTTTCTCAGCCTAGAAGGCACCAATTTTTTTTCACATTTCTACTACATAAGTGACCCAATTTAAAGATATATTCAGCTTTCCAGCAGTGAAATATTCCTTTAAGGTACTTATTAGGCATTGCTCCCAGTTTGACCCAGGTGATTTCTGAATTGTCATGACCAAGTATAAACCCATGTTGACTGGCTTGGTTTGAATTTCCAAAAGGAGGGTTGAACCCTGATCAGACAACCCTTGTCATTGGTGTGAAAGTGGTATAACGGGCAGGCCATCTGTGTATCGCATTGCCAGACCTATCTCCACAACAACACAGTGTACACATGCTGTGTAAAACGTAAGGGTTTGCAGTGCTGGTTTAACTGGGGCTTGCGGTTTCAGTTTTGTTGTGGCATTTTGGTGGAAAAAAATCTGCTATTCGTTCACCAACATTCATGCTTTGTGTCAAACAATGTTTGTGCCCCCGCTGTGTGATATGCTCTGATACATACATCTAATGACTAATGACCATGTCACCTGTGTCAAACTGCTGCCATTAAGGGACACAGAGAGCGACCTGTGAAAAGAAGCTTAAACTATAGGTGGTATAACTAAAATGACCTCATTGTGAGTGTCAGAAGGCCTTTGCGAGCGTATTGGTATATAATTTGTGTAGATAGAAATAAAAAATTACTCGGAAATCGCAGTTTTAAAATACCCAGCTTTTGGCTCAAGAGTGGATGAAGATAACATAATCATCAATGAAAGATCCACCGACCACCTTGTTGCTCTGAGGCGGATAATTCAAAAACTATAAGTCCTATAGCTTACGTGAGCACATTGGCTGAAACTAAACAAGAATACCTATGTTCTAACATATAATTAATGTATGACAAGTAAAAGTTGTGGGCATGAGAGCAATTTATATAGGGAATAAGATAATTTTTTAAGGTTTCATGCTCTAGCGATGACATCATCTACTGTAAGTCATGCAATACACACCCATCATCAACGCAGAAAAATCCTGAAATGAAAAATAAACTTAGTGATTTCACAAAAACTGTAAAAGATATCAACTGCTGATATATAGCCTAATAGCTGAATTTTTCATGAATGGTTTAAAGTTTGAAATGTGTCTGTACGTGAAAGTATGGAGGAGATAGATTTTGAAGTAGATGAGGATTTGAAGGATTTGAAGTCTGCTCTCATTGACTTATTGTTGAAAATCAATTTGTATTTAAAAAAAGTATAAATAGCAGAATAAATGTTGAAGACGTCCCATCATGTGTTTAAAGAGCTGAACATTTTGATATTTTAATGTTTTTTGTAGCTGAACGTATGCAGAAGTTAGAGACCAAAGAAAGAATCTGATAACAATACTGTGAATGCTGCTGAATCAGCATTCACACAATTCAGTGAAAATACACTAAGTGTTGCTTCTCAATTTAGGTTTATTGTTCTGGTGCGCACAAGAAACTTTCTGGAGAGCACAAGATACTTTCTGGTGCGCATGAGAAACGATCTGTTGTGCACAAGATACGTTTTGGTGTGCACGAGAAACCAATCCGAGTAGCAGTCAGAATGGCTGCCCAGGGCGAGATATTCATCTTCCTGAAAACACGATGAAATATACCTGATAGTATCATTAACAAACTCAAAGATGTGAGGTGACTGTTAACAGATTTCATGCTGACCGAATTCTCTCGGTGCTCCCAATTAGCCAATCTGGGCCTGGTTATGTTAGAGTAATTTCATACATGATTACCGATGTACCCTAAATTAATATTAGAGCTGCCTTAGCTTACAGTCTGACTAACTCATAACAGAGATTTTAAGTTAACAACTTCAGAGCAAACTAAAACTATACACTATAATAAAACATATTACTCTTGTTTAATAGTAGAATGCATCATACAAAACTCCACGTTGCAGAACATTAACCAGGCATACGTATGGCATAACGTTATTTGTTATTCACCGTAAGGCTACTTTGAATGAGTAACGTCACCAGGGTCTTATGCCTCTGTACCACAGTGGCATGCCATCAACAAGCTTTTTATCTCTGTAGATACAAGTATTTATTTGCCAATGTCTGATTTATTTATCTAATATTGGCTGTTATAGAGTTCTATAAAAAAGGTGTAAAAATAGTTTTCATTTTAATTTGACATTTTTTACACTTTTGTTTTTGCTTTTTCCAACGTTTTGAATTGTTAAATTTTTCTTCTACACATTTCTAGCGCTTATTTTTACGTCCCATATTTTCTGATTTAAAAATAAAATTGAAAACGGGTCAATTTGACCCGAAGTCAACAAGGGTTAAGAGAACTTATGCTATTTCTTGTAAATACTGAAGGGAAGGTGGAGCTTTGTGGTGCCTTATGCAGCAGTGCTTGCCTTTCTTGTTAAGGGTCAGGGAAAGCAAGCGTTGAAGTGGAACAGAGGAACAAAGTTTAAATCTATATCTGCAAGTCAATCCAACAACTTGTTATCTAATTGCTTGGAAGAACATGAGGCGTTTGACTGACCTTATATGGGGATGTTGGTTACCGGGATGTCCAATGGGAAGTCTGGGTCTTTTTTGTGGCTATTGAAGGACCAAATTTAATTCAATTACATTTTATTTATAGTATCAAATCATAACAAGAGTTATCTCAGGACACTTTACATATAGAGTAGGTCTAGACCACAGTCTATAATACACAAAGACCCAAGAATTTCAGTAATTCCCCAAGAGCAAGCATTTAGTGTGACAGTGACGAGGAAGAACTTCCTTTTAGGGAGAAACTGTTACGTGCTGTTCCGAGGAAGATGAAGCTTGGACCCAAATGCAGTTACAGAGTTTTATTGGAGACAGGAACACACTACAAAAAAAGTGTCCAGAGGTTGGCTGGCAGGCAAACACAAAAATAGTCCCAAAAAACACGCAGGCCAAGAAGACAGGAACAAACAAGGAAACCAGAAACGAGCAGGTACACACAGTACACCACAGAATAGTACCTGACAAAACCAGGAACAGCAACACATGCTGCACACAGAACGTCAAACAAAAGTAATGATCCCCCAACACACAAAGGAAACACAAAGACTAAATACACAGGGTGATGAGGAAACATGTAACAGGTGAAACTAGGGCTGGGGAACAGGTGAAACACATTAGGGAAATCACAAGGGCGGGAAACTAAAGACAGGAAGTAAAACTAGACAAGACAAGGGAGAAAAGACAGACTTCAAAATAAAACAGGAAACAGAACATACACAACCATGACAGAAACCTCGGACAGACCCAGGCTCTTGGTAGGTGGTGTCTGATGGTGCCGGTTGGGGGTGTGATGAACAGTGGCAATAACAGTCACAATAAAGATAATGGAACAGTGACTAGAAATAGTAGTTGTAGTAGCTCATGGCGTAGCATGGCGCAGCAGGGCGTTACAGGTTGTAGCAGGGCACAGCAGAGCATAGCAGGATGTAGCAGGACGCAGCAGGATGCAGCAGGACAATGCTGAAGGAAGGGCAGTCGTTTTCTACAGAAAATACTTAAGGTCTTTCGATTAAATATGGATCTTATTATTGCACCATCCGGTCTCCCTGAAGATTCAATACACTGGACTTACAACTTAACAAAAAAGGCCAGAGCAGACTGTATCTGCTGAGGAGACTCAGGTCTTTTGGAGTGCAGGGGACACTTCTGAGGACATCTTATGACTCTGTGGTGGCATCAGCCATTCTCTATGGAGTGGTCTGCTGGGGCAGTGGCATTGCTGTGGTAGACAGGAAAAGACTGGACAGGCTGATTAAGAAGGCCAGTTCTGTTCTTGGTTGCCCCCTTGATGCTGTGGAGGTGGTGGGAGACAGGAGGATAGTGGCTAAATTATCCTCCATTATGGACTACTCCTCCCAGCCCCATGCAGCACTGAACTGCATTGATATTCAATAATTTCAAATTTCAAACTAGTGCCATGACTGAGCACCCCACGACCAAAAAAACAGACTGGCCCAGTTCTATAAAAAGGGGGGAAAATAGTTTTCTAATCAGTCAAAGAAAATGCTTATCTTACCCCAAAAGTAAACTCTGTCTTAATAATACTATTGCACTTACTATGATTGATAAGCAGGGCCTTAATTTAACTTTTTTGGCCACCAGCCAAAGGAGTGGAATAAGCTTGAGGACCTTAAGATAACTGCTGCCATTTCTTGTAAATACTGAAGGGAAGGGGGACCTTTGTGCTTTGTACAGTTTTGAATAAGTACTTCCATTTCTTGTTAAAATACCTGGTGCCTTTTCCTGTAAATAGTGAACTAAGAAATATATGGAAGCCATATTAGATCATGGAAAGAAAGCTAAATAGCCGACATTATAAGCCACTTTGTAAATATTCACAATTATATTTCCTGTAGTATTAAATACAATGCATGTACAACATGATTCTTATTCAGTGTCATGCATTCTTCTACACAGGTTAGAGCAGAAATAATGAGGATATGAGGATAGTGATGGTTGGAAAGACATAAGTTGGGAAGAGTGCCACTGGCAACACCATTCTGGGACGACAGTGCTTTGAATCAAAGTTCAGTGCAAAGTCTATGACTGTAGACTGTTCCAAGGGCAAAGCTGAGGTGGATGGGCAACAGGTGGCTGTTATTGACACCCCAGGCCTGTTTGACACCAGGTTTGGCATGGATAGAACAACTAATGATATGACCCAGTTCATCTCTTATGCTGCTCCTGGACCCCATGTGTTCCTGGTGGTCATCCAGCGGGGCAGATACACCGAAGAGGAAAAGCAGACAGTGCAAAGGATTCAAGAAATCTTTGGACAGGCTGCAGACAGATACAGCATGGTTCTCTTTACTCATGGGGACCTTCTTGAAGACACAACTATTGAAGACTTCTTGATGGAATCCTCAGACCTGCAAGAACTCGTGACCAGATGTAATGGCCAGTACCATGTCTTCAATAATAAGCTGAAGGGAACCGGCTCCAGGTCACTGAGCTGCGCCAGAAGATCAGAAATCTAAACCAGAAGAAGACGGAACCCCAAAAGAGCATACAATGATGATGGAAGATTCAAAAAAAAAAAAAAAAACACAGAGAAAAAAAGAGAGGGAGAGACAGAAGAGAGGGAGAGAGAGAGAAAGAAAGAAAAGAGAAAAAAAAAAAAAAAAAAAAGGAAAAAAAGAAAAAGAGGAGGGGCGCGGGATCAGAGTGAATAAAAGATAGAGAGGAGAAAGAAAGGGAGTATGCAAACATGATTGATACAATGAAGGAAAAGCATGACAGAGAACTGAGAGAGGAAATTTGCAGAACAGACATGAAAGTGAGGCCAGAGAGGAAGCTGAGGGGTTTAATCCATTGTATCATCTGGTAGTAGCTGTTGAAGTACTAGTTGATGCTGGCAAGAAGGTAGTTAGACTATTGGGAAAAGCAATTTGGGATTTGTTCAAGTAATTCAGGCAGCACAACTACAGAGGAACCCTCTAGAAGCTCCTACACAAAAATATATGAAAATATTATTTCATCCACAGAACTAAAATCACAATTTACTTTTTCATTATCTCAGTGAATGATAATAAAGCTAATTGTAAAGTAGAGCTATATACCGTAGGTTAGTAAGGCCAGTTCACTTCATGGTTCACTCATCATATCATACTGCCATCTAGTGTTCATCTAGTGTTCATTTTGCATTATTTTGATATAGCCCAAGGAGATATTCCATATTTAAGATAATATTTCACAATATAAAATGTTTGTACACACACACACACACACACACACACACATGTACACACACACACACACACACACACACACACACACACACAGATATCACGTGTGTGTTGCTCTGTCAATCACCTAGCCTTTGATAAAAGATCTGAAAACAAAAGAGAGAAATGTATATTATATCTTTTTGGTTTCATGATGGTGCCTCCAATTTTTGAATGGCAAAGGTGATGTAATTTTTACTAGTAAGAATGACTTTGTGGATAGCTGAAATTAAATTTGTAGATAGGAAGAATGCCATTGTGGATATCTGAAATGTTCTTTTTGACTAGTAAAATTTGAATTACGGATATCTACAATACATGTCCAGATAGCTATTACATGCTAAAACGGCTTGCAGCTCAGAGGATAAACCGGGAATAAGCTAACAACGCCACCCTCTGGCCCGCAGGACCTGGGCAGTCCCTGTGTATATTATTAGGGCTATAAACTATAAATAGCCAGTGTGCCGAGTCGACGCCAGGCGCGTGTCCGCTGAGAAGGCACACGCCTGCGCGTGAAACATGTTCGAGCCTTCCCTCTGTCTGGACCATAGACTCATCATCCCGGACGGTAGCAGGACAACGCAGTAGCATTTTGCCAGTGCTTCATCGGGACAGATGCTCAGAGGGGAACTAACGGCATGTAAAAAGGCACTACAAACGTCCAGCACATCTATACTGAGCGGTACGTATGTCCCATGTGGTTGAATCCATTGGCCATTTAGGCTTTGAGGCTGCAGGACGCTAAATTGATAGGCGTGTAACGTTACTTGTGTTTTAACTGGTTATTTTATATTGTCCGTGCGTAGGTTACTTATAATGATATTTTTAACCATTAAGCGTTCACGAGCTTAACGTGACGGTCATGTTTAGTAGCCTACAGTTGAGAAGGAGGGATGCTCATTCAATGTAGCCTAAGTAGGGGTGTTGCCTTTCACTCTCATCTCACTTCAGAAAGGAGACACCAGCCTCACATTAAAAGAGTCTGTCATGTTGCCCATGTCGGTATCCATATATCCAAAAACGCCATGATGTAATATGTTCTGAAAATGTGATTACAAAGAGACTTGTTTGGGCTAACAAAAGCGGAGGGTCTCTCTTTGTTTCGCATTCCCAGAAACAAGACGTTTGAGGACGTCATCTTGGGCTTTGGAAAACACTGATCTATGGCTGCAACTAACTATTATATTCATTGTCAATTAATCTGTCAATTCTTTTTCTTGATAAATCGATTAGTTTGGTCTACAAAATGTCAGAAAATGGTAAACAATGTCGATCACTACCCAATATGACATCCTTAGATATCTTGTTTTGTCCAAAACTCAAAGATATTCAGTTTTCTCCCATGTGAAGAAACTAAAAGACATTCACTTTTAAGAAGCTTTAAAAAAAAATAATACTCAAACTGATTAATCACTTATCAAAATACTTAATAATGAATTTAATAGTTGACAACTAATCGATTATTTTTTGCAGCTCTACACTGATTGAAATTTTCTGACATTTTATAGACCAAACAATGAATTGATTAATCGAGAAAATAATCCACAGATTAATCGAAAAAAGAAAATAATCGTTGGTTGCAGCCCTAATCAATATGCTGTGCACCATCTCTTCTGAAGCCCAGGACAGCTTGAAGACTTACTTTAGACAATGATGCCACATAACATGTCACACCTAACAATCATGGTCCTGTCTCTCTCCTTTGTGCCAATATCTGTCCTCATACTCGGGAGGTCAGTGATGACATCACTCTGGGATTGTCTGACACTTCCCAATCCCTAACCACATTACCATGGCAACAGGAAGAAAAGGTAAGTTTGACCCAGCCTGTGTGTGTGAATAGTTCGGCCTTCACACAGTTATGTCTGTAAGCCTAGCTGCTGTACTTTAGACACAGTGAAAAAAGGCTTCCCAGACAGAAAGACATTACATGCATTTGGCTTCCCTCCTTTTTTCTATGTAATTTACACATAATAGGCATGCACTAAAAATCATGCACTATCTCTATGAGATACAATTAATTTTTGTTTTACTTCTTACTTATCATTACTTGAGACTTGTGTAGATTGTTGACCAAATATAAGAGTGACCCCGATACTGAACCATGCTAGTATGCCACAATTGTACAGTGACATAAACTCTCCTTGTGGTTTATGTCGCTCACTACAGCGGCCACCGCACATACAGTTTCTAATGGCAGGTGGAACACACACACACACACACACACACACACACACACACACACACACACACACACACACACACACACACACACACACACACACACACACACAAACACACACTCTCGCCTCATGTTGTAGTTTATTGTGCAGCTTCCAATAGTACTATCACATATTTTCCCAAATTCAACATGTCAACAGTTGAAGCAACATTCATCAAAATTCAGAGACAACAAAACCAAGGAACCAAGGAATGCATTTTTTAATCTCTGACTGTTCTGCCTCTGCTGAATCTACCACTTCTGCACTAATGCATCTGTGAGGCATTTCTATTTATAGTCAATTCAATTCAATTTTATTTATAGTATCAAATCATAACCACAGTTATCTCGAGACACTTTACAGATAGAGTAGGTCTAGACCACATGCTATAATTTACAAAGACCCAACAATTCCAGTAATTCCCCCAAGACCAAGCATTTAATGTGACAGTGGCGAGGAAAAACTCCCTTTTAGGGAGAAACCTCAGACAGACCCAGTCTTGGTAGGCGGTGTCGTGACGGTGCCGGTTGGGGGGGTGTGATGAACAGTGGCAATAATAGTCACATTAAAGAAAATGGAACTATAACTAGAAATAGTAGTTATTGTAGTAGTCAGGGTGTTGTTGTCCAGCAGAAGGTAGTGGGCATGCTGTCAATTTATCCAGATGTTTTTATTAACTCACATCTGCCCTCATTCATCTTTGTCTGCATCTTCAGTTTCCTGCTTTACGTGAATTTATCAAACATTTATTAAAATACTCATCGCTGTTTTTGCTTTGTTGCGACATCAAGATAGATTTTGTATATAGCCATGTTTTTAATCACATCTAGTAATCATCATTGTGGCTAAGTGGTTGCTAGATGATTTAAAACCTGTATTTTCTCTCCGTCACCAGGCTCCACCTCGAAGGCCGGTGGGGTGCGTTTCCCTGACGACGACGAGCCCCCCGGCTCTCCAACACGGAAAGATGACGAGTCAAACCTCTCTACTCTCATTGCTATCCCAGAGAAGGATGGCAGCTACTTGGTCAAGGTGTGTCCATGTGTGTGTACATGGAAAGGCTGTTCTATGGCCCATTATATGCATAATGTAACTATGCAACTGTTCGCTAACAAGTTCACCATATCAACCCACCCTCACTTTGGGAAACCACTACAAACTTCGAGCTAGCAAGCTACACTCTGAAAATGGAAAGTTTTGAAGAAAATTGTTTAATTACAGATGTCAAACAGAAGCATATCACACCAGAAGGCCTCACAAAGTACACCAGATTGATGCATTTAACTTGTTTTAAAAAAGCATGCCCCCAGACCCCCCTAGAAAGTCTGAGAAATTGTAGATGGGGAACATGAAGTGATAACGCTTTAATCCATGTATTCATAGAATCGGTTTAAATCCGAAATATTGCCAAATAAACACTTTAGCTTATTCATAAACTCAACATCTGCTTTTTTTATCGCTTTATTTCTCCTTTTATCTCTCTCTCTCTCCCCTCTCCTGTCGTTTCTCTCTCCAGGCTGGTTTCCTGAAGAGCCACCACTGTTATGAGATTGTCTTCACCATCCCAGATGTTCCCACACTGGGCAAAGAGCTCTCCTGTCTTCCTTCCTCCTCTCCAACTCGGAGGTTCCCCTGCCTCCGGGTCAATCGTATCGACTCCATAGTGGAGAGTAAGTGTAGAACTGTTTACCGCCTCCCTAATAGTGCAGAACCTGTGTGCCAATTCGGAAAAAGTCACACACACCCTGCCATCTGATCACGCACCAACTTATAAAAATAACACTATTTTGAAACGCTAGTGTTTTGTACAAATGTGTAACATAAATAACACTCCTGTTATTATTATAGCGTATAGTGCACACACAGGACTCCCGTGTATGTCCCTGTTTGGTTGGCTTCTTCTTGGTCTACCTTGAGGTTTTGCCAGACTGGCTGTGTGCAGTGTGCTGATCCATCTGCCTCTCTATTGTGTTTCCCAGACTCTGCAGTCTTTTGTCAATCGATCTAGTTGAGGACACAGAGGGTAAAGCTGTTGCTATCAGACGTGTGTGCATTTGTAGAAGTTCTGATTACAAAACACTCCGACCCACAAACACAGACGTAAATATGAGCTGACCTCTAGAAATGGAGACTTTTGTTAGTAACACCTGCAGGTGTACGATCAGATTACTGGACTGATCAATGGCTACCAATATTCTAATTGGGCCAAGTATTCGAGATGGCTCTCCACCAGCTTGTCAGTTACTGGAGCCAGAAAATGCAAAACTGAGCAAAAAGATGGAGCCTGGGTGGAGCTAAGAATGAATGCCATCTTGTGTGTGATAGTCCCGGACTGCTGTCAACCAAGCAAAAATGCTCCTACACCTCGCTTTTACCCTTAATCTTGCAATGTCAGTCAGTCGGAACACCAATTTGGTCCAGAATGAGACCAGAATGAGTGTACTGAGGATGACAATGAAGCCTCCTGACTTTGGTGATTCCTGACTTTACCTCTAGCTCCACCAGCTGGTTAAAAGTTTATCTTTTAGTGAAATGTCTTGAAGCAAAAGGATGCATTGCCATGACATTTAGCAGAGATATCCATGGTGCCCAGAGGATGAATCCTAATTTTGGTAATCCTAACCCTTTTCCCCTAACACCACTAGAAGGTCAAAAGTCTCATTTACCCTGCGGAATATCTAAAAAAATATTAGATTGATTGGCTCACATTTTGTACCTAGACGTTCACGGTTCCCAGACAATTCATCGTAAAGACTTAGGAAGACTTCTTACTTTTTATCTAGTTCAAAAAGAAAGAAAATTCTCGCACACACTCACCACTGCATTGGTTTATTTGATTGGTCGACGTATGATCACAAGGACCTTTCTCTGTGTCTTGAGAAAGTTCCTTGAAATTGGTCGACTGACCAAAAAAAACAATGCAGAGGTGAAAAGTCTGTTTGGCAATTTTATTTATTTTTTAAAATGGATCGTTAGGGACTTTTTATCTAGTGCCGTCATCAATTTAAAATTAGAATTTTTGTCCTGCTGAGCAAAGACCGCAGATAGAGATAGCAGCATGTTTGATTGAGACGCTACAGTTAGAGGAAGTCTGGGCAGAACAGGGTAGAGACATGGACAGACAAGAGAAAAAACAGGAGTTTATGCGACACGAGCGAGAAAAGGAAATTTAACGAGTCTGGAATCTGGAGATGTTGGCCAGGTTAGAGGTTAAGAAAGCTGCTGCAAAAGACGCCATGATGAGCAGGCATTTGATCTTAGCCGGGCACAGGGTTTCATGCCACCTTTAGATGAAAGCGCTATTGATGTTTTTCTATGTTTGAGAAGGTGGCTATGAAAAGTGATTGGGCTAAGGGCCATTGCTAGTTCAAAGTGTGCTTACTGGGAGAACTCCGAGAGCAGTGGCGTTGGACACTGGTGTGGGCCTTGAGTACAATGCTCTAAGGAAGGCTGTGCTGGAGGCTTACAGTAGCGTACCGGAAGTCTACAGGCGGCATTTACCTGATTTGAGAACTTATCGTATTTGGATCTGTGGATTGGATGAGTTCATGTACTGCTTTTGACTATCAGGGATTGAAAGACTTAATGTTGCTTCAACAGTGAAAAGTCAGTATCCTCAGGGAGGTTGATCTCCATCTAAATGACCGTGAGGTGGACGGCCCATGACGTGCAGCAGAGTTGGCTGACGGCTATGCGGTGACCCATGGTGGTATACCAGGTGGACTGATTGGGAAGAGGAAGTACCATGACGCAAGCCTGGAGGAGAACACCAACAGTAGTCGAAGAAGCCAGCGGAACAGCAGCTTTCAAAAGAGACTTAATGAAGCCTGTGCAATAAATATGTAGTATGCAGTTTAAGACACAGTTTTGAAGCAGAGCTGAGTAACAATATCCTGCACCGACAAATAACATTTTAAAGTGCATCTGAAGCACAAGTAGAAAATACAACTCCCCCCTGTCAGCATTTTGTCTGTCTGCTGGCATTGCAGAGTGAATAAAGAACATAACTGTCCCTATCTCATCCAATCTCTTAGCTCGCTTTTCTACTTCTACGCAGACTCTAAGAACAATGGATGTAGCAGCAGTGACTTCACGTATTGGTTTGTGGACTGCTGTTTTGAAGCCTCGAGTTTGGCAATGTGGATGTTGCCATCTTGTTTTGTTTTTTAATCAGACGTGATGTTTTTTGACGAGACGGTGGAGCTGGGGAGGATGACGCGGCAAAGCCAGCGTTATGGTTGCAATGGCACTGCGCTAAGCTAAACGCTAAAGAGGGAAAGTTGCCGATTTTCAACCCTTCTGAGGCAAGTTATCCAGTGGAGATTTATGGGTGGGTAAACCTGGATAATGCAGATGTTGATCCCTGCCCCTCTCTTATAGGAGGAGTAAAGGTAACGTGTGAGTACAGGACTCACCAGGAGGGGGTGCTGCAGGAGGAGCTCACTCTGGTAACCAGAGGGAGAAAGGGCAGCAGTCTGAAGGTCAGATTCCAGGCCAGGGTCATTGGTATGTGCCAACACACACACACACACACTCAATAAAGCTGTGCATAAAAATATTCTAATCACAAACTTAATTTAAACTGCAAGTTTTAAATGCCGCTGCCAGATTAACTTCCCAAACACACAGCAACATGTTATTCCAAAGATATGTTACCGATATTTATTTTTTGTTCTTTGTTTCTGTTGCTGTTTCACCTCCACCCACAATTCAGTCAGACACTTGCTTTATAGAATTGCCCATTTATAGCAAACGGCTATACAGTTAGATTTTTACAAAAAAAGGCTCTGGTCTTTGAAGGTCTGCCTGATTCATCTGCACACACATCCCACACAATATGACACAGGGCTGGTTTAAAATCCACAAAGGCATTCATGTAATTAAAGGTTTTACAGTCGTGGGCAGCTCCCAAATGCCCTTTATGCATTGCATGTTACAAATGTATTAATTAACAGCATGCTCAAAAGTCAACACATTTTAAATTCACTCGGAAAACCAACCTAACAAAACTGACAACAAACAAACCCAAAAAGGTTTTAATGCATTAAAGCTGCAGAGATTATTCAATCAATCAATTCGTCGTCAACTATTAAATTAATCGTTAACTATTTTGATAATCGATGAAGTGGTTTGAGTCATTTTTTAACGAGAAAGTAAAAATTCTTTGATTCCAGCTTGTTAAATGTTCAAGTTTCTTTACATTTCTTTCTTTACTTTACATTTGAGACATATCATGCTTTGGGAAAAACTGATTGACATTTTTCAAAATGTTTTCACATTTTATAGACCAAACAAGTTATCTATTAATTGAGAAAATAATTGATAGAATAACCATTAGTTACAGCCTGCTTTTGGTATAAGCATCATAATGCACTCAGCAGTGTCCTGATATAGAAGGTTACGGACAAAGGCTGTATTACCTCAGCTCTGACTGAGCCTGACACCTGACAAGTATAATACAGGGAGTGAACGCAGACTGTCCTCATCTATTTCTCTTCCTCTGTACAGACCCACAACACGGGACTCCCATGCTGCTGGAGGGGGTGAGATGCCTGAGTGCTCGGAAAGACTCCCATACAAAGCACAGCAGCGACTGTGAGAAGATATGATGAAAAGATACACAGATATCATGTATATAAATCTAAAACAATGTGATTCAGAGACTGGGTTAAGGCCCAGCGTGATAGTATAGGAACACTAACATATGGTGCCCTAATTGGAAACAGCTTCATTTGACTGGTAAATAATGGGATGTGCTATGTACTATTTTTTTTTTTAATAGTGAAATTTCAAAATATTTGTTGGAAAAATACAGGTCAAACAAATACTGAAATTGAGATGGGTGAGATTTCAAAACGGTTTAAAAATGCAGTATCATAAAAAAGAATAGAATACACTGTTATTGTCCAGCCAAGGCCAGAAAATCCCCTTTGGTCTCACCAGATACAATGAAAAGATCTCATTACATCAGAGGATGTGAGTGGAGTGGAGTGGGAAAAATGTCCCCTCCTCAATCAAGGAGCTGTTCGTTCCTGCCGCACCAGGCCACTCTGCTGAATGTTTCCCCATGCTTAACTCCGATTTCACTGTGCTTCACCCAAATCTCTCACCGCTCGCTCCCAAATCTCTTTAAAAAACCTGTATTTATCAGATGAACAGTGCCCGCTCTCTCTCCATACCACCAGTGCCCGAGCTGGCGATCTAGAGGGAAGACTTTTGAATTTTAGAGGTGTTGAAATTAATCAAATAATCGATGCATCGAATTGTGGACATGGACGACGCTGCATTGATAATCGGCAGGCTCATAATCGATTATTTCTGTTTACAATTTAATGTAGGCCTAACAACATTTCTGTTTACATATTCTACATGCTTCGAACTCATGGTGTGAGCGGGAGACTAGGCAACGCTTCAACTTAAAATGTCGTCCCTCCACGACAACGCCCCTTGTTGTCGTGAGCTATTGCTTAAATGTGTAAAATATGTGTTTGATAACGAGACTTAAAAGTAGTAGTAGTGTAGACTGTAAAGTAACTGTTCCTTAACTATGTGCAACACCTACCATAGAGGAGAGCCAAGAACCAAGAACACTCATTAAACACAGTACATTAAATTGTTTGTGATTTAGATACATCAAGAAAAACATTAGACTTGCACAATGGTAATGGTGCAATAATCAGTGTTATTCGATCTTTTTCACAAAACTTTCAATTGTGGTTTCATGAGTGTTGCTGATCAAAGCCAGTCATTTCTCTGTTAAAATGATGGTTCAGAGTAATTTCACCCTAGGGTCCTTTGCACCATGACCTCGAGCCAAACACCCCCCCAGAAGCTTTTTCACCGAATGGTCGAACATTGGAGTTAGCGTAGATGCTCAGCTGAATAGCTTAGGCTAATGGATCCAGTGATGTATCGGTACCCCACTATTAATACCGAAATGATACCAACGTCTACACTAGTACAAATAGGTTGTGCTCTCATAAAACGAGCTGGATTGGAAAGTTTGTACAAGAAAGAAGTGTATGTAAATAACACTTGCCTGCTCTCTTCTGCTCTCTGCTGTTGTTGTTGCTGCTGCCGCGGCAGTTAGACAGTGCTTAGGCCATCTGTACAACATCGAAAAGAGATGCAACAAAAATTTATTTAATTTAATGATTAAATAAGGTAATGTCTTCAAACTTACCTCAATTATAACTTGTCTCCTGCTAGTTATACTACAGCACTTACTTTAAAAAAAAGTTAAATTAATAAATATTTTTGTTGCATCTCTTTTCGGTGTTGTAATTTGTAGACGGCCCTAAGCACTCTTACTGCCCGTAGGTAGTAACAGCAGCAGCAGAGACGAGAAGCCAGCAGGCAAGTGTTATTTACATAAACTTCTGGTGTACTTACAAACTTTCCAATCCATCGTTTTATGAGTGCATAACCTATATGTACTAGTGTAGAAGTTTGGTATCATTTCGGGCATTATTAGTGGGGTCATTTATGAGATACATCACTGGATCCATTAGCCCCTGCGCTAAGCTATTCAGCTGATAACGCTACTCTACGCTAACTCGCCCAATGTTAGACCCAGGTGAAAAAAGCTTCTGGGGGGGTGTTTGGCTCGAGGTCATGGTGCAAAGGACCCTAGGGTGAAATTACTCCGAACCATCACTTTAAGGTCCAATGTGTGGGAATTTCTCCCATCTAGCGTTGAGATCATATATTGCAATCAACTCTCTCGCACCAGTACAAGTACGTATTACAGCTACGGTAGCCTTCAGTCTCTTGCTCTTTTCAATATCCTTTTTGTTTTTCTGGGCGAAGAAGAAGACTCCTCTTCCTGAAATTTGGATTTTGAATATGTCTGGTCCTCTTCAAACTTGCCGGCCCGGGAAGCTACTATACCCATTAGCAGCATTAGCAGCAGCTGTGAGTTTATCATGTGACAGCCAAAACGTGAAAAGCGGCGCAGTATGTCCTGTATGTCCCTTACCGGCTAATGTATTTCAAGATGGCGCATGAATATGGAGTGTCTACCCCAGTTTATGCTAATGCAAATGTAACATTTCAAGCCAAAAGGAACACTTGGAATTGATGGTGGTGGTAAATATTCATGAAAAAGGACACGTTTGTGAACGGGCAACACAGATTTTGATAATGAACAACTAAACACGTCACACACTTGACCTTTTAAGAGTTCAAGGTTTCAAAGACAGAGCCGGCTGGTCTGGAGTCACTCACATTTCTTCGGTCTTCTTGTGTTCTTGTTGACTACCTGCAGGCAGTAATCTTGAAATTAAAAAAGGTCAAATCCCAATATAGTACTAGAATGGCGCTTGGAAAGTGCAGACCAATGGTGCAGAACAATGGTGCATTCACATGCTCCTTAGATGGTCCCATTCCCCCAGTTGGGAAGTCATTCCTACCAACTTCAGTGTCTTCATGAGCTTTAAGTCGCAATATGGAAACAACATGGATGCTGCAAGCGTGTTGTATTTTATTGCTCGGAGCGTTTAAACAACACCTTAATAGCTGTTTGTCTTAAGCATCTTTTCTGTTGACTGTTTTTTGTTATGTGTATTATGATAGCATCAGAAGCAGAATAAGAAATGATTTATTGCCAAGCAAGTAACACTTAAAAGGAATTTGCCTTGGTGGTTGGTGCATACATAAACATATTAAACATTAATATGAAATAAACAACAAATATAGAAACAAATATGTACAATATAACTGTTTAACATTAAGAAAAAAGAGTCAGCACATACTGTCATAAGTCATACAATAATAAGAATTGTATGAGTTGTTTTTAATACACTGTTAACGCTCCAACAGAGAAAAAGATTGCAGTTTTTCCCTTTATTAGCATCATTTATATTATATCTCAAGAAATGGAATCAAATCAGGTTGGGTCAATAATAGACCATAGTGGCAACAGAAATGTGTCAGATGTTATTGTTTTTTACTATACTGTATGCTATTTGTTGAATTGTAACTTTAGAATAGGTAAGCTGCAACCACAATTATTTATTTCAGGAGTAAACCAAGTTTTTGGTTTGTTTTCTGATTTGAATAACACTAATATGTTTCTTGGTAGATCATCAGCTTCATGCTAACATTTTAGCATACACTCTGTTGAGTAATAGACTTCATGCTAACCCTTTAACACACGTTTGTTTCTAAATCGTTTTTTAAAATCTCAATCGTAGGAGTGCAATTGTTTTAATCACAAGTTGTGAAAATGTAACCTACTAACAAAAGCTGCGGTTCTGCAACCCTATTGATATCATTCTGATTAGAGATGATCGTAACTATACATGGATACCTAATAAAATCCGACAAGATATAGAACTTTTTCGACTGTGCAAAGTTGTTCCACCAGCTGTGGAGTGTCTAGTCTGCTGAAAATATAACAGAAGAACAGGCATTTTTACCCCCAACTTTCAAAATTCAATTAATCTAATACATGGAGTATAGAACGAGTAGAAGTGGTTCTGCCTGTTAAAAATCAGCCACACAATTAAGTATTTACATGTTTATTAGGCACTAATATTTTTTTCGATTGAACATATTATCAAAGGTTTATACCAACCCTCTCAACCCAGTTGAAAATTCCTTCTGATCGGGCCAGTCTCTTCTGATTGAGGTGGTTATAGTGCCTTCCATTTGGACTCGGAAGTAGGAATTTCCGAGGTCATAGTTGGAAGTTGGACAACCTTGCAGTACCCCAAGCTCAAAATTCAACATGGCTGCTCCGTGCATCAGCAGCAGTGAAAGCTAAGTAACATACAGTTTATTAGCACTATTTACAGTACAGGCCAAAAGTTTGGACACACCTTCTCATTCAATGCGTTTCCTTTATTTTCATGAGTATTTACATTGTAGATTCTCACTGAAGGCATCAAAACTATGAATGAACACATATGGAATTATGTACTTAACAAAAAAGTGTGAAATAACTGAAAACATGTCTTATATTTTAGATTCTTCAAAATGCCACCCTTTGCTTTTTTTGATAGCGCTGTAAACCCTTGGTGTTCTCTCAATGAGCTTCATGAGGTAGTCACCTGAAATGGTTTTACCTTCACAGGTGTGCTTTGTCAGGGTTAATTAGTGGAATTTTTTCCCTTATTAATAAAAAAGCAAAGGGTGGCTACTTTGAAGAAAAAGAAGTATGCACAAAAAACAGCGTAATGTGTTGTTATCAAACGGTATGACTATCAATGGCTAACCTGCCTAGAGCTAACCCCACATTGAAATCCGACTTGTTAAATGGAGTCAACTCGGGTGTGACGTCATTCCCAGCTCCGGCTTCCAAGGTCCGTAAATGGAACACAGTATTACATGAGGCAGTTTTATTCTGACTGGGCTATTATTAGGATTATTCGTGCAGTTTGACTTGTCAGTCTGCAAATATGTCTAAAAATATATTATATAAAAAAATTTAACATTAATCTAACATATTATTAGCAAAGATGAATCGACCTATTTGCAAAATAAATAAATAAAAAAATCCTTATTAAGGACTCGCTAAGTAAGGTAACCACTATGGAAGCCATCCACACTTACAGTTAAGCTTTAGGATACACTGTGCTTTCCACGTGTATGTTTAACATTAAAACATGATGAATAAGTTATATATATATATCCATCCATCCATTTCATTAATACGCTTTAATATGCAATTACATTTTTCTATAATATTTGTAGTAGGGGGTCCCTGCTCTCTCTCTTTCAGCTATTGAAAGGGTACCTTGGTTCTGCTGCACTGCTATCAAAGCGGTTTGTTTAACATTGTTGATTGTTTATTTGTGGTGCTCTGTTTTCTGACTGTGTCCTCGGATCAGAGGACTATACCATTTGTCTGTTTACTTAATGTCAATAAAGTATGCTCTCACATGTATACTATACAAGGTCATGCAATTTTCTGTTTAATTAATTTATATCACATAGGTGCCTCTTTGGCGTTGCAAAGCTCCGGGCGCAGCGAGCGTGGCTCTGCAAAATAGTCTTGGGAAGAAATTTGTTTTGGTGGAACGTTCACCCCGCAAATGGCACATACAATATTAAATGATGTTAACTGTTCACACAGTACAGTAACATTTCTATATACATTTGCTGGATACATGGTTAAATGCAATTTTGCTTATACCAGTGTATCACCAGGTGTATTTTGTCCATAGCAAATCCCCGCCAATAGGTCCCAAAACGTCCCAGTTAGAGAGTAAAGGCCATAAACATAATCTTTGTAAATCTTTACAATCATTCCCCGAACAAACCAATCAGGTCTGTCTTGTTGCACCATCCAAATTTTCCTTAGAACTTGTCATTTTCAGCCTGTAACGCTGCTCAGAGGTTCCGGTTAATGTTGCTTGATGCAACCAGAGATTAAAGTTAACTCAAAGAAAGCAGAAAATGAGGGACATCCGGTGGACCTTCCCGACAGCACTGTAACTATCCCGTAAATGAACCGTTGTCGATGTAGACTAGTGTAGTCTTGATGGCTAAGTGGACCCCAAACTTCACTACTTGCTCTAAAGCGCAATTGGTTGAATTACACTTTTAAAATATTTTAGTCCAAATTGTAATTAGCATGTCTACTTTGTAAAACTTCTAAATAGGTAATAATGTTCTAAATCTGTGCTCCTTTTGGAAGATCATCATTTTAGATTTGTTAAAGTTGACTGTTAGGGCCCAGTTCTGACAGTACTGCTCAAAGTAGGTTCAGGACCTGCTGTAGGGTTAGGCCAGGGTTTCCAGATTACTCCAACAGTACTGCTAGGTCAATAATGTACAGTAGATGTTAGATTTAGAGATGAGCTGTTTCCCTATAAGACGCCTCTCCCTTGAGTAAAGAGCCCTGTAGATGTGTTTCCAATTGTTACTCCACATTTAAGATGGACATTCACTGACTTATTTATGTATTTATTTAATTTTTTGCAAAATTTAAAATGAACATAACAATGTATAGTGCAGGGAGAGGTATAAACTAAATTATGTCATAAATTTACCCATCGTAGAAATTCTCCTTCTTGTTCTCTTAAAAAGTGCGGAGACGCTCGGTGTGATGAATCAAAACCTTTATTACGTGCGCACAGGAGAAGATGCCAGTGTTCTCTCTCATCCCTTAAAAGTAGCTGTCCTTACATACAATCTTTAAGCCACCAAAAGGACAATAGTTTCTGTCCTCAGACAGGAGACGTTTGAGCCATGCTTATTACAAAAAAGGCATTTTATACAGTTCTTCCTGAAATCACAAGTCATCACACAGTTATGTACTTCACCCATTCCATTGTTCATCCTTCAGACTAATGTAATAAACTTTAAATCTACTATCTAAAAAACTTTATTTCCGACACCCACTACACCAATTTTATAATACCTCTTGCCAAAATAAAATCAAAAGCCTTTTTTACCTATGTTTTTTGGTGTACAGTTTGATTGATTAGTGTGTAAAGTGTAAACATGGTCAGTAATGCGTGGTTCGATAAAAAGCCAATTTGCGCTTTATAGTACACTCACTGTATTCCAGACATTCCCGACACACAGCACAGTAAAAAGTCCAATAAAATATAAATGCGCAGAAATCTTGAAAAAATTGTCAGTAGACACAGATTACCATGACGGCTCACATTATTCTGGACAGCTGGGAATTTCCACTCACATTCACATCAGAAAAAGTGCCTCTGTAAATATGTGAAACCTTTCAAAAAGTCCAAATATTTTCAAGAAGTAACTCAATATTGTATGAGACCTTAAGAACGTTTCTGTCATTTTGATGATGAGTAATAATGTTTTAAAAACAGTACTTCTGCCTGTTGTCCTGGCTCTAGACCCTCCCCTCGCCATTTTCTGAACGCTCATAGGCTCACATTGGAAACTCAGGCTGATTTCTTCTAAACGATTGGCTCTGGAAATTGGAGGTTGGTTGGAGTCGAAAGAGGGGGAGACAAGGACGACGTATACATAGCCCATAAAATGAAAGTGCGTATTTATAGAATTTGTGGGGGAAAATCAAATACAGTAAGTCTATGTTACTCATGATATTGTGTTTATTTATAATGCTACAGAAAACCTTTCCCAAGACTACTGCTCACACAAATGCCTCAGTAGGTCCAATTTATCTCTAATCTTATTTGTTGGGGAAAGAAATCCAACTTCCTGAGCCAATAGGAAGTCAGACTGCTCACTCAGAGGAAATCCTTAATTTGAATGCTTTAAACCAGCTCGGCCACAGAGGGATTCTACTACACTTGCTCTATAGGCCCAAAAACAGATGCCAGGGAATCCTTAAAAAAACGTGTTGTATGAGCATTTGAATTTGGATAAATAGTTATTATCTTGAAACCAGTATCCTATTCTCATAATACATACATAATGTTAACATGCTATCTGTGGCCATGTATAATATGACGTTAACATGCTAATGGATCATTATCTACTCTAATGCAATAAACAAATGAAGTGAAGCTGTGATCATCTCTGTTCTAGAAGTATGTTTGTGCATCTAGTCTTCTGACATACATGGAGGCATGTAGGAGCATTCCCCATTAGTAAATGTGTCTTTAACTTGTTGGCCCATTTCATTCCGTCTTTGCAACAGGAACAATGGTTAGTGGAGCCTTATTCCGTCCTGATTTATTAGTACAGGGGCTGAAAAACGCATGGATAGTGTCAGAAAAAATATCTGTGAATGTATAAATGAGCAGTCTGGCCTCCACGTTGTAGAAGGACACCAGTCCTTTATCACAGTCCACATAGATTCCAATCCGGGAGGGTCTATGGCTGACTGTCAAGGCGGTTGAAGGTTCTGTTCGGAAGGCGTAGTCGCTCCGATCTCGCAAGCTGAGGAACCAGTAGCCATGGGCGGGGCTTACAGTGATTTTGCCCTTCCGATTGATGGAACGGCTTGCCACTCCCAGGTCCCAGTCAGTCTTTTCTCCCACCTCCACCTAGAAGAGGGTAGTGTGGCACAGTTTAATGCAAAAAGTGCAGACTTCCCACCTATTACAGTAAGGTCAATATGAAATAGAAATTACATTTAGTTTGGACATCAGTGATTACATTTCCTCTCTTTGACCAAAGCAACATTAATAACTATAGCATTTTACAATCTCTTTGCAAATTTCAATCTGTTCATTTAATTGTTTAGTATTTATGCTAATATCCAAAAGCACTAGAAGACAAGTCATTATGTCAAGTGAAATAACTGAAAGCAAAAAAAGAACTAGTTCATCAATGAAAGAAATTCGCTCTGATTTACTGCCATTAGAACTTTTTCCCAAGGAAAAAGGCCTTAGTTGTGATTTTGCAGATTGATTTAAAAGGAGTTCCATCATTTGGAACTACATACATCCATTTTCTTAGTCTGACAGCAGATGGTGCAAAGCTGCTTTTCTACTGCCCAAGTCAGGCTACAGTGACTCTGAAAACTGGACCAGTGCAGCTGGGTCAGAATATCAAATGTTTACACCAACCCTCTCAACCCGGTTGAAAATTCCTTCTGATCAGATCAGTCTCTTCTGATTGACGGGGATACATGAGGCAGTTTTATTCTGAGTGGGCTCATTTTCAGATTATTCATGGTATATTGAGTTTCATGGAAATGCACCTTATATCTTAGCAAGCTTTAAAGACTGTCCCTGGAAAATATACCTGATTGCCTCACACACAGTTTTCAGACAAGCAGTGTTACTATTATTAGCAATATCAAAGAAATTTCATCAATATTAATTGTAAGTAATGAGTAAGAAGTAATGAATATATGTATTAATAACTTTATCAAATTAACAAATAATCAAATGGGGCACCACCCTGGAATCAGGAGCCAATAACTGCACTGTGGATACATTCTCGAAGGTGGTGTTCTCTTAAAAATACAGATGTTGATTAATGTAATGATTTATCTCACATTTATAAAGTGAACAGTAGAGGAGTGAAATTTGATTCAATTCATTAAAGGAATAGCTCAACCCAAAACAATATAAATTAAAGTTGTATTGTAAACACACATACACATATATACAGTATAGGCCAAAAGTTTAGACACACCTTCTCATTCAATGTGTTTCTTTATTTTCATGACTATTTACATTGTAGATTCTCACTGAAGGCATCAAAACTATGAATGAACACATATAGAATTATGTACTTACCAAAATAGTGTGAAATAACTAAAAACATGTCTTATATTTTAGATTCTTCAAAGTAGCCAGCCTTTGCTTTTTTTGATAACTCTGCAAACCCTGGGTTGCTACTTTGAAGAATCTAAAATATAAAACATGTTTTTAGTTATTTCACACTTTTTTGTTAAGTACATAATTCCATATGTGTTCATTCATAGTTTTGATGCCTTCAGTGAGAATCTACAATGTAAATAGTCATGAAAATAAATAGGAAACGCATTGAATGAGAAGGTGTGTCCAAACTTTTGGCCTGTATATATACAGTGCCCTCCACAATTATTGGCACCCCTGTTTAAGATGGGGTCATGGACTTCTAAAAATTCTCCTTTTTTTTAAACAACATAGAACTCAAATGCAGAAAAAGAGAAAAATCCAACCTTTTATTTAAGTACATTACTTTGGTGGTAAAAAAAAAAAATCACACATTTAGAAAAAAAAACTTGAAATCATGTGTCCCACAATTATTGGCACCCCTGATGTTAATACTTTGTACAACCCCCTTTTGCCAACAAGACAGCACTTAATCTCCTTCTATAACATTTCACAAGATTGGAGAACACAGAGAGAGGGATCTTTGACCATTCCTCTTTGCACAATCTTTCTAGATCATCCAGAGTCCTGGGTCCTCTCTCATGCACTCTCCTCTTTAGCTCACCCCACAGGTTTTCGTTGGGTTGAGGTCTGGGGACTGGGATGGCCATGGGAAGACCTTTGAGTTTGTGACTGCTGAACCATTTTTGTGTAGATTTTGCCACATGTTTAGGATCATTATCCTGCTGAAAGACCCAGTGACGACCCATCTTCAGCTTTCTGGCAGAGGCCATCAGGTTTTTATTTAAAATGTCCTGGTAGTTCAAAGCATTCATAATGCCATGCACCCTAACAAGGTTCCCAGGGCCTTTGGAAGAGAAACAGCCCCAAAGCATCACAGATCCTCCACCATACTTCACGGTGGTGAAGGTGCTTTTCGGCATACTCATCTTTTGTTTCGCCGGCCCGACCCAGTGTGAGAGTGTTTGTTGCCAAAAGCTCAATCTTAGTCTCATCTGACCAAAGCACACAATCCCAGTTGAAGTCCCAGTGCCGCGTAGCAAACTCCAGACGTTTACGTTTGTGAGTGTTAGTGAGAAAAGGCTTTTTCCTTGCATGCCTCCCAAACAGCTTGTTGGCATGTAGAGAGCGTCTGATGGTTGTTTTTGAGACTTCGTGACCCCAAGATGCCACTCTTTGATGCAATTCTGTGACAGTGAGCTTAGGACTTTTTTAACTTCTCTTACCATCCTCCCCACTGTGCGTGTTGTGGCAAGATAAACTTGGGACCTCTTCCAGCCTAGTTTGTCACTGTTCCAGTTGTTTTAAACTTCTTAATGATTCCTCTGACTGTAGATACGGGCAAGTTAAGGCGAGTGGCTATTTTCTTGTAGCCATTGCCTGACTATGGCTAACGGGCACACATCTGCCTTACTTGAATTGTGTGTTCTCTTGTCTTTGCCATGTTGACAAATGGGTAAGAGAATTAGGACTCTGTGTCACGTCATATTTATACCCCAGGGAAACAGGAAGGTCATGAATTACTATTTAAAAGTTCCTAGATACCCTGACCAACTTTAGCAACTACAGAAAAATATATTTAAAAAAAAATCTATTAAATTTTTCAGCGGAATTGTTAGGGGTGCCAATAATTGTGGGACACATGATTTCAAGTTTTCTTTTCTAAATGCGATTTTTTTTTTTTTTTTACCACCAAAGTAATAATACTTAAATAAAAGGTTGGATTTTTCTTTTTTGCGTATTTGAGTTCTATGTTGTTTAAAAAAAAAAGGAGAATTTTTAGAAGTCCATGACCCCATCTTAAACAGGGGTGCCAATAATTGTGGAGGGCACTTATATATATATATATATATATATATATATATATATATATATATATATATATATATATATATATATATATATATATAAATATAAAAGCTTCCTGACTCTTAATTAAGCTTTGTGTCAGGTGGGTTTGCTGCACGTGCACCCTCTCCTGACCGGCCACCATTGAAATGTACACAGCTTCACATAGTGTCCCACCAACCTCCCAGTAATGCTGTCCTGAGCTGAAGCCCTGATGGGCTAGCACACACACCACCCGGTCAAAGCGCTCAGGGTTGTCAGGTACCAACTGATGGCGGTCACCACAGTGCACCTGCTTCCCATCTGCTGAGATGACGAGACGTGGGTGTGCTGTGTTGGCGTCTAAAGTGATGTTGGCTGAAAGATTTAAAGAGAGTGATGGTCAAGGATTAAACTTTGCTGCCCGCATCAAGACACTAGTACTTGCATACAGGGCCATGAACGGATCAGCCCCAGCTTACATCCAGGACATGGTCAAATCCTATACCCCAACCCGCCCACTCCGCTCTGCATCAGCGAACCTGCTTGCTGCCCCCTCACAACGAGGGACAACTAATCACTCAACGAAATCCCGACTGTTTGCTGTCCTGGCTCCGAAATGGTGGAATGAGCTCCCCATTGACATCAGGACGGCCGAAACCCTACACGTCTTCCGATGAAGGCTAAAAACACTTCCCTTCCGACTGCACTGTGTGTGTGTGTGTGTTATATATATATATATATATATATATATATATATATATATATATATATATATATATATAAAAAACTTAGCACAAAAAGTAAGGAAATTCGTGTTTCGTAGATTATTTCTCTGTGGTAACAATGCTTTTTGGCAATAAAGCTTATACCGTTGGAAAGCCTGTTTAGTTCCCTTTCAAATGGTGCCCGATTTGTAAAGAACATGCATTTGTGGGATGAGCAGCAGCGCTGAGTATGTGGGTTGCACCCATGAAACATTTGCCAAATCTTCTCTGCCATTGCCAAATAAGTTATTTTGCTGTTGCTATTGACACTTGTTTTGAGCTTCTGGTACCCCCAGGTGCTGCCAATCAGGTGCCTGATTTAGAGATGAGATTCTGCAACCAGTGGCAATCCCATATCTCCACAGTCTGGGACCGAACTCTATCCTCCAAGATGACAACGCTCGCCCCCCACAGGGCGGGGTTTATCAGAGACTACCTCCAGAATGTGGGAGTGGAGAGGATGGAATGGCCTGCCAGCAGTCCTGACCTCAACCACATTGAACACTTGTGGGATCAGCTTGGGCGTGCTGTTGGTGCCAGAGTGACCAACACAACCACGTTGGCTAACCTTCGACAAATGCTGTTGAAGAATGGGATGCCATACCACAGCAGTGTGTGACCAGGCTGGTGCCAGGCGGGCGGAGGTGCGGCCGGCTGTTGTGGTGTATGGTTCTTCTCCTGGTTCCTGAGGCTCCTGTTTGTGAAATGAATAAATTGTTAAAGTGCCAATATGTCTTGTTTCTTCAAACTTCAATCATCCAATCCACCAAACACCAAAGAGTCAATGGCATATTAAGCAGTTTGGCATTGGCAGAGAAGATTTGGCAAATTTGTTATGGGCGCAACCCAAATACTCAGCGCTGCTGCTCATCCCACGAATGCATGTTCCTTACAAATGGGGCACCATTTGAAAGGGAACTAAACAGGCTTTCCAACGGTATACGATTTATTGCCAAAAAGCATTGTTACCAAAGAGAAATAATCTACCAAACACAAATTTCCTTACTTTCTGTGCTAAGTTTATATATATATATTCTTAAAGCTGCACTTTCATATGGCTCTTTGTAGTTTTGCTTATTTAAATATACTGTACTTGCACTTACTACTTGTTGTCTGGAGTTTGCACCTTCAAGGTTGAATGCTAATTGACATGTAATGTAATGTAATGTAATAAAAATTACCAAGAAAAATAACATTACAAATGACAACAAACTTTAAAGGCAGACATTTTTGCAACCCTTACCTGCATATTCTTGAACCCTTCTTGTCTCTGCAAAGAAAAGAAAGCATAGTGACTTTCTTATTTAGTTTGACACTTTTTATTGTTTCATTGAATTTAATAAGATCTGAAAAACTTGAACTAGGTAATATTTTGTGCTGGTAGCTAATCCAAATCTTACTTGGGTTGGGCCTGGGTACAGACTGGCCCAATGAGGATCGCTGGCCTGTTAATAGGGTTAAGAACATTTCTGTTATACTGCTTTTTGGATCTCGTACAGTTAAGCCTTTGAGTGAACATACAATCTAAACTCTGAATCAGAAAGGTAAGAGAAATATTAGACCTTCTACAACAAAAATATATGGGATATTTGTGTCCTTTGCCACAGTAACAAAATGACAGTAGTGCTACATTACAGTCCCATCCTTGGTCTTGATCTCAGATTGGAGTTTTAGGGAACTTTCACATCCGTAGTTTGTTTCATTTGGTCCAGACCAAGGGCAAAATATTGTATTGTAGCATTTTTCAGCCTTTCAGTTTTGGTTTATTTACACACCACACTGTTTGCTCTGGTTCAAATCAGTTGATGAGTTGGTAAAACAAACCAAAATGCAGACATTCACATCATTGGCCAGATGTGTCTTTGAACATATTTAACCAAACTAAATGAGGCAGGTATGAAAGCACCCTTAGTCGCTGTTTTAGAGGTTATGTTTTCCTTAAAGCTCCATTGTGTAATTTTCTGAGTTGTTTCTTAGCAAAAACCCCTTTGTTCTTTCAAAGATATGTGCTCATTCATGTGTAATTACTTCCACCAATTAATCAAAGTATTCTCGTAAGCGTAGAATCTGACATTTAGAATCATTCAGAATACATACGAGCGAGTCGCGCGAATGTATTCTACCATGTAGCGCTTCCATTTTTAAAATACATCAGCCAAAGAGGGACAAACCTCCACATTTCGCGCTTTTCACTCTGTGGCACCATGATGAATACAAGGGAGGGAGGGAGGGGGAGAAGATTACTCAGCGACTACCGGCAGATTTGAAAGCCTGTTAAAAATGGAGGATCATGAGATGTAACAGAGTCACAAAGGAAGTTAAAAAGAGAATTAAAACGCGACAGTCAAAGCAACGAGACCAAAGTTAATATTGGAGCTTGCATATGTTTGGGAACCTGATAGCTGATGTTAGCAATGAAATGGTACCAAAATAACGGAAAACTATTATTACACTTGAAGGAACGTCAATTTGGGGTTCGGCCATCGTAGTAGTTTAAACGCACTCGGCTATTGAGTTGGTTGTCATATACAATTTCACCGCTAGATGGGAGAAATTCTTACACAATGTATCTTTAAATTAAACATCTTTACTGGAACATCCAGCTTTATTCTCGATATGAATGAAGACTTACAGACTTCTGGCAGTTTCTGCATCTCTTCCTGAAAGCGCTCCATCATTTGGGTGACAGTCCTGAGAATCACCCCTGAGGTCAGCTCCGACACCACAGAGACACTGGACCAGTCCTTAGCTGATGGAGTGGCGGACAGGGTAGGGAACAACTGAAGAGAGAAGAAATGTCCAAACAGATGAAATACATCATAGTTCCATCAGTCAAAATGATCTTCAAATCCCTGTATCTGCATACTATTTAGAGGCAGTAGCCAGAGATGATTTGTTAAGACGTGTAAAGAGAGAGTAATAAGACTCAACTATGGATGTTTTATCTTGGCAATTTAAAGTGGTCTGATTAAAAACCATAGTAGAGGATACAAGGCTCTGAGAGAGGCCCTTACAGAAAGATTAAGATGTGTGTGTATGGTGTGTTTGTGTGTGTGTGTGTGTGTGTGTGTGTGTGTGTGTGTGTGTGTATATATGTGCGTGCGTGTGTGTATATGTGCGTGTTGTGTGTGTGTGTGTGTATATGTGTGTGCTTGTGAGTGCGTGCGTGTGTGGATGCGTGCGTGCGTGCGTGTCTGTAACAATGCAACAGATATACTTAATAATTATAATTATAAATACTATGAGACCTTCTTGCGGAGGCAGTAAGAGATGTTGGTCTGGCCTCAAAGACTAGTGTTAATTCAGTGTTTTTCCTTGATCAGTATGGGGCACTAGTGGAAAAGCTTATGCTGTTGTACCATAGTGGCAAGCCATCAACCAATTTTCGATCTCTGCATCACTTTTTTTTTTATGATTGTTTGAACCGACAAGGATAAAAAAAAAAAAAAATGTTTGAATTTGGGATGATGGGAGGATACTGGTGTTGGTAGGAAAGGCGGAGCATTTGGCAGTTGACAATATCAAGAACAATATCATTAAAACAAAATACAAAAGTAACTAAGAAAGGTTTTTCGATTGTAAAAGAAAAACAGGCTATGCAATCTATTTATTTATTTTGTCAACTGCTAGTTGTGTTTATAGCTCCCTTTTTCTGCTAAGTTTGTGGCTCTCTGCTACGCATTTTAACAGGAGGGAAACCGATCTCGATAGGGGAACAGACTTCGACACAACACCAGTACAAGTTAGGTTTTGTATTATCTTGTTTCACTTGATTTACCCATGCATTCATCCATACCTTGAGAAAGAGTACGTAGTCTTCAGACAGAGCCAGCTGGCTCAGTGCTGTACTTCTATTTTTTAGCTCAGCTATCTCCTCCTCCAGCTCTCTCAACAGGCCCTGAGCTCGGTGCTCAGCCGCTCGCCGACTCATTTCTACCACCTGGAGGGGACGGATGCATGGAGCTTAGTTAATATACTTCAAAAAGCTAATTTCCGTTAACAGTCTGCCTACTTTTATTTCAATGAAAACAGAAAAGGCCTTAAATAAAGTTTTAAGATGATCTAAACACTCTTGTCATTGTTATTTACCTCCAAGACTTCAGCTTGGCATTGCTCCAAACTGGAGATCAGCTTGGAAAAGACACAGACAGCTCCATCTGTCTCTCTCTCAGAAGCAGCCTGGATAGAAAATGAACAGAAATAGATGTGAGATGTTTAAATGCCCGCCATGAAAGTTTGTCAATTCAGCTCACAAGTAAACTTTTGGGCAGCCTGGAGGATATCTGGCTGGCTAAGTGTGGGACAAACCACTGATAAATAGCTCTTGGGGAGTGGGCAAACTGTTCTCAGGAGGCCTTTAAATATACTTAGACATGGAGTAGATGGGATTATACCATATGGGCAAGATTGGCATATTGATGATCATATGATTGCGGTGTAGGTTTTTTTTCTTTGTTTCTCAAGTCAAGAAAAATAATATGAATAAAACACCTCCAAAACAGTAACAAACCGCAATAAAATAGGTTTTGTTTGTAAAAAAAAAAAAGAATCCCAGTACAAATGGAAGTATCTGTGCATTCAGCCCAACCACCAAAACCTGCTTTACTACTTGGCAAAGCCAATGTCGCAAAAATGTGCACACAAGATATGCAAGATGGGGAAATGTGATAGTTTGTTCAGTTTGAACTATTTAGAGACTTAAATCCTGTTGGGAGGCTGATAATATACACATGTAGCACTTTCAACTTTCATTTAGCCATTTTTCTCAGTCTTTGGGCTTTCAGAACAACCTGGGCTATCAGGATATGTATGCTTCAGGAATTATCAAAATGACTATAAAACAAAACAAAAACTAAACAGAAATTGAATCTCATAGAAAGGTATGGAAATCACACAGAGAACAGACGTTTGGCTTTAAAAACTGTTGCAATCAAGGGAAACAAAAATAAACGCTATTATACAATATGTATGGAAGAGACTGATAGTACCTAAAACTTGGTATGACAACAGACGTATACTTATTTTAAGCTATCCATTAAGTAAAGTTATTCTGTTTTGTTTTTTTTATTCATTTTGTTATTCTTTAGACCTGAGGTAGAAAGCTTTTTGTTATGGTGATTAACTGATAAATACTTAACACACACACACACGGTGCTGCATATAAGTATTCATACCCATGCTAAAGTTGACTAAAAAAATCATCTTTTGGAAATTGATCTTAATGCCTTAATTAAAAAAATAAGGAAAAATTCGACCTTTTAAGGACACCAATTTTTTTGTGAATGAATAATGTATTGTAAATAAATAAATGACAATAACACGCATAGGCCTCATGATTATGTCAGTCGTGTGAATAATAGCATTTAGGTGGTGTTTTTGGCAATTTTCAAGTAGATTAGTCAACTAAGTTGCTGCTCTCTGTTTGTGTAAATTAGAAACTAATCTATGGAGAAACAAACAAGTTGATAATTAAATTATTCATGCAAGCAACGTGCAAAGGCCTCATGATTATGTCAGTCGTGTAAATAATAACATTTAGGTGGTGGTAGGTGGTAGTTTTTTTGCAATTTTCAAGTAGAAGTAGCCGTTAGACATGAAGTGTAGTGGCCGCAGCCTTTTCCAAAACTACTACTACTCATACTTGAGTAAGTATTTGAAAGAGTTATCTACTCTTTTCCCAAAACACAATTTGCATTTTCCTTGGTTTAAATATAAATCGGCTCTAACAGAGTGGAGAGTGCACAAGAAGCACTTGTAAGCAGATACCAAGGCTCCAGCCCCCTCAACATTAAAGAGGGGAAAAAGCATGGCTCATATTAAAGACCTTGATGTCGACACATCATAATAATTATTAAATGGGGGAACATCTTACATACCATGAGGAGAGGATGCGGTTTGAAAAACTGACATGCTACATATGTGTACCAAGTTTCGTTTACATTAAACGTACTGCAGGGGCTCAATTTCTTTAATTTTGTAGGGGGCACTAGCGAGCCATTTTTGTGCACTTTAACCCTTAAAATATGTACATTTTCACCAGTCTTGATGCACCCGCCAACTTTGGTGAGTTTTTGAATATGTTAAGCCCCTCAAAAAGGTGACTAATTTGCTGTAATAATAATAATTCCTTCAGTTTCAGTAGGGCCTTCTCCGCTGTTGGCGCTCGGGCCCTAATAAACGGGACTTAAGAAGAACAGTAGATGTGCTTTGCTCCCGCAAGCACACTAATAATAATAATACATATTTATCCTTGCTTGCTTGTTCCTCCTTTATTATAATTTATTCATTACAGATCATTACTGTAAAATAAATGAAGATTGAAGATGCAACTCTAACAAAATATATTACTTTTATTTTGAAATTTTTATAACATTGGAATACTCCTGTCTCATCATTTTCCAGACCCATACAGCTATCAATAAAGTCATAGAAATTATAGAGACAACAGAGAAGGTGTCCTTTCCAAACAAGGAAAGAGTTCTGCAGGCATACCTTCACTTTGAGGCCCTAACCAACCATGAATACACGTACAGTTGTGTGTCATGTGGATACAGCCCAGCGGTTGTTGTAATGGACCTCCACAAAAAAGGCGTTTTTAATATGCCAGGTGAGTTTAATAAGCTATTATTTCACATATTTTAGCTCTCTCTGAATTGTGTAACATCATATTAACCATGCCCTTTTTTTTTTTTTAGTAATTGAGCTATGAATAACAAACTATTGTTTTAACAGTAAGTGAAATCCCAAGTCCACCTGATAGTTATGATGTTAATGTGGACATAAACCACTCCTGTTTTGTGGCCACAGAAATAATCAGTCGGGGATTAATTCCATGTAAGTCTTGTCAAAAGACAGAACAGCTTAAGAACAGTTGGAGAGAGAGTAAAGTATATTAATACGTGTTTAATATTGTGATAATAATAGCTAATACTCATCACATTTGTTCACAAAGATGGTCGGAAGAACCCTTTTGTTGTGCCCCTGAGCTATCATCACTGGGCCCCCCGGATTGGCCCACACACCTGGAAATATGAAAATATGCAAAGCCCCAAAACGGCAAATGATGGGGATGATAATCTTAATGATGATGAAAAAATTAATGAGGAGTGCCTTACGGATGAGCTTGTGAACAAATAAAAAATATATGTCTGCTATATTAACAATATCAATTTTTTTTTTTTTTATTGTATCTTTATTTGGGATGGGCAAGTAAACATTAGTAGAAATAAAAACACATGCCCTTCCAGTTTTGTTTGTTTTGAGTCCAGAAAAAGTGCATCACCAGTTATCCAGGCATGCGGGACCAAAGGAAGTATAGTCATGGATCGTGGATCAGATTACGTTCATCCTTTGTATTGCCCACTCTCCTCTATTAACTTAAACTTCACAGCAATTGTGATAGAATAACATCAGTCACTCATTATCCTCTTAAGGACAGTAGTGCCAATTATCCCGGGATAAACAGAGCCAGATGAGGTTCACAAGTACTCTGATACAACTTAATTATAGATACAACAGGATACATGAAACTATGTACAGGAACCAGGGTGGCCGCATGCTGCTGCTGTCAGAGAAATAATCATCAATAACTAGTCAGAAATAAAATAAGTAAATTACAAAACAATATTACCAGTGAGATCAAATAATGTCTGTTCTCATGGGGGCTATGAATGAAATCCAGTTGTTCCAAATTTGGTAAAATTTGTCCTTTTGGATTCATTCAACATAATTGATAGGTTCATTTTTCCATCCTAAATATCTCTAGAGTAATTCCAATCCAATCATCCAGGGTAGGCAGAATCGGGCTTAACCATCTCCTTGTAATTGTTTTCTTACTTTCCACCAAGAGTAATTGCAGCAGCTTTATCTCGCTCCAACGTTCCAAAAAAAATACAAGACCCAGGTACATAACATCAAAACTCAGAGGTATTTGAGTGTTAAAGACCGTGTTTAAGGAAGCCTGGATACCCTTTTTCCATAAATAACATTTAATTTGGGACAATCCCAGAAAATATGATAATGGTTAGCAACAATCGAGCCACATTGTCTCCAGCAAGGCATACGTGCACCTCTCCTGATACGGTGTCTTGAAATATCTAATAATAATAATCTTCCAGCAATGCTCTCTCCAGCTCATGGAGTTGGATGTTGTCCACTGGAAGGACCAGATATTGCCCCACGCCTCCTCAGAAATCTCAATCCCTGATTCCCTTAACCTTTGATGTATAAATTGTTATTATCATTGGCATGGGAAAGAGCTGTGTATAGTTTTGAAATGGAGTTAGAAGGGGTCATGGTCATGGCATTTTTCAGAATGCAGTAAAATTCTGATTCAACATCTGAAACGTCAGTCAATTTACATTCATGATCAATATATGATCGTAGTTGCAAGTATCTATGAAATTCGTTTCGTGCCAAGCCATGTTTGACCCGCAAGGTCTCAAAACAGTGTTTCTTTGAGTGAGTGAAAGGAGTGTTGTGAGACCATACATTGTCCATGATTTAAAGCTAGAGCCGTGTCTGTTGGGAATAAAATCTGAGTCATAAGCAAACCATCTGAAAATTCTCAACATTCTACGTATCTCACAAGTATTAATTACCTTCTGCCAGACTTGGAGTGTGTGGGTCAACCAGGGGTTCTCCAAGTTTTCTAAATAACATATTAGACCGTTATCCGCTATTACAGCTTAGATGGGGAACTGATTTGACAGACTCGACTCCAGATCCTACCACCTAGCTATATAAGTTTCATTACACCAATATAAAAACAATATCAATTTCATTGCATTGCATTGCATTTTCACAACAGGTAGAGGAGGTCAGGGCACTGTGCAAACAATGTGACGTGGACAACAAAGGGTCCAAGATGGATCTTGTCATGAGACTGTCTGAGAAAATGTCTAATAGAGTCACCTACAACAAGGTGTTTGAGAAAGTGTGGGGAGCCTCTGGTAAGTGAAATCATATGGAATGTTGAAGATAATTCCACTTTGTTATACGTTGTTGTGTTAAAGAAATTACAGTATCATTATGTAGTAGGTTAGCTATACATGCTCCTAATGTCAGTTATTACTGTTTTTTCCGTTTCACAGGTGGTTGGGCAGTTATCACTTGCCCATGTGGGGTTGGATATTCAGTCAAACTCGACCTTAGAGCAGAGAGTCCACGTGACTTTGTGGATCTCTTGCTGTCCTGGAAACACTTTCCCAATGTGTCAGTGTACGATTATGCCAGAAGGCTGGCACTACATGCCAACCGCAGCCAGCCAATCTTGCTCCTTATGAGGTCATAAGGAGCAAGGTTACCTCCCCTTTCTCTGCTTTGCCCAGCCAGAGAATTTGGCCCACCCATGAGAAAGAGAGACATCATGGCTTTCAAATGAGCAAAGTGGCAGTTGGTCAAGGACACACCCCCACCCTCCACCTTGCCCCCCCCTCTCCTCCTCAATAGCTACAGACACTCACTCCTCAAAGATAGTTACAGACTTCTTTTATATAGACCACTAAGGTCTAATATTGGGAAAGAGACTTCAGATACAGTATTAGGGGGACCACTAAGGTCTATATAAAAGAGACTTCAGATAGCAATGTATAAGGACCATATAAAAGACAAATATACAGTATTAGGGGACCACTAAGGTCTATATAAAAGAGACTTCAGATACAGTATTAGGGGACCACTAAGGTCTATATAAAAGAGACTTCAGATACAGTATTAGGGGACCACTAAGGTCTATATAAAAAGAGACTTCAGATACAGTATTGGGGACCACTAAGGTCTATATAAAAGAGACTTCAGATACAGTATTGGGGACCACTAAGGCCTGTATAAAAGCATCCAAAGAGCACCATGTCATGGGACCTTTAAAAGACAAATATACAGAACAATGGCAAAATAAACAAAATACAACACAAACTCCTCTGTTATCAATCCCTGAATACAGATATCCAATTGCCAGAAACAAATTTTAACAAAATACAGAGTCAGGTACCATGAAATTGAAAGAGGTTGACATTTAAAATTGTGGAGAACAAGAGAGGAACGTGTCTGTACACACTGCCACCAGGACATCGAAACAGAATTACATTTCTTATGCACATGTCCCAAATATGAAGATGAAAGAACCAAATATTTTCAAAAATTTGAAAAACATATACCAGGCTTCACTACCTACACTGATGACAAAAAGCTTCCTTTTTTATTAGGGGAAGATAATAACACAGCATGGCTAGCAGCTAAATATGTCTTCTCCTGCCACAATATAACGAACAGTAAGTAGAGAATTGTATACATTATCATTTTTATTAGTCTTTATTAGTCATTTTTTTAATTATTGTTTCAACGTACCCTTTGAGTGACATGCACAGAATCTGTTTATTATCTGCAATTATATCATAATTATTCTGTTCACTTGTATTATTATATCAGATGTATTTACTCCTTGTTACTATTTATATGTATGTTTGTTGTTATGCTATGGCAACACAGATGTATTTTTCTTTGTCATGCCAATAAAGCAAACTGAAATTGAAAAAAGAGACAGATACATTTTTAGTGTTGTCTTTTTCGTCAGCAATATTGCCTGTTGATATCACCACAGTCAGCATTTATAATGACAGCGGTGCTGTCTCGTCTCCTATGATCGTTTAGTGAATCTAACACTTGTGGCTTGACAGTTAACAGTTAACTGTCAAGTATAGATTTGATACAGGTTTGTTTATAATGTTATAAGTTAGCAGTAGAATTAACCGGACCCAGGGTGAGTCTGATGAAAACTGCCTTGTCTGTCCAGTCAGCTCCGAGATTGTCTTGCATCGCACAGCGCTGGAGGAATAAGCTACGAGATTAGGTTATGTTAATGAATGTACAGCTCATAGCAACTTAATATGATATAGTGTCTGGCTTTTGTTTGCTATTTAGTGTTGGCAAATGGCTTGAGTTTCCTCTTAGTGAAATAATAGACATGGAAAAGCCAGCGTTACGTAGCGCCTTTTTTTCCCCACCTTATTCAACACAACAGTTGCAATGTTACTTTCAGCTATTCGCTCATGCTCCAGGAAAGTTAAAAAAAGTTAGTTTGGTATTCACCCAAACTTGCACGTGACGTCACGCTCTACTTGCGCAAATTATGAACGCCATGATGTACGGCGGAAGAGCTATGCGGTACACAGGCAAGCCAAACGTATAAGTGTTCGATGAACTAGATTTACAACCTTTTTAAATGTAAATGATCACCCAAATCAAGACTAGCCTAATGTAGGCTCAGTAATGAAATATTCAGCTGTGATAAGGTTGAGTGTAAATAAACTATATTGTATGTATGTATGTTTGTTTGTGTTTTTGTATTAATGTGTAATAAAACACCCCCCCAAAAAACGTATAACACTTATAACACAAATAAAAAACAATTTTGTGGCCACTCAATGTGCAATGTTATTGCCTCTCCTAAAACAAATGCCCCAGGTCTATTTTTTATGGAGCGGCAGGGTGTTCAACAGGCCGGACAGGGAGTGGATGGGCTAGAGCATCTGCTCATTTTCAAAATAAACAGACTCCTGATCGTATTTCACTACACTATTTTTGATGCATGGCGGACGACGGAACAAAACCACCGCGCAGCTAATAATACGGCCATCTGGGCCTGGTGGAATCCAGGATTTAGACTGCTATGTGTCCACAGTTTTAAACCAGGACGGAGCAGGAAAAAGGATCCCTATTGGTACAGACTGAGAACTCACCTTTATCTCTCGTAAGGAGTTTTGTATTTCTTCTACTTTCCTCTCTCGCTCACAGATGAGATCCTTCAGCTCCACCTCTGCAAGACCTAACTGGGACTAGAGAAGACAGACAACACTAACTGTTTCTATAACTAATAACCAGCCTTATCCTAACCCAACCCACAAATGGATTGCCCCTTGGACTATACATCTTGCTATGCAAGAGCATGAGTCAGGTACCTTCTTGATGTGCCACTCTCTCTGAGCAGGGATGACGCGGTGTCCTCGGTGCTCTGCTGTCTCCATACAGATGCAGCAGACACAGGTGTTGTCAGTATGACAGAAGAACTCGAGACCTCTCAGGTGGACAGGACACAGAGGCAGATTGGGTGAAGAGTCACCGGGCCCGCTCAGAGTGTACCTGTTGTAATATTAAAATAAAATCATGAAAAATGAATCAGCCACTATTTTGATAATCAAATAATAATTTCAATTAAGTTTTTTAGCAAGTTAAGTCAATTCTACTGCTACACTCACATGACATATACTCTTCTCACTGCAAATATCTAACCCACCCTTTTAAATCGGGTGGCGTGTTTAAGCTGTCAATGCTCTGCTCAGTCTTTTGCTGCATGCCTGCTGCCGTGCCGCCCAAACAAAAGCTATGCTGCTGCTTTCCGCCATCGCTGCCATCTTTTAAAAGTAATTCACTCCCATACAGTATTAACCTTATGTCGCTTCAGGGGGTTTGAGGAGTACATAACTCAATTTATGAATTCATAATAATAGATTTATTTTAAGACACTGTAGCTCCAGGCTGGATTAAAAAGCTTCTGGAAGGTCAAATTTCAGCTGTTTGTACTCTTGATCTTTTGGTCAAGAATACAATTCTTTCAGTCCCTAGCCAAAGCTCAAAAGCCATAGGTGAGAGTTGATCAACTAGTAATTTGAAAGCTTTGCCTTCTGGCTCAGCTCCCTCTTCACCACGACGGACCAGCACAACCCCCACTTTATTGCTGACGTGGCACCAAACCGTCTGCCCATCTTATGCCACATTTTACCCTTGTTCTCGTGAACAAGACCCCAAGATACTTGAACTTCGTTTGCTTGGAACAGCAACTCACTCCCAAGCCAGAGGGAACAATCCACCGTTCTTGGCTGAAACAATTGCCCCAGACTTGAAGGTCTTAACTCTTATGCCGTCTGCTTCCCACTCAACTGCAAAAAAAGTGGGAGAAAACCACATCATCTGCAAAGAGCAGAGAAGCAATTCTGAGGGCCCCAAACCAGACACTCTCCTCCAGGCTGTGCCATGAGCTCCTGTTTATTCATATCACAAACAGAATTGTAACAAAGGACAACCCTGGCAGACACCCACTTGGGTTGTAGTTGTGTTAAGAATACAAACACACTCTCACTCCAGTTATATTAAGGACCAAATGGCTCATAGCAACGGCCCCATGTATCTCAAACTCATCAAACTATGACCATGACCCCCCAATAACCCTGCAATGGTAAAGAGCTGGTCCACTGTTCTACAACCAGGAAGAAATCTGCATTGCTCCTCCTGGATCTGAGGTTTGACAATCAGTCAGAGCCTTCTTTCCAGCACCCTGGCATAAGCTTTCCCAGGGAGTCTGAGCAGTGTGATAATTGGAGTACACTCTCTGGTCCCCCCTTTTTAAAAATGGGAACCACCATGCCATTCTGCTGGCACTGTCCGCAACCTACAGTACACATGAGAGGCGTGTCAGCAAAGACATCCTAACAATGTCCAGAGCCTTCAACATCTCAGGGCGAATCTCATCCACATCTGGCACCTTGCTGCTGAACAGCTTCTTAACTACCTCAGAGACTTCTGCCATGGATATAGAGGAGGCTTCTCCCTACTCTACCTCCTCCACAGAGGACATGTTGGTCGGGTTAAGGAGTTCCTCAAAGATGCTCTCTTTACGGCTCAACCATATCCCCAGTCTGGGTGAACTGAAGTCCTGCTTTCCCTTCCTGAGTTGTCTAACAGTTTACCAGAACTTCCTTTAGGCCAAACAAAAAGTTATTTTTCATAGCTTCTCCAAACTTTTCCCACACCTGGGTTTTTGCTTCTGTGACTGCCAAAGCTGCAGCCCTTCTGGCCTCCCGATAAACCGTTAAATTAATGAAACTAAAGTAAAAATTTTAGGTGACCTTTAAAGACCATGGGCCCTATTTTAACGATCTGAAACGCAAGTATGTAACGCAAAACGCAAGTAGCTTTGTGGGCGGATCTCGGGCGCTGTTGCTATTATACCGGCGGGATAAATGACTCTTGCGCCCGACGCAAATCTAAAATGGGTTGGTCTGAGGTAGCTAGGTGTGGTTTGGGCGTAACGTGCAATAAACCAATCAGAGCGTAATCTCACATTCCCTTTAAGAGCAGGCGCGCTTGTTCCATGGCGGATTGCTATTATGACGGCGGATTTGCCTGCCGCACGCCAGCGGGAGCTGCCGATGCCAGATGCAGCAAAGTAATAAATGCCCGTCTTTGCCGGGTGGCGATGTTGCTGCTCCTCTCGGGCGCATCTCCTCAAGTCTGGAGAGGATTGCTGCAGCCATGGAGCATGGGCCTCCAAACGCACCACCTGCACCTGTTGTGCCCCTTCCTCTTCCCCCCACTCCGCATTACTCCCGGACCAGATCCCGCCGTAGTTCAACATCACGTCTCCTTAAGTCCTCTAATATTTCCTCATTTATGTCATCAACACATACATGATTCATGGAAATGTTGTGTAAAACACAACAAGCCACAAAGAATGCTGGGACTTTTTGAGGACTGTATTGTAAAGTGCCTCCTGACCTATCCAAACCTCTGAAGCGCATTTTCAGTAATATTTTTCTTTGTAATTATGTATGGTTTGCAAAAATGGGAACTGCTGCATCCATTTAGATGAGAGAAGTGTATGCGCGTTGTGCACACGCTACATTATGGCCAAGCATGCGCCCCTAAAATAGCATCTGAATAACGCGCTACTGACTTTAGACTAGCGCCACTGACTTTAGACCAGGTTTTTCCTGGTCAGTGGCGGAATTGTTTTCTGAAACTGCAGAATAGCACCAAGTAACGTTTGCGCCAGAACACACCTTCTCTTTTCGCTGAACCGCCCCCGGGAGCGTAAATACATTCCCTAATTTACCGACGTGTGTCTGTGGAGGGAAAAGTCCGCTCTGCGTCGGGTGCAAAATAGGAACGATACATGCGTCGGTGTACAAAGGCAATTGCGCTGAGTGCAAGATAGGGCCCCATATGTGAATGATTTGAAAGTAAGTAAGGTAAGGTTAAAAAATCAAGAAGTAATCCGTCCGACCTATGCAGTTATCACAACTTACTAGAGGTTCCCTAGGTAATTCTAGTCCAGTGCAAAAAGGGCTTATGATGTTGGTTCTGTCAGGCAATACTGGCAGGTCTTGTTCCCACATTCCTCTTTTCTTTGTCTTAGCATATTTCCTTGGTATTTGGCCCACCTAACATCATACCATAAATGTGTCCGTTTAAAAAAAATGTGCGGTTCATTTATGTCATTGTGCTACATTTACTCAATCCCAGTACTTTTTCATAATATCCTTGTTCTGTGGAGAGTCAAACCCATTTTAATGTAGCCTAAGGAATGTAGTTTGTCACCTGCGAGGACGTGAGTAGGGTGGAAGCGGGTCATGGTGCTCATTGTTCTGAGCATGGAAGGACGTCTGAGCGTTGACTGGACTGGGGCTTTGGGGGTGAGGGTCATTGAGATAGGGGAGGGTGGTCTGAGGTATCCCGGAAGTTGACAGCCGCTGAAAACGAGTCATCATCTCAGCAAAGATGGTCTCCGGCATCTCCCCCAGCCTCTGTGGTGGAGACAGGGCCAGGCGATGATGATTTTTTTTTGAGTTTGGAACATCCACTCCTCCTCTACCTCTTTCATCTATTGGTACTCCAGTGTTGGCCATCTGCTTGAACTGTTCAGTAATTTCCTTCAGGGTTCGGTTGATTTGGAGCTCTGGTCGCTTTCTGAAGGACTCCTTGCAGAGGGGACACTCATAAAACTCATGGAAGGTGCCCCTTCCTCCTCCGTCCCAGTAGGAGGAGATGCAGGCCTGGCAGAAGCTGTGGCCACATGGTGTTGAGACTGGGTTGTTGAACACCTCCAGACAGATCGAGCAGGTGAACTGGTCTTCAGATAGAAAGGCTACAGGCAGCGCCATAGCCATTCAATGATAAGCTGTGTGAGAGATAGTGTTGGCATTAGAAGGAAATATGTAATTCAGGATATATATACAAATTACTATCCTATGCTCGTATACAATTTGATAATATTTTAATTGATTGACCGCCTTAGAAAGAGGACATCAATCATCAAACTTCTCTGTAAAAAACCTTACCACACATATTTGAATGAACCTTATTTGTTGATTCATAGTGGCGCAACTTATATAATAGGTTATATAACTTATATAATGACTTGATATGGATGTGACTGTATCTGATTTCTTAACTCTTTATTAGAGTTTTAGCATGTGCACCAGATAGATATATGAACTGTAGGAATGAAATGGTTTAGGTACTAATCCTACATTACATGTTGGGTAAGAAGGATGAGTGGTATTTGAGACTCGACATACGCCGGTGGTAACTCAATTCATATCGACAGTACACACAAATCACAGAACACGTGTGCGTTAATCGCGCGACAAAAAATTAATGAAAAGGAATTTATGGCATTTGGATTAGGTCATATCTCGCAATCATAGCATATCATTTCACATGCACATATATTACTCTTTGCGCACCAATTCAACACTCAAGAGTTGTACAGGCAGCTGCGAGCTTGAAACAAAACATAGGGAAATGGAAAGAATGGCACGAGCACAGAGACACCCCAACACGCATGTAAGTGTCTGCTTTGTGTGCGCTTTTGGGGCGGAAACCAAGGGAGGTACTGGCTATCTTATGATTTGTCACCAAAATGTCAAAAGTGGGTTTCGGGCGAGCAGAAATAAACTTTGAGAGTAGAGTTTACCTGCGAGAGTATGTATGCCCTCCAGCCCTCGCAAAGCAGACACTCGCGGGCGCGTGCTGCTGTTTTATACACACAGGTGCCATTCTTTCTCTCTCCCTATGTTTTGTTTCACACTCATAGCTGTCTGTACAACTGCCTGTGAAATGATGAGCTGCTAAATGTTCTTTTTTTCTGACTTTAAAAGTGCTCATATTATGCTCATTTTCAGGTTCATAATTGTATTTAGAGGTTGCACCAAAATGGGTTTATATGGTTCAATTAAAAAAACAACATATTTTTTTTGTACTACATATTGCTGACGCTCCTCTTTTCACCCAGTGTGTTGAGCTCTCCGTTTTAGCTACAGAGTGAAGCATTGCACTTTTGTACCATCTTTGTTGTGATTTGCACATGCGCAGTACCTAGGTAAGGACTACTAGCCAGTCAAAAGCAGAGTATGAGGTCGTGCCCTGACAGTAGCTAGGTAAGGACTACTAGCCAGTCAGAAGCAGAGCATGAGGGCGTGCCACGCTAGCAGCTAGGCGAGCATTATAACGTGTTACAAAGTGACGAGCGTTCCTCACGGAAATAAAGGCTGGACTACAATATAGCTGTTTGGAGCAGTTTGTGAACAGTGTTTTCTGTTGGAGATAGTAAGTCCCTTTGGGGTGGACTTTGGGCTTTTTCACTTTGTAAACTTATAACGTGTACACATATACATATACAGTACAGGCCAAAAGTTTGGACACACCTTCTCATTCAATGCGTTTCCTTTTTATTGTCATGACTATTTACATTGTAGATTATCACTGAAGGCATCAAAACTATGAATGAACACATATGGAATTATGTACTTAACAAAAAAGTGTGAAATAACTGAAAACATGTCTTATATTTTAGATTCTTCAAAGTAGCCACCCTTTGCTTTTTTAATAATAAGGGAAAAAATTCTACTAATTAACCCTGACAAAGCACACCTGTGAAGTGAAAACCATTTCAGGTGACTACCTCATGAAGCTCATTGAGAGAACACCAAGGGTTTGCAGAGTTATCAAAAAAAGCAAAGGGTGGCTACTTTGAGGAATCTAAAATATAAGACATGTTTTCAGTTATTTCACACTTTTTTGTTAAATACATAATTCCATATGTGTTCATTCATAGTTGTGATGCCTTCAGTGAGAATCTACAATGTAAATAGTCATGAAAATAAAGAAACATTGAATGAGGTGTGTCCAAACTTTTGGCCTGTACTGTATGTATGTATGTATGTATGTATGTATGTATGTATGTATGTATGTATGTATGTATATATAAAAAAACACAATAAAGCAAAATAAAAAAGCCAAAAAGCATAATATGAGCACTTTAAGGAGTCACACATTATTACGTAACACATTGTAGGCTAAACAGCGATCTATCACAGACACGGGAGACTAAGGTGATTTAGGTGCCAGTTCTGTGATTGGAGTTTTGTGATAATTTGGCCAAAGTCCCAAAAAGACAGATCAGTCCTTCCTAACACTCAACCTAATCCTTAATTTGAACCAGATGCCTAACTCCAAATAAATCCTGCTTCTAACCTGATCCATCATAAAATGCTTTAATATTTGAAGCGAGTGTTGTAGCACTTCGAAACATTGTACTTGTGTAGGTATTCGGGTAGTACGCAAGTCTTTCTAAATTAGTGTGTTGCTCCTGCACTTTGACACACCCACACTAACATTGACAGTAACACAATACAAGAGAGTAGTTTCACAAGATCAGGAAATTCAGGTTTGGTTGGAACACTGTCTGTTGACCTTGATGTCATCGTTAAATATGGCAACAAACTCTCAAGCTGCAAGTCTTCCACATTTCCTCTACTTTGTTCTGCAATCAGAAATATTAGGTACCAGACTACTTACCAGACCCAAACCGGCAGTGAATGTGGTGCGTGTGTGTGGTAACACCACATTGTGGTGTGTGCTAACCCTAATCCTAACATTGTGTGTATCAAAGCCTGATATATCTTCTTCCTCTGTGCGATAGAGCTCAAACGTTCACAATGTGTTTTTGTATCTTAACATTGTTGTGGCTGTGGATCAACTACAAGATTGGTGGTTCAATCCCATGCTCCTCCAGTCACATGTCAAAGTGTCCTTGAGCAAAGGGCTTAACCCGAAGTTGCTCCCTCGCTGTATGTGTATGTGTCCACTGCTCCTAATGCTTAGGATGGGTTAATGCAGAGATTTAACTTCACTCCATTGTACTGTACGATTGTATGTGACGCATTATAAAGTTCCTTTTTCTTTTTAACCATTACCCAAATTGAATCCTGTTTGGACTTGAAGAATGAATGTAGCCCACATGCAGCTTTCTATTCCTGAAAATATAATACAACTCCACACAGAGAAGCTGCAGTACAGGTAGTGCCAGTTTTCTGGTAGTGAACCATAGGAAAGGGGCTTAGATATGCAGTAAGCACCCTGAGCGTAATGATCATAGTTGGATAAGAGAAGAAATTCAGTTTGATTGTGTGTTTCTCCAATGAGCTTTGAAGGTATTTACAGTTTTGGAGCCACATCTGACAATGTTTCAGATCAAGATTTCATTTATACGGGTTCTATAATCTGATTAGCAGCATCGTCACCAGAATGTAAATTCTTACATTTCTACCCCTGGGTAGCAATAAGTAGACATGGTTTCCTGTCAACCATCCAGAGGTTTACCTTTGTAGGCTGTGGTTAAAGTGGGATCCATTTCTTACTACATTAAAGTCTCTATCCACTACACGGCACTTAAAGAAAACTCACTTTTAACATTAGTTCACCTGTTACTCTCATTATTTCCTTCTTCCAAAACAGTGGTGAGGTACACCAGGAGCAATTGCCAGGAGTTGAGTTCTCATTCAAGCTAAATTATGACTGGTGTGTTAACTGCATGCCAAATAAATCAGGGCACACAAGGCCAAAATGCCTCCTAATCTACCATATGACCGGTAGTATTTAATATTGTTTTTCACTTAGTATATTGGTTTTTTCTTGTAAGGTGACCTTGAGTCAGAGATGGTGTTACATTTGAACTGCCTTGAACCCTATGTGTAACCCTGTCATCATCGACCCAGTGTGGCAGGCCTGCCCGGGGGAGCCGGAGGGGGTCCCATGTTAAAGCCGAACCGACAAGAGTGCAGCTGATGTTCTCCATCAGCGGCAGCCATCATCATCTGATTGTACTACATCTTTCCTGAAGCCTACAGCAATTGGGGGTGAAGAAGGATTCCTGGGCAATACAAAGAGAGACCCCCAGAGGAAAAGAAGGCCGTCTGGGTTCGGGTTCCAGACGGCTACAGTGGAGAAATGCATAATGGAGACTGAACTGCTTTTGTCCATTGCTGGGGCTGTGGCACTGTGGTGGGAGGGTGCTGTTCACAACTTTTAGTTTTGCCGTCAGTAAAGATAGCATGCAGGGGGTCCGTTCCTGTGCTAGGAGGGGAGGCATGTGTCTCCTTTAGGTAGAGAGGGACAGGGATCTAGTGACTGTGCCTGAGCTTCACGTGCTGTGTAATCACAACGCGATACATCGTCTAGCCTTCACGCCATTCCAAGCATGTTGTCTGCAGCTAGTGTTACTGTGGGCGCTTCCTGATCCTGTCTCCAGACCCGGAGCAGATACGTTTTAAGCAATTTCATCTTAAAATTGTATGTTGTCTCATATGAGTTAATTATCTTAAATTGATTTTAAAACCTGACACTCATCAGAGACTTATTATAATAGGTAAAGCTGGTTTTAAAGGTTAACTACAGTTTTTTTCAACGCTATTTCCCTATGTGTTTGTGTCTAAGTGACTGATGGGAACAACAATCTTTGACATTGGTCCAGATCGCTGCAGTCGGCAGCAGAGAAACAAGCTACAATGTAAGTTAACAGGACAATTGTCCAGCTTGTATTTACCTTCACAAAACTGCTTGTTTTGCCACTGACAGGCTCATATTAACATTGTAAGTGTCTGACAACATTATGGAAAGCATTTCTAAGGAGGTCGACCTTTCTGTTAAAGAGTAAGATCCTTTTTTTTAAAACATAAAAATAAATTGCTCTTGCTAAACCCACCAGACTCCATGTAAATAAACAGTGATTTTAGCATCGTAAAATACACTTCGTTCAAAGTCGACAGAAACAAAATAAAACTATGAAAAGCCTATTTGGGTCGTCCACTTTTCCAACCGTAACAACTCTGTGTGAAAATATGTTGGCTAAAAGTCTGGTGGGTTTAGCGCTAGCGACCTCAGAGCGGTTTGTGGTTAAACAGAAAGGTCTTAAATAGGTTTTAAAAAGACCTCTCTCTGTAGAGATCCTTTCCATAATGTTATCAGACACTTGAATAATAATCTGAGCCTTTAAGTGGCAAAAAAACAGCACTTTTAGAGGACCAAATGGACGATGCACATTTGCTCTATAGGGTTACATTGCAGCCCAGTCTGTGGCTGCCGGTTAAATCGTTCACGCTTAATACTGGACCAATTTTTAAATATTGTTGTTCCTATCAGTAACTTACAAACATAAGATCCAATTTTTACATTGATCTTGATTGCTAAAAATATGAGTACAGTCGATAGAAAAAAAAAAAGCCAAATCGGTGTGGTCAACACTGAGTAGCTGCAGCTATGTCTACGAGCTTCCACTCAGTTAAAACGGCAGTTTGTGGCAAGTTTTAGAGTGCCTTTGTGCCTCTTAACAGACACAAAATGTAATTAAAAAGTCTGTGCAACATGAATGGGGCCCTTACTTGACAACAAGATGCATTTTCAACTCAGACATTGTTTAAATTCACCTACCCTGTCTCTATCCTGCTGGTAGCTAGCTCGCCCTGCTAGCTGCTAAATAATACATAATAGTGGTGCTAAAACAGTCTCATATCAATTTGCAACTCATGCTCTCTATCTCCTACCTGCAGCTTCGGTATGCACAGATGCAGGGAGCACCATGCTGTTGTGCTGCAGTGACCATTCTGAAATCCTCGCACAGCCTGCGAGGTAAATGCGTGGTATGGTAAAGCGTGTGCATTCTTAACACTCAGGGTTTTACTGCATAGACGTTCTAGCAAACGCCAAAGAATAATCATCAGCGGCAAAACATTTAACTTTAGCAGTCAAGTTCCCTTTAATCCAGAACTGCTATATTTTACACATAGGGCTAGTGCTACGCTGCATGTGTTTTCAGTTTTACACATAGAGCGTATATAAAACTATGGACAGAGTGTCCTTGGCGTCACCCATTGATTTCTGAAGATGGTTTTCTGAAGATCAAAGTGGGCGGCTCCCCCCATCGCTATATTTACAGTGGTTGTGTCAGTATATAGTATGGCATGCAGTTCAGGAAATGATTGTATATATATATATATATATATATATATATATATATATATATATATATATATATATATATATATATATAAAATGTAGAATCTGAATATATGGAATGGAAGTCTGAATATATGGAATGAAACTTGAGAATATTGAATGAAATCTGACATTAGGTAAAGGTACTTTGTCACATACACATACATGTAGCAAAACTCATTCTCTGCATTTAACCCATCCCTCAAGGGAGCAGCAGGCAGCCATTTACAGCGCCCGGGGACCAACTCCAGTTATGAGCCAGTGCCTTGATCAAGGGCACTGACTGGAGAACCTAGTATATGTTATTTGATGGTGGGGAAAATCAGAGCAAACTCCACACAGAAAGGCCTAGAACGACCTGGATTCGAAGCCAGAACCTTGTTGCTGTGAGTCCACAGTGCTAACCATTGGGCCACCATGCTGCCATAATAAAATGTGGGGTATACTCGGCTCAGCATGGGAGCGCTGTAACAGTTTATACTCGTGCGTGGCGGTCGCGACACTAGTTGCAGTCTTCTCCTGAACAGCGGTGGTGCTAATGAGGAAAGGCTACCGACTTTGCCGTTTCTACGGACTAGAAGAAGAAGAAAAACCGCTGAAAAACCTCTGGTCGCGCACTCAAAATCCTGGCGCGCCAGCGAGATCTGTCATTTTGACGTCACATTGGTGTGCGTCAGCTCGGCTACGGCGACTGTGAAACAGCCTTAAGGCTCTGGCTCCATCTGGTGCTTTCAACGTGATTAATCCGTACGGATGTTGCTGCAACAAGTGTGACACGATTAGCGAGTCAGCACAAAATCCAGGTTTACTCGTTCACACCGGGACGAGATTGGCGCTTTTGCTCACGTGTCTGGAGCTTCTGAAGTTACAGTAAACACAACTTAGGGGCGCTCAAACACAAAACGGTCTTGCCAAGCACACATACGTAACGGCGAAGAAGATATACGCCAAGTAGCGTCTACACTGCCGGGAAGAAATAAGACGAGGAAGATGCAAGGCAAGATGAATGTGGAGCTGCTGGTCTCGTTGGTGTTGGAACATAAAGCACTTTATGACAAACGCGACAGCGACTACAAAAATCTTGACAAAAGAGAACTGCTGTGGAGTGGTATTGCAGAGCAAATGGGCCTTGATAGTGAGTTTCATTTCACTTGTCTTTCATGTACATAGGCTTGTAACTTTTTCCCACAAACGTTTGACAATCGCCATCGTTTGTGTGCTGTAGTGGAGGAGGTAAAACGGAAATGGAAAAGCCTGCGAGATACATATACAAGAAAAAGTGCCATCTAATGTCAGGGAATGAATTTGCATGTTCACTCGGCTCATCGTCAAAGAAAATCGCTTGGGTGTGAACACAAAAAACGCGTTGAAAAACGCGGGCGAATAACGTGTGCCGATATTCGTCCCGGTGTGTACGGGCTTTAAGGGTGAAGATTGTAGATACGGGCTGTTGTGGAGGAGGACCTTTGAGGTTAAAAGGCGTATTTCTTTCTGTATTAATGTTTGTCTGATAAGCAGGAACTGTCTGGCCTGCGAGGTCCAACATATTCGGTCTTCCACGATAAAACAGTGAATACATTTCTTCATCTGTAGAGGTCTATCCACAATTAATTTTAAAGTGGTTTTCTTTGCTACAGATACCAGACATGTATTTATGATACACGATATTAGGGGTGTAACGGTACACAAAAATCACGGTTCGGTACGTACCTCGGTTTTGAAGTCCTGTACCGAAATGGTCCGGTACGAATACATGTACCGTTACGCTCCTACGCCTAACATTGCATTTGTGTACTCTAATTATTAACGTTACTGTCGCTTCAGGTCGAAATTACTGTCTGCCTCTTGACGTTACACTCTTTCCATGAGGCCGTTTTTTTGCTTCAAAGCGATCTCTCATGTTTTTCCACACTCTCCAGCAAAAGGCTTCTTCTTTTTCCAGCGTGGTGTCTATCTCTAACCATATTTAAGGCCATCTGACTTCCTGTGGTCTGTACATCAAGAATCACACAGATGTTTGTACAGGCCAGTCTTCACTTCTTTTCTTTCTAAGCACATAAGCAAATGCTTTTGTCCAAAATGAAAATATTCAATCTCTATAGGAACAAGAGATAACGCAATTTCTACAATCTCCACTTCCATAATCACCCATTACATTTATTTTCACATTCCTTCACACACGATTAACAATTTTATATCCAATTATAAAACTGAAATACTTTTCTAATACTGAAAATTGCACTTAGCTGAAAAGACCAAACACGGTGGTCAGCTTGTACCTTTTAACACCTGTGTGTACTCACAAGAACATGTTGTCAGTGGACTTTTCTCCTGATAAAGCATTAAGTACCAGTACTTACATATACTCCGTGGTGGAAGAAGTATTCAGGTCCTTCACTTTAGCAAAAGTACTAATAACACACTGTAAAAATACTCTGTTACAAGTAAGAGTTCTGCATTGAAAATGTTACTTAATAAAATTATGTATTATCAGGAAAATGTACTTCAAGTCCATCCATCCATCCATCTTCGTCCGCTTATCCGGTGTCGGGTCGCGGGGGAGCAGCTCCAGCAGGGGACCCCAAACTTCCCTTTCCCGAGCAACATTAACCAGCTCCGACTGTGGGATCCCGAGGCGTTCCCAGGCCAGGATGGAGATATAATCCCTCCACCTAGTCCTGGGTCTTCCCCGAGGCCTCCTCCCAGCTGGACGTGCCTGGAACACCTCCCTAGGGAGGCGCCCAGGGGGCATCCTTACCAGATGCCCGAACCACCTCAACTGGCTCCTTTCGACGCGGAGCAGCGGGCTCGACCCGAGCTCCTCACGGATGACTGAGCTTCTCACCCTATCTCTAAGGGAGACGCCAGCCACCCTCCTGAGGAAACCATTTCGGCCGCTTGCACCCTGGATCTCGTTTTTCGGTCATGACCCAGCCTTCATGACCATAGGTGAGGGTAGGAACGAAAACTGACCAGTAGATCGAGAGCTTTGCCTTCTGGCTCAGCTCTCTTTTCGCTACAACGGTGCGATAGATGGAATGTACCGTACTACCCGATTTCCTCCGACCAATCTCCCGCCTCCATTGTCCCCTCACTGCGCGAACAAAACCCCAAGGTACTTGAACTCCTTCACTTGGGGTAAGGACTCATTCCCTACCTGGAGAAGGCATTCCATCGGTTTCCTGCTGAGAACCATGGCCTCCGATTTAGAGGTGCTGATCCTCATCCCAACCGCTTCACACTCGGCTGCGAACCAATCCAGTGAGTGCTGAAGGAATCCGCATTGTTCCTCCTCAACCTGAGGTTCGACTATCGGCCGAACCCTCCTTTCCAGCACCTTGGAGTAGACTTTACCAGGGAGGCTGAGAAGTGTGATACCCCTGTAATTGGCACACACCCTCTGGTCCCCCCTTTTAAAAAGGGGAACCACCACCCCAGTCTGCCACTCCTTTGGCACCGTTCCAGACTTCCACGCAACGCTGAAGAGACATGTCAACCAGGACAGCCCCTCCACACCCAGAGCCTTGAGCATTTCTGGACGGATCTCATCAATCCCAGGGGCTTTGCCACTGTGGAGTTGTTTGACTACATCAGTGACTTCCGCCCGGGAAATCGACGACAATCCCCCTCATCCTCCAGCTCTGCCTCTAACATAGAGGGCGCACCAGTCGGATTCAGGAGTTCCTCAAAATGCTCCTTCCACCCGCCTATTATCCCTCAGTTGAGGTCAACAGTGTCCCATCCTTACTGTACACAGCTTGGATGGTTCCCCTTCCCCTCCTGAGGTGGCGAACAGTTTTCCAGAAGCACTTTGGTGCCGACCGAAAGTCCTTCTCCATGTCTTCTCCAAACTTCTCCCACACCCGCTGCTTTGCCTCTTTTCACGCCAGAGGCTGCAGCCCTTCGGTACCCCTGCAACTGCCTCCGGAGTCCTCTGGGATAACATATCCCGGAAAGACTCCTTCTTCAGTCGGACGGCTTCCCTGACCACCGGTGTCCACCACGGTGTTCGTGGGGTTACCGCCCCTTGAGGCACCTAAGACCCTAAGACCACAGCTCCTCGCCGCAGCTTCAGCAATGGAAACTTTGAACATTGTCCACTCGGGTTCAATGCCCCCAGCCTCCACAGGGATGCACGAAAAGCATCTAGTACTTCAAGTACTAAAAATAAAAGTACTCAATGCAGAAATATCCTCAGTTTAAAAACTGGAAACAATCTAAACAGTTCTGTCAATCAACTAAATGTTTCAGCTAATCATATCAGCCATACTTGTAGGCCTGTATATTGCTGGGTAGTTCAATTTATAATAAAACATTTAACTACATGTTTCGTGTGCAAAAATCTTAATTTGTAAAGTAACTAGTAACTCAAGCTGTCGGATTTAATGTAGTGGAGTAAAAAGTACTCTGAGTAGAAGTAGAAAGTGGCATGAAAAGAAAAGACTCACCAACATACAAGTGAATCAAAATGTGTACTTAGGTACAGTACTAGAGTAAATGTACTTAGTTACATTCCACCACTGTACATACTTCCAATACTATTGTCTGTGATCTTAACTCACTTTTAGGATAACAGACAGCTGTGTTGAAAACCTTTTTGGTTATTATGAATGTACTACAAACTGCGGTTTATTCCTTCAGCATGGACTAGATACTATCCAGACACTATGAAAGACAACTGATAGACTGAAGAGAATATGGTAAGATACAACATGCAAGACACACAGATCCCACTGATGGGGTTTCTACCCGAATTAAACATGCCTTACCTGTTCTGAGGAGTGAAGTGAGTTCTGAGGAGTGAAGGGATTCCAGAGGAGAGATTATTTTGGCAGTAAACAGATGCAGCATATTTCCAAGACTGTCCCACGTCTTTTCTCCTCATATCAATCAACGTGTCTGCGTGTCAGATGGCAAATTCCTCTCCTTTCTCCTTGCTTCCGTCTTTGTGCTGTTGACCCCTCCCCCTGAAAGGTTTATCCAATCCAACCTGCTCAACAGGTGCAGCTGTGCAGGTATGCCTTTTTAAAAACAATCTCTACTTCTCTCTCTGCCCCTACTTCTCCAGCACACTGACATTCCTATGCTTTTTTTTAAAATCACAAGACCAGGCCAAAATGACATACAGTAATTGATGCATGTACACAATTTACATGTGAAAGGACGCAATTAAGAGGAGATATCAGAAGTAGGCCAATCAAACTCTTCTATGGGATTTACTTACAAGACATCGAGGGAAGTTTTGTTGGGATCCATAGCTAAGAACTAATGGATTTTCTCTGGAAAAGGCAAATTAACTTCTTTTGTAATGGACACAAAAAATGAGATCAGATCAATAGACCTTTTTCACGGCAGACATTTTGACTTGTCATAGTAGGAAAAGCAGAGCTGAAATTGATAATTGATGGCTCAATTCCATCAAGTGTCCCAGTAAGCTATTTCAGTGAGTCAGCGTGCACAATACCAGGACCTCTCCTAAGTGGAATGCAGCCATCATTAATGGTTTTGAATACACCTGTGCTTTTCCTACTATGACATGTCAACATGTCTGCTGTGAAAAAGGTATATTGACAATGACTGCAGATAGTTGTGAACAAAAAATGGAGTTAGCCTAAGTTACTCTTAAATTGAGAAAGATACATGAGAAAAACAACACAAAACAAGCTGTGTCGAGGTAAACTCGAGTAAAATGTCAGCATGAAGAAAAAGAAAATCTAAAGCCACTGGTTACATTACAAGTTCACAACATTTAACTTTACTACAGGTAGTTTCCTAAATCTGTTCAGGTAAAGTAGGCGGTGAATGAAGTCGGTCAAAACAGCTGCTGATGCCCCAACTGACTAAAAATGCGGCATTGTGTGTAGTCAAAACTGCTATAAAAGTGGTGCAGTTCCTGAGCTGAGAAGAACAGACATGTTGAGCAGTGATGCTCAAAGCCTTTTCTTTATGTTCTTTTCCCATCAAAGCTCTAATCATGCACCAAACTAAATTGGGAATAAGTGATAATACACAATTTAGTACAACGTTTTATTGATTTTGCACACTTCTTACTACCAGCCATCTTCCACTGTACACAGTTTCTACACATATATCTTAATTGTACATGAAAAGTCTAGAGCAGATATCCAATTTAGACAGGACATGAGACTAATCTACATCAATGATAATCTGGACCCTTAGTGAGAAATGAAGAGACAAAAACAGGAGGGGAATGGTGAATACAGTCAATACTTGATATCTCTATTCAGATGGGTACAGGTTTGACAGTCACATTTACTGTCTTCGTGGTCTGCAGGTATTTCTAGAAGAAAATAAACAAGAAAACTGGATTAGACCTGAATACTGGCCTTTTTGTGGCCAAATGCATGTCAGGAGGTATTGACACCTGTATTACAATAAAGAAAATAAAAAAAATAAGTAAAAAATGGGGAATGCCCAATGAGGCATTTGACAGGAAAATATATGAATGAATTATCCTACTTTACAGGCCACCTGAGTTCTGGATAGGGTGGAAAAACTCCAAAAAGCCAGCTCAGGAGCAATGTGAATGGTATAATTAAAAAGCCCACCAGTAGGGATGGGTATCGTTAGAATTGTAATAAAAATAAAAAGTACAAGATACAAAAAATAAAGAAATAAAACAGTTCAACAGTTTTTGACTTTTTTGCAGAAATAAGTTGAATTCTTTCCTGAGTTTTCTGTATACAATAAGGGAGGAAATTGCTACTTAATACTTGGTCTGACAGCTATAAACAATACAACATTGGTTTTACGTGGATGTCAAAACGGCTCACACCAAGTTCAGCTGCGCAGCTCGTCACTAAAATGTTAATAGCTGGCCCACCTTAAGTTAGAGAGCCTGGACCGCTTTAGCTTGTTGCTAACGTCAGGGCTAACCCCCTTAAGTCAGCTGGGGGAATATCTCTCTCTCTCTCTCTCTCTCTCTCTCTCTCTTCCCCCCCCCCCCCCCTCAGGAGGTTATCAATACTTGGGTACTGACCAGTCTGGAACCGGTACCAGTTAAGTGCCGGTTCTCGATACCCATCCCTTAACTCCAGTAACTACACTTTAAAACCATAAAACCTAATTACTACTACTACAGATATTTGGGAAGAATTTTTAGTGAAATAGTTACTAAAAGTCTTCTAAAATATGTTTTGTTTTTTTCCCCCCCCGACACTATCAGAACCTGTTAAGAGGAAAGTGGTGGTGTGTGTGTGTGTGTGTGTGTGTGTGTGTGTGTGTGTGTGTGTGTGTGTGTGTGTGTGGCCTACCTGTAGGTTCTCGTAGTGTTTGAGCGTTTTGCAGTGAGTTATCTCTGCCTCTTTGGTTCCACTGAAGAACCTATTGCAGACCTTACAGAAGAAACCCGTCTTTGGGACCAAGAAATCCATACCTGTGGAGACACACAAGACCTCAAGTCAACTTTAGCAGCTGTTGACAACTATTTAATTAGTTAAACATTGTGAACATGCATGTAAAAAGGCAGACGAACACAATAGTGAAAATACAGTGGCAGACATGGTGAGTAAAAAGAGCCTTGTCTTACCAACTGGGCTGCTGGGATCAAAAGGAGGGAGGGAGTCTGTACTCATGGGAGTGGCCGTCTTTAATTTCGTCTTCACACTCTCCTCTTCAGCGTTTGTTTGATCTTCAGACCTCTTGCGCTTCACTGTGAAAAACAGAGACCTGTATAAACGTTGTGTACGGTGGCTTTCACGCACACAGCGTAACAAATTATTTTGCTGTGTGAATGTGCGGCCCGTCCACAAAGTCTCTGGCTCTGTAACATGGCGAATTAAAACTGAAAAGTTCAAAAACAATACTTTACACTCCCGTTACTGTCATACCTCTTAAAAAATAAAAAATAGTAAAATGATATCCACTGATACACCACGGGCCCTATTTTAACGATATAAGCGCACGGCGTGAAGTGCCTGGCGCGTTCAAGGACTGCCCAAATCCACTTTTGCTAGTTTGACGGCGGAACAAAGGGTCCGTGCGCCGGGTTCAAAAGGGTTGTACTTCGTGTCTTCATTAATTCATAGGTGTGTTTTGGGTATAACATGCAATAAACCAATCAGTGTCATCTCCCATTCCCTTTAAAAGCCAGGCACGTTTGGACCTTGGAGCATTGCTATTTTGATGGCGGATTTGCACCGTAATATTTTTATTTGTAATCTTTTGCATGTGTGTGTGCTGCTGTGTGCCCCTGTGTGTGTAACAAGCATAGTGTGCATGCGCATTTTACTAATTTGCTGTTAAAATAATGAAATGCTGCATTATTGACTTTAGACCAAGTTTTTGTTGGTCAATGGCGCAATCACTTGGCTGCTGCCTCAAGATAGCAATACGCCCAGAATGCACATGAACACACCTCCCTGTAAGACCATGGGCGCACAGATGGGCACAGGTGCATTTGCCATTTAAACGACGTGGACGCTGGACGGGAAATTGACAACTGCGTCGGTCTTAAACTAGCAAAGACACTTGCGTTGGTCTTTGTGCTGCCCTGCGCCGGCTGCAAGATAGGGGCCCCATAAAAGTTTCATTTGTCCCAACCGGCAGCATCAGATGCCGCCCACCAATAGTCAGGATCAGAGGTTTCTGCCTGCTAAAAGGAGCAACTACTACCACATAGACAAGACGCAATCGTCCCAAATACGATGAGGTAAACTAGGACATAGGGCATTTAATTAAACTAGTACAGTGGCCGTTGAAAATGTTTGAACGGGTTGTACCCCAAAATTACTTACAGAAGGACCCCAAACCACTTAGTATGCAACTCCACTGTACAGCCTACTACTGATTTACCTGACAGAGAACGTTGCAGATTCAGAATGTAATCACAAAATATCACAATGACAATGTGGAGTAATCAGACATTAGGGTCATGGACTCATGGCAGTGCACTACCCGTTATGAGAGCTAAACAGTATTTATCTGCGTTCATCAACCACCTGAACTGGACTGTGTGTGCAGGCACAACAGAGAGAGAGAGAGAGAGAGAGAGAGAGAGAGAGAGAGAGAGAGAGAGAGAGAGAGAGAGAGAGAGAGAGAGAGAGAGAGAGAGAGAGATCGCGTTGTATGATCGTAAACCAGCAGAGTTGTTCATTTCCATACAGGTTTAGTGGCTTGACGGTTAACGGTGAAGTAGGGGATTTGATTTGCGGGGGTAATTTGGCGACGGTAATGCTATTAGTGTCGTAAGTTAGCAGTAGACTTAATTAGCCCGACCCAGGGTGAGTCTGATGAAAACTGCTGTGTCTGGCCAGTTCAGCTCTGAGATTTTCTCGCATTGCACAGTGCTGTGAAGGAATGATCTCCGATTAGGTTATGTTCTGCCCGTCTCTTTAGAAGTGGTGAATGCAGGATACAGCTCACAGCAACGTAATACTAGATAGTGTTGGCAAATGGCTTTTTATTGAGTTTCCTCTTAGCGAAATAATAGACACTGAAAAGCGTAGGGCCTTTTTTCGCCAACCTTATTCCACACAACAGTCACCAACCACGCCCCCAAACACGGACACGTGCATATATACATACATACAGATAAGCTTTATTTCAAACTAAATCAAACAAACCATACCTGTCTCCCCAGCAGGAGCTCCGGTCTCTTTGTCCTCTTCAACCTGCATCTTCTCCTTTTCCTCCGTTTTGTCCAACACCATCTCCTCCTTCTTAACCTGACTGCAATTAAGAGCATCGTTCTCCCGCTCATTCTCTGAAGTCACTACTCCTGTTGCTGGGCTGTTTGAGGAGGAGTCAGCCGGCGCAGCTGAAGCTGCGGGGGCAGGTTCGAGAAGGGGTTCAACCTCAGTGGTGGAGTCCAGTGTGGCTTCTAAAACAGACAGATTTCAGGCCAAAATTATTTACACAGTCTTAAACTTAAAATTAAAGAATACATATCTAATCCCCTTTCCTGCCAAAATAGGAATACAACAAGGTAAGTAAACAGTAGAAAGGGGTAATGAGGCCAGTGACAATATTACAGTGGTTACTTATTTAATTTTTTTCCAACGCAGTGCTGACTAATTTAGAAAGATATTCAAGCGCTGCTTGATGGACAGAATTTGTGGCTGAGATAGCATTGCATTAGGCCAGAAAAGGGACAAAAATTAATAGGGAAGTACCCAACTCGAATTTGATATGGCTGTTCAATAACAATATTAGTACCCGTTTTTGTTTTCTTCATTTACAGTATCAAGCAATGCTTTAATTAAAAAAATGTTGTTCTGCAGTACTCAGAGTGACAAAGCTGTTTACCAAGTTAACCCTCCCAGCTAATGCGTGCTAACTACTGTAGCCAAATAAAAACCTGTGTCTGAACAAGTGTGAACCAAGACGGCCAACGCACTTTTAATAACTACCATATTGATTTTTATTATCGGTTATCTCAGAGCCTGACCGGGCATAGCCTCTTTTCCTCCATCTCACTCAGAATAATCTTCCGTCTGGTCCAAGCTGCCTTTACCCGTCGCTGACATCTTCCCTGAGCGGACGGGGTGACGTAGTGGAATAATTTTACCCAGCAGGTTAGCGTGAAAGTGAGGAGCGCTCAGTCTGCAGCTACTTCTGGAAAGTTAGCTGCACACAGACTGACAAAAACCAAACAAAACGACGTAAAGAATCTCAGTCGACTGAGGGGTCAACCACTGCTGATTTGAATATTCGACTTCCAGAGGGCAGCCCAAAAAATGTTGTTTCCATCACTGCCAATCGGGGCGAGAGCCGATAAATATCCGTGACTATTGCATCAGTCATTTGTCTCAGGAATGAATGCTGATTGTAACCTTTCCCGCTAAAGAAAAACGCCAGTATTTTTTGAATTTTTTTGTTGAGTGGAAAAATGGCTTAAGACTGAAAAAGGTGCAGTAGGTAAGCCTTATAAAACTAACTTTCTGTCATATTTGTTGAAATTGACCATATGTTCCAGTAGAACTAAATGATCAGGTCATAAAAAAATATATATAATCCGGCTCCTCTGGCACCACCTACAGCCTGTAGTGTGATTTGCAAAAATCCACAGCTCCCTGTTCAGATGCACCAATCAGGGCTGGGGAGGGGTGTCAAACTGCGTGTCAATCACTGCTCATGCACACACATTCATTCTCCCTTGTGGGGAGGGAAGGGCTTAGGAGAACCTTTTGGGCTTTAGCAGAAAGAGGGGAGGGACTGAGAAGTTGTTGATGTTCAAATTTTTGGGCTAAGTTCTGGATCTTCGCTAATTTCTACCTACAGCACCTTTAAATTTCCTTCATTTCTTCATAAAGATGAAATCAGTGTGAGGTCATACCTGTGTCCGTTTCGATGTCAGTCTGAGGTGGGATCTGAGTCTCAGTTTTGATTTGAGTCTCAGTTTTGATCTCAGTCTGAGGTGGAATCGGAGTTTCAGTTTTGATGGCAGTCTGAGGTGGGATCTCAGTCTGAGGTGGGATCTGAGTCTCAGTTTTGATGTCAGTCTGAGGTGGGATCTCAGTCTGAGGTGGGATCTGAGTCTCAGTTTTGATTTGAGTCTCAGTTTTGATGTCAGTCTGAGGTGGGCTCTCAGCCTGAGATGGGATTTCAGTCTCAGTTTTGATCTGAGGTGCTTCCGTTTGACAAATTGGCACATGCGTTTGGCTGGGTGATGAGTCAGCTTGTGACGCCGGAGAGGGGGATGCTGCAGCGATAAGAACCAGTCTGGGTTTTGAATCTAAACCATCTAAAGTCTCAGCGATAGGCACAGCCACAGGTTCAGACTCTGATACGTGCTCAGACTTCACCAGTGTTGCTGGGGCATCTGACATCGTTGATTCTGGGGTAACCTCCACGGGCGTGTCCTATAAACAAGAGAACAGGAAGAGGACCATGATGTCTCAGACACCCCAATAACCATGCGGAGAAGATGTTTTATGAGATATATAGATGCTAAATTGTACCCCTGGAGTATCCTGTTGGAATGATGTGGAAGCATCCTCCCCTCCATCTGTGGCTTCCATGGGAACAGGGGGAGAAGGAGAAGAGCAAGGAAGGTCGGCCACATCTCCAACTTCATCTACAGTCACAAAGTCACTCATGTTGAACGGGAAGTCACCAAACTCTTCTTCCTCCTCATCCTCCTCCTCTTCCTCCTTCTTCTTCTTCTCTACCTGGTTCCATGACAGGACAAAAAACAAACAAGAAATCAACTGAGGATAAGAAGAAGAAAAAAAGAGGAGAGATTGATCTCGCCAGTTTCAACACTTTCTGACCAGACAGCGCCTTCTCACCATTTCGGTCTCCGCTTCAGAGTTGTTATACAGTTCGTCCCTCCAGGAGCTTTGCTTATACCCTTCCGACCTGCAAGACGACCTCGACCCTGACACACTTTCCCTGTGTGTTCTCTTCCTCTCCCTCCTCTCCTCCTCCCTCTTCTCCCTCTCCCTCCTGGCCCTTTCATCCCGCTCCCTCTCCCGCCTGGTCCTCTCCTCCTTTTCCCAAACCCTCCTCTCCCTCTCCCTCTCCCTCGCCTCCCTCAACTTTCTTGCTTCCCTTTCTTTTCGCTCCCTCTCCTGCTTCTTCACCTCCTCCTCTGTGTGGTTCTTTGCTGGCTCTTTTGTCCCCTCTGCGGCTTTTTCGCCCTGCTCTGTCTCAATTTGTGTCCCCCCCTGTTCTCCATTGGTGGAAGGGGCTGTGTTGTTGGGATTGCTGGCGGTTCTAGTTCGGCATTCCACAAGCAGTGCTTTAACCATCTCTGGAGTAACCTGTTAAAACAGAGATGTCAAAACTCATAGATATGAATTAATATATGAGGTTTCTGACTTGGCGACAAAGTCTGGATCACATGAAAATCACAGAAGCAGATTTGGGGGATATTTTACCTTAGGGAGCTCTTGAATGGCCATCTCCTGTGAAGCTGCTTGGCCATCAGAGCTAGATGGCTTTGTCTCTTCACCAGCAGGAGTGTTGTCATTTCCTATTGTGGGATCATTGACACCTATGTCGTCTTCTGCCGTTTCCACGACAGTTTTAACCGCTGATTTGTCCCTCATGTCGGTCTCCAAGTCTGCTCCTGGTTCGGCTGGCGGTGCAGCCAATGAGTCCGAAAGATCAACAGCAAGCTTGTCTTTTTTTATCTCGTCGTCTTCGCTCCAGTTTTCTTCCAAAGATTTGCCTTCACCAACAGTCTCCTCAGTGTTCTTCGTCTTCTCATCCTTCCCATCAACGGCTTTTTCAATCACCTCCAATGGAGATTCAGAAGTCTCTTTGTCTGCAGATGCTGCTGCTGTTGCTGCTTGGCTGCCTTTGCCATTCGCAGGTGTATCCTACGATCAGAGACATGGAGGAATTGATTGGCGTCACCTTAAACTGATACATTCAGGTGTTTAATATGAGTTAAAGCTGCAGGAATATATGTCAATAGTAGATAAAACGTGTCTAAATGGATGTCCCATTGACAACTATTGCAGAGCAATTATTAAAGATACCCACCTCAGATGAATCAGGGTATGCAGTGACTTTGGTCTGTGTGTTGGCTTTGGGGTCAGGCTTGCGGGAGAAAAACAGAGGGTTGTTCTGGATGATGCACGGAAACGTCTGGAAACGTTTGTAAACAGACAAGGCCATAGCTGCAGTTGCCATCTCACAAATGACCTGAGCAGGATGAGACATATCATCATGTCAACAGCGTATGAGATTTATTTGCCTGATAAATAAAGGAGGTGAAAGATTTGGAGAAAATTCCTTCTCAATCCAGGCCATATGGCAACAGAGGGCACATATTCTCAGGACACAGCAGATTCAGGAGATAATGGATAAGCATGTTTGCAGCTGCACAGACGAACAGCCCTCACCATATTGTTGAGCACTACGGTCTTAATGACGGTACCAAAGCGTCGCACCAATTTCTGGACCTCAGAAGAGCCGGTTGGCGTGTTGGGAACATTACTGATGACCAACAGGCAGTTCCAGCCTACTGGACCAGGACTCTCCTGCAGGAGGCAAAGGAAAATTCTGTTACTTATTAGTCAACTGACAATTACTCACCAGTTCAGTGATGTCAATCAGTTCAAAGTATAGAATATTCAAGTTAGACACATTAACTATGTCAATAAATGGTTTCACAGCCCCTTGAAAGTCTGCAACATTATATGCTTACCATGCAAAATCTTGTTTTGTTTGTTAATTCACCATGTGTTATTAAATCAGAACCTCAAACTCACGTCAAAGACAGTAATGCAAGTTTTTTTTAAAAAGGTAGTGCAAATATTACTACACTTTGAAATTAAGACTGATTCAGCAACTGCATGGCCTATTTCTCACTTAAAATGTTTTCAGAAACATGTTTCGTGAACTATTTTCGTAAAATATGAGATTGTATTCTGACCGAGCTGCCATTATGTTCTGGCATTGAAATTCGGGAGAACCCAGACCCACGTGACGCATTTGTCTAAATCAGCTGCCGGTTTTAATTTTTTGGGCGACAATAGAGATTAGCGGTGCCTGCTGTTATGGAGACTTATTACATCTCGCGCATGCACAGAACATGCGCTCAAGTCAGCGTCGCTTCGGTGTGTTCCGAGGCACTTTTTTGACCAACTCGGGGAGACTGATCAGTCCGACTGCCTTTTCTGCCGACGGTCGGTCGTCGGGTTGGTGTGTCAGAGCCTTTAAGCCAAACAGTAAATAAAGCACACTGCATCCCAGGGACAAATGACCGCTGAATAATTTATCGTTAAGCAGCTGCAGGATGTGTTGTCGAGCAGTCATTGAGCAGTAGCTTTATTAAGGTTGGTTAGTGTGGTAAGAATTTCATGTAAATTTACCTTTGGATCTACAAGACATACACACAATTTTGTATGATTAATTAGCTGAACATTGTCAAGGGACTACAGATGAAAACTCCCTTTTGGCTTACTCTGGCGCATTTACAGCAAAGTTTATGAATGTGCACTGTCCCTGTTAAGTCAACAAACCAAAAATGAAAGGGGCTGTACTCTACAGTATATTCACCTCTTTTAAAATAAATTGGAAAAAGAACTGTACTGGTAGAAATACTCACTAATGGGTCCACTGATCCCATCAGAAGATTGTAGAGAGCCACCTGTGTAAAGAGTTTTTTAGTATTAATCTCAACGATCATTGTTCAACACAGTACAATGTCAAAGAACCAACTTCTGAAAGAGGAGATCATGGGCAAAGAACATTAGACAGCAACAGAGAACAAACGATCAATATACTGTAGAGGAAGATTGGGTAAGTTATGAGAGCCCTACCGGTGTGCCGAGACTGATACGCTGTTTGAGATGGATCATCTTCAGCTCGCAGTTGTTGATCTTCGCAGGCGTGAAGGTGTAGATTTTCACCATCTCTTGAGCAATCTCTGTGTCTGGCACTGACACCAGTACCTAACATACAAAAAGAATAGCATTGTTGTAGGAATATCAGCCTCCTGTCTTCGTGTTTTTCAACTAATACAGGTATATCCTTTCATAGGAAATGGTCATCCAAAGACATTAGCCACCCTGAAAGACATCCTAGGCATTTTTTTCACCGTTAATCATTAAGGCTTTCAAAATTAACGCACTAATAATGAGTCAACGCAAATTCCTTTTTACGCCAATAAACGCGCAATTAACGCATGCACGTTCTATGATTTTGCTCCGTAGTTAAGCAAATCAGGAAGCTGCAGCACTAATGTTTTGGACAGTGTTGCCAACTTGGCTATTTTCTCGCAAGATGTAGCAACTTTTCAGACCCTCTTGGTGACTTATAAATATATTATTTTCTATTGTAATTCATTTCCATGCATGCAGTCCACAGCTCCTTGGTTAAACACTAAACAGCGCTGCCCCGCCCCCATGTCCTCCTGCGCAGCACCATTGCACCGGCAGTCAGTAGGGTGGGGGGACGGGGTGTCCTGCAGCCTGCAGCGGAGACTAGCAACGGATTGGGAGCGTGTCTTACATCCATGAATGGGAGTGGAGGGCTAGCAGAAACAAAGCTCCTTAAGCAGAAATGGATAAAGAAAATGGTCTTTTGAATGGCAAGTTCAGTTTCAAAAACCTTCCAGATGGTTCCTCCACAAGACTGACATCCCTTTTAAAGTACATTTAGAACAGATACTAAAAGTGTGAATAATTTATAATTAATCGCTAGTTAACTATAACACTCATGCGATTAACAAATGTAATCGCTTGACAGCCCCATTTTATATATATATATATATATATATATATATATATAAAAAAAAAAATATATATATATATATATAATAAAAATAATAAAAATAATAAATAGCCAAACAGTGAAAATAACAACTTAACAATACATGGAAAATCTGCATGGACAGATTTATTCTGTACACAGTATTTTGTTTTGTGTTTTTGGTGTTAAGATCATTTATTGCAATCAGTCTTGTATAAAGTACTTAAAAGAACAAGTGTCTTACCAGAAAACAACGTCGGTAGAAGTTAAAGTCCCCTGTTAGAATATTACTTGAGTGAAAGTCATAAAGTATCTGATATTTACTGTACTTAAGTATTGAAAACTGATTCTCATGTTAAATGTACTTAATATAATTAAAAACTAAATTTCATTATGAACTTTATTGTGCCTCCTTATTGTAAAGCATAATAGTTTCCACACCTTAAACATCTGATTCAAAGTCTGACATCAAGAAAGAAAAGTTTTTTTTGTGAGCAAGAATCTTGCACTCCGATGTACAAACACATTTCTTCCAATTACGGCCAGAGTTGTGTAACGTTATCTTCATGACTACCCCATTCACCACGGTCATCTAGAGTGCGGATCGGGCCACATTTTTCTGTCCGAGCCCGGCCCGAGCCCGACAGAGCAGTAACCGAGCTTGGCCAGAGCCCGACAGGCATTAAGATATTTATGTCCGAACCCGAGCCAGACACAGTTAAAATCTCATTTTTTTCCTCATACAGACACATCTACGTCTGTAGGAAGGCATTTGGAAATGTCAACACATGAGCGCATCAGCGCACACAGGGCATGTTAAGGGGCAAGTGCATGTTAACACTGGCGCGCACCTACATAATAAGCAGTTTTAAATTTAAAATGTTCAATGCCTTATCACGCTGATGTGACCGAGCCAGACCCGAACCCAAACATCATTTCTAAATATCTGCCCGAACCCGGTCCGTCGGGTCCTGCCGGGTCCCGATGGGCTCGGTTCGGGTATCCATCCTCCGTCATCTGGGTGGCCATCGTCTATGCTTCCTTTTCTTCTTCTTTAGTTTTTGTCTATGTTTTGGCCTGTCGACCGGTGTGACAGTTGCTGAGGCGTCGCGTCGCTCACTGGTGGAGCCAACCCCCTTTGTGCCTTCCCTCAGCAAATGTTTATCAACAGGAATGCATTTCCCGTCCTCATTCGAGAAATCTGAATTTATGGTCTTCAGATGAGTGGAATTCTTGACGAAGTAATCCAGATTCTCTGTGGAAGGTTCTACCATCCATTTGTGTCGGAACTGTCCCAGTTTCACGTGTGTGAAATACTTCCACATAGCCGGGTCACCAGTTGCACGCGGGTGAACCTTAGTTTTTCTTGTGTCTGTCCCCCACTCGACCATACTGGTAGATCTTGAAGGCTGATTCCTCTGGTGTCTGAGGGTCTGGGGTCGGCACAGGGACAGGGGTATCTCTTGGTTCCACCGATATCTGGGAGTTTGGGACCGGTTAGATCGTTCATCGTTTTACCCACATACTGAACGAGGTCATCCACTTCTGCGTTCCCTACATGGACCTTGTCTGTGTGTCATATATGGCCCTATAGCCTATCCCCAGTGGTCAGACAATCAAGCGCCTGAAAGTTTCCTTTCTTACGCCGGTTTAGCCTGCATCTCTGTGAGGTACTCCCTCCCTATCCAGACTACTACCTCTTGTTCATAGTCCGGTAGAGGCTCTCTCCTCATATGTGATTTGAGGCATTCTGAGGCAAGCACGTATGTGCCGCTATTCTGAGGGCATCCCTCTGGCCCCCTCAGCATGTGCACTACGGTCCTGTGCCCAGCTTCCCCGTCTCCGGTTCCGCTGGATATCTCCCTTCCTTGGCTTCCTGAAGCCGAGGAACCCCCAGAGAGCCTTACGGCCCCTCTGAGGTCACTTGGGCTGTTCTGACTCAATCTGAACCACCCTGCTGTCTTCCTGGGGTCCCAGTCCGCTGGCTTGGGCTGTACCCGCCTGCGTCTCTGGAATTCCCTGGAAGGTACATGGTTACTGACCCTGCCGGACTGTACAACCGGGGCTCATGTCTGACGAAAGGGTCTGGGTAGATAGGGCCCAGGTCCACCAGGGCTCGCTTTATCATTCCCTTCTCGCTTTCAGAACAGCACACCACCCATTCGTACCTCCGGTACTCCTTCAGCATTCTGGCTAGAGCACTTACCCCAGCCTGTATCGGGTACTTGAATAACCCTGTGCCAAACAGAGTAATCACCCTGTAAGGGTGTCTAGTGAATGCTACACCATTAGAGTATTCTGTAAAGGTAGATCTCATCCTCTGGGTCATAGAATTCTGACGCTAGCCTAGTCTGACTTTGCGCTAAAGCAGCAGTGTACTACTTCCCCATATGTTCCTGTAGCGCTGTGCGCCTGACGTACCACGGTGTAAATAACTAAGTACAGAAAATTCTACTTAAGTGCAACACTAGTTGTTACTACCCTACTGGTTTGTAGCCTTAACTTAAGAGAAAGCCAACAATCTCGCAAAAAATGTCCAGGTACTCAGGACTTGCATTAGCTTACTGCTGTCCAGTTGTTGGTCTTCTCCGCAAAACAGTACAAGCTTCAGATGAAACAGTGTTTAAATACCAACCTTTCCAATTTGTGGTGCCTGGATGATGTCAGAGGGAGTTCCAAAGGGCTTGACTAGGTTGATGATATCATTTTCTGACCAGTTGCTCTCAGGACAACCTGTGATCAACACCAAGCCCTTCTGTAGGAGACATTATATTGGGATGTAAAATGGAGTTTAAAATGCCCGATTACTGATTTTATTACCAGTGACAAAGCTCAACATTTACACAAACTGCAAATTTGATACAATAAATTAGCAAATCGGATGTCCAATTAATCACACATAAGCCCCAGGATTTGGTTGACAACACTCACCAGCCCTTTATGCTGTACAATGTTATTTATATTTTACAGAGTGCATGTATGCATCATTTACCTCATTATATGTCTTCTGGTCAGCATCCCCTCCTGCAGAGTTGGGGGTAAAAGCGCAAAGAGAGCTACAATTAGTATGTTTTTAAAACCACAAGCACAAGCCATGACGACACAAACCTGTCTACATGTGCCTTAGCTACAGAAGTGGCACATGGAGCCACTAGCCTGTGGGCCCACCACTTGCAGGGATAGGCACTGGGATCTGGTGCATTGTGAGTTGGGCGGCATGCAAAGGTGGGGGCCTAGGTGTTTTCACTTTGGCATCACAGACGTGGTAAACCCAACTTGTCGTCGACAAGGGTGAACTGGCAACGTTTGGCTCAAGATCCTGTCCGCAAGGTCTTCAATTGCCAGCTCCGGAATAATTTATTGTGCATCCCGGGGAAGATTGGGTACATGGAATCTGAATGGGCTGTGCTCAAAACCTCCATTGTGGAGGCAGCTGCTTGAATTTGTAGTCAGAAGGTAGTCATAGCTGCAAGCTTTTTTTTGTTTTTACATGCATTTTGCAATCATAATTTAATTCTGTTTACCAGGTGACACCTCAGGGTTTGACTAATAGCTGCAACAATCATGCCCACCCCATAAGGTTCTCATGCAATGCAAACGTTCACTGCTAGGATGATAGATACAATCCAGCAAGAGGGAGGGGGTCTCTCCCTCTCTCTCCTTATGGAAACCCCACAGCCAATCAGAATCAAGTGTTCATTTCAGTGTGCATTTCATTGGTGGGTAATGCAGACTCCCAGGTTACTTACCAGGGTCTTCCCCAGTAGCACCTTTGTCCTGTCCTGAAGTACGGGTTCTGTGAAGACAAATATTAATAGTTGAGTGCAAAGCAGTTTTGAAATTGGCAGGGTGACAGCGCAGCATGTGGGGTTAAAAAAGGAAGGATGCTTGAGTGGATGAAAACTGCGACAAACCTGTTGTCAGAGGATGGTCCGGCTTCAGCTTTCTAAAACCGATAAATAAATAAGGTGTTAAAGTGTACATGAGACTACAGAAATGTGGTAAAAAATTTTTTAAAAAAAAAGGCATTTTGTAATTTTAAATTGTTTCTGAATTAGCATCTGCCCCTTCTTACACCTATCAACTGCTTTATATATACATATATAAAGATCTGCTTTTTAGAAGGAAGGTTCATGTTTATTTTTTTTATGTATCAAAGACTTTAAACAGTATATGCCATCCATGCCACATGCATATTTTTCACATGGTACCTTGGCTTTTAAAGCAGTGATTTGTTGGTCTCTGATGGAGAGATTTGGAGAGTTAGCCAGAGCCTGGGCATCTTCAGCCTTCACCAAGCATACAGATGCCTGCAACAGAGAATGACAAAGTTATAATGTGGGACCATGATGGCGTTCTGCAACACAGAACTAAGACATTTTCATAGCCAACATAGCCACAGCTAGTGTTTTTAGGAATCATGAGTGATGGACTGCTATTCTAATGATTTGAAGGTCTTTCTTGTAAATTTCTACTGAAAAATGTAGATTTGAATAATGCTCCTGCTTGCAAGTTATTTATTTTTGCTATAAAATATAAAATAAGCAAGCAAACTGCAACAGTGACATAAAATGCATTAAAACGGATTCTAAACTTTAATTATTGTTATTTGTACTATTGCCACATAACATCAGCATATTGGCTTTACGAATGAATGAGCAAAACAACTTTTGAATTGTGTCAATTCAAAAATATGTATACGTTTATGCGTTGTTAAACCCGTTCTTTCCTTATGTCCAGCTTACCTTTAATGCAATGCATTATTTTTCTTCCGCTTTAATTTTCTAATTTAAATTGAAATCTATCAAACCAAATAATTCCCTACAAAACTCATCCGTAATCAGTATATTACACTTAAATAGCACCTTTTGTCCTTCACTGTTCTCGCTCTCTTCCTCGGAGCATGGCATGAGGACCACGTTGTTGATCTTGCCAAAGGACCCCACCAAGTCAGTAACTTCCTGCTCAGACGCATCTTTTGGAATGCCTGTCAGATAAACCAGACGATCTGCAACAGACAAATCCTGGAAGGCTGGAGTCACCATTTTTTTCTTCTTCTTGGCTGGTGGAAGCTTGGCAGACTAGGAACCAACAGCATAGATTTTAGGTTAGTTTTAGGAGAAATCCAGTATGAGACCAAGCAAACCAAGATTTTACTACTTTCATCAAGTACTTAAACAATATGTACAATACAATTTGTAATGTTTCTGCTGGAAAACAATAACAAAAGAGACTTTTTGATGACGTCGTGAGGTAGCGTGGGATAATGGGAGTGGTTTTCTTCTTTGTTAAACCACCATTTCCAATGTAGATCTATCAGAAGTGACTCCGACAGAAATAATGTTTAAGGACTAGTTAATGTATTAAAGTTGTATTCACTTTACGCTTTGTAGCGTTTATTCATGTCATTCTAATGAAATAACTGCATATTCCCCCCACAGAATCAGATTCTATTTGGGGTGGTAGCTGACCAGTTAGCGAGCAAGCTAAGGTTACTAGGGAGCTGCAACTTAACTACGCTGCATGGATCTGGTGTTAGTTGCTTCGTAATATTAGATTATAAAGTCATTTACAAATGGAAGGCTAACCTATTTACCAGCCAGATCAGTCCCGGAGTCTGGATGTATTAGCTGACGTTATCCACATGAGACAGTATTTTGCTTCCTAACTAGCTAGCAATTTGTCTGTGTTGGGAAGCAAGCTAAGAGTCAGCTAAAACCACAATATTATGATATATTTCACCTGCCAGTGTCTCCTGTAGGGGTTTATGCAGGCTTAGTCTTGAATTGCCAGACCTTCCTCCACAGTGCTGCGGAGGAAGGTCTGGCTAGTCCCCACAGCATTCCGGAATGGTAGAAAAACGTGCTCTGGTTTATTGGCATTTCTTTAAAACAATCTGTTAAAATTTCTGGCGGCACCTAAATAATCCCGGAAATTAAACCTCATCGATATAGACTAATGCAGGCTGAATGCAAGTTTCTACAGTCGCTAACTGAAGGCTAATTGTAGCTCTGTTTACTTAGATGCTGTGTGGCAGAAAAAATGCTGTAGTACTGTTACGGAGTATAATTTACATTGTATGATTTACTATTGCTCTCTGAAGTATCATCTAGGGTTTCCCGTTTTTCCCCAAAAGTTAGAACAACTAGACTAAAAGGTCAAACGGTTATATGACACCATTGACAGGCGACCAAATGACACGTACCGTGTCCTTGATTATAATTACATATTACTCTGGGTTTGAACATTGTTGGAAACATTTGGGATGATGTAAGTACACAAATCAACAAAACTTCTAAGAAAAGTATAGTTGTTTTTGGACATTTCACAGAATTTTTATCCACAATGCTAGCCTGACGTGGTCATACTCCGATTGTAGTCAGAATATGAGTCTGATACTGCTCCATTTGGCTGTGATTATGGGGCATGTTTCAATCGAACCAGGAAAGAAAATGCCTCTGCACTCAATTGGATAGACCTACAACCAATCAGAGCAACGGAGTATGTGATTTATGTCTTCTTAGCGACCACCGGGGCCAGCTGAGGAATTAAACTTTTGCCGAATCCTGTAGGAAGGAAGCTTCTCTAACAAAGAAGTACTTCCGTTCATATTGGCAACAATTAAAATTGTGTAAAAGCTAATATCTACTGTACTCATTTCAGCAGGTTTGGAGAACCATTATGATAAATTTCAAATTATAACTGGCTATACCCCCACCAGAGCTGTTTTCCCAGCATGCCGTTCTCCATTGATTTCTATTGAATGAAGGTGCCTCCTCAGCAATTCCATCTGCCAGCAAACAGAAAAAATGCCTAAAAGCTGCTGTGTGGGGATATTCACTACCAACAATGTAAAGAACCCATAACTTAAGTTTTCATAAGCTGCCGACCCGAAAAACTGAGCTTTTATGAAGATTACAGTGGATAAAGACATGAGAAGTCAGCCAGATTAACCCAACGATATGCCAGACGTTACATGTATTAGCTTAACTTTGAGAAATAGTTAGCCTAAAACATTTGGATATTTAACTTGGTAACAAAATGCTTGCTGCAGATGTTACGTTGGGCATATCGTAGGTTTGTGTCAGGATCCCACAGTTTTTCCTCACGTCTGTACCTACCTTTGTCTAAATAGACGCGCTTTTCGGTTCAACAGTTTATAAAAACTTAAGTTATGGGTTCTTTACAATGCTGGTAGTGCATCCCACCACACAGCAGCTTTTAGGCACTTTTCTGTTTGACAGAATTGACGATGAGGCACCTACATGCGATACAGGAGAGCGGAGAGTTGTTTTCCCAACGGTGGGTGCGGCATTCCGAATAGGACACAATGCTCTCTGCCTCTACAGTCAGAGCAGAGAACTCAGCATGTTCATATTAGGAATGGTCCAATGATAGTTTAATAGGAGTCAATCAATATTTGACTTTCACCAACATATTTCAATTAGTTATTTAACTGCCACTAAATCAACATAGTGGATTAGAGACACTAGCAGGTGGTTTTGTGGTTGTGTAAATTTTTGCGATGCTCACTCAACACATTTAGGTGCAAAAGTGCTTATCTAGATAGAACATGAAACATTTACTATTGTTGCCACACACACCAAGGTTCTGAATTTTCACACTTCAAAAGATTATCAAAATCTGTACGATTTACCCTTCATTCTCTTTGTAACTGTAAAAAACAACTGTAAAATTGCATTTTGGTCCAAAACACCCACTCTGTCAGCAGCCTTGGCAATTCCAATCTTAGTCGTCTTTGTTCCAGGCTTCTTCCCGCTCTTGACCATTTTGGCAGAGGACTGTAATGGTCCATGTTTGAAAGTATGACCCGCCTTAGAGGAGGATGGATGTCTTCTGATGTCAGGGGAGAACTTGGTTGAATCATATGGACGCTTAACACCACTGCGAGAAGACCCCCCTGTAGACACGTCATGAATCAGAGGGAGGAGGACAGGGGAGCAAAATGAAATGGTGAAGACATTTTCAAAAATAGAATTTAAATTTAGTCAATTTACAAATATACAAAAAACAGAAAAATCAATTAAATCCTTGCTTTTTTGGTTATTTATAGCCCTTGTGTGTCATTAGGAAAAGTTTCACTAATTGAACCTGGGTTCTTCAAATTTGGGCTTATACAATATTTATGAAACCACGATAGGTTGTTTACTTCTGCAATCTCATAAAATGGGATTGTCCATGTCACACATACCTGCAACATCCATGGTTTAATTCCGACTGGGGACCTTTGTCGCATGTCAAGCCACTTTTTTTTTTTCCTACTTTTCCGTTCTTTCTACACTATAAGCTCTCAAACTAAAAATGCCAACAAATAATCTTGAAATAAAAATCAAACGCACTGACTAACCTGATGATTCCCTGTCCCTCCCTTCAGGCCAATGCTCTCTGAGGGCCACGGAGGTTAGATGTGAGCGAGGGGGACTGTGGTCCAGCCGATGGCTGTGTTCTTAGGAAAGCAAATGAAGAGGAGTTATACTAGAGTAGACATATTTTTCTGATCAAAGTCATCTAATACCAAGTGCAAGGCAATATTTCCTACATAATAAAGCACAGTAGTCACTTACCCTACTGTAAGCTTGTATCAAAATAAGTAATAGCATTCAAATTTAGCTATGGACAACAGGGAACTTAATGTAGTTGAAGAAAAAAAACATTTTACAGCATAATCTTGTTCAAAACAACCTGATTTAATGCAACTTCAGTTGAATGTCCTCCCTATATTTGCAGACCTGCCAACCTTGAAGAAATTTTATGAGTACAACATTCACCCCGCCGCACTCCCCCGCGCACCAATCACCCACAGCCCACCGCCAATATACGCTCCACTGTTGCACTCACCAATGAGAAACCTATGAGATACGTAACACCATACTACTAGGGGTGGTACGGTTCACAAAACCCACGGTTCGGTTCGTATCACGGTTTTAGGGTCACGGTTTTCGGTTCAGTACAGTTCTTATTTTTTCTTTATCACTCCAGAATATACTTCAGCATATAGCTAAAATTAGCATATTGAATGCATGTTGCACAAAACTTGCACACAGTGGCAGTTCTATATTGTTTTATTTCATCATAGGTAACGTGAAATCCAAAATGTTCCCACACACCAGACTATAAACGACGTAACGTGACCTGCAGCGGCACCCCACTCCACTTGAGGAGCGGTCGGCTCGGTGTCTCTCAAAATCTGATGAAAATCTTTTAAACTGACCTTTGTCGATCTGAAATGAAGACAGATTCAGCAACTGCATGGCCTATTTCTCGCTTAAAATGTTTTCAGAAAAACGTTTCGGTAAACTATTTTAGTACAATATGAGATCGTATTCTGATTCTGAACGAGCCGCCATGACAGTCTGGCTTTGAAATTTGGGACCAGCCAGACCCATGTGACGCAATCGTCCAATCAGCTGCCATGGGTTGCGTTTGTCACGCCCATCCTGCTCGTCATTTCCAGTAACTGTTTTAACATAGGTGTCGAAAGTGGGCACTACGGCAGTAAGAGGTTAGTGCACATTAACAGTGTACTGACGAACCGTGCGGTACACACATGCTCTGAACCGAGACTAGCGAACCGAGCGGTTTGGGTGTTTTTTCATGAACCGTACCACCCCTACATACTACATAATATAATTTCACCAATCAAGATTTTTTAGTTACTCCATAACCATATACAAGTAGACCATAAATGTTATACAATTACTGCTATCACTCCTAACATTGAATTGAAAACAAACTGTTGTACAGGAGGCATAGCCCATGGAAACTTCTTCCACCTGAAAATACATTGTTTGGCTCATCAATACCTTCTAGATTACAATGCATTATTATTACTGTGTAGAGGAGTGGATGAATGGCTGTACACGTAGTGAAACTACTATACAAATGTTTTCTTATATCCTGTCCAATATTTTGTGCCCGTATATTTGTTAGTCTAACCAACAGGAGGCAGAGAGAGCTAATAAATATGCCTAAGTTCTGTGTTAAAGATGAGAGTTAGACCAGGTTAACACGTAGCCTTCTTCTGATTACTGAAGGGAAATTAAGTAGTTTAAGTAATGATTTACTCATAAAGCAACTTCAAATAGGCCTAAAGCAACTACTTAAAAAAAAGCACAAGATTGAAGCCTGACAGAGACACAATTATAGGCTAATAAATAACATGGGTCAGATATTTTCAGATACGCTTTTAAAAATTTGGGTGACATTGCATTATGTCAGTTGCCATCACATCAAATAAATAGCCTGTTACCTTTATCTTACATTAATCAGCACCTGGCCTTTCTAAAACCTTTTAGTTTTCTAGCCATTCCACCACTTTTCTAACTGCCCCCAAATAATGGGAATGATGGCAGGTGTGATAGGCTAGCCTATTGACACCAGGTATGGGCAAGTTAATTCCAAAATGTAATACATTATTGATTACTAGTAATTAGTTATATTACAATATTACTGTCTCTGAATTATAATGCTTACACTACTTTTGCGTTACTTTCACCAAAATAGAAGCGGTATTGTTGGCAGGTAGCTTGTGAATTTCACCACGGGGTCAACAAAGTCTCATCTTTATCCACTTTAATACATCATAATTTATTCATATTATTTTGTATTATTAATCTGACGCTGCAAAGTAACTAAAGCTATATAATAAATAGTTAAGTAAAACGTTCAATTGCCTACTTGACTCTGAATTGTGGTGGACTATAAGTAGCCTAATAAGTAGGAGAAAATGAAAAATACCCAATTAAAATTGAATCAAAAGTAGCCGATGGAAGGCTATATTTACTTTCCACCACTGATTAAATGTAATATTACGTGTAGCAAGACTAAACATTAATTCTCGACATGTTATCTGTCAGTTGCTCGGTCACATTGCTGTCGCCGCTGACAGGACACCGATGTTGTCAGTTACCGTCTCTGGTTCTGGCCCTGACCATGGAACAGTGACAGGACAGCTCGCTTCAACGCAGCGTAAACAACTCAGGAAAATAATGTCCGTGTCGCAAATATATCCGTCTCTGCAGTCATTTCAACCACTGAATTGTAACACGTTACTCCCATCACTGGACACTATGAACGCTTTTTTCTTATCATCCATTTATTTTTAATATCATTATGTTTCGGGGGGTGTGGAGTATTTGTTGATGGGACTGTGTTCATTACCTGTTGCCCCTTGGTGACTGATGTCGATGTCTGTCTTGCACACAGTGCAGAACGCGCGAGGAGGTTCTATATATTGTCTATGTGAGTTAGCCTGGACGTGTGGAGGAAAGGCCATCTCTCTGGTTAAGAAATCATTCAGAATCTTTTTTTTGAGGCGGTTCAGCCATGACATGCAAGCCTACAGTCATCCCGGTGCAGCGCTCCGATTGGCCGAAAGCTTTTCAGTAGTAGGCCTTAAATGGCCAAAGCCAAAAGTATTGAAAAAGGTAAAATGTGAAAATGGAGCCAGAACAAACTGGACTGAACAGACACTGGCTTTTACAGTCTTCTGAACTGTAAGTACAGTAACTGCCAAGTACTTTAGGGTTAGGCCTAACCCTCAAAATTATAGAAATCGGTGCCTTCTAGGCTGAGATAAGCCAGAAAATGTGTTTTTGGCTCATATGGATGAAAGACACCAAATCCCAGAATGCACTTGCCGTCGCTGCTTAGACTCCACTCCCAAGCCATGCCTACCGTTTACAGACCGACAGTAAGGCAGCATTCAACTCAACCCAAATGTGTTTTGTCATTTCAACCACATACACGAAACAACATTTCAACGTGGCTCTAATGGTTACACATTTAAAATATATAAAAACGACATACGAAACAGGTGTTTACAGTCCACCAAGCGCGAATGCTAGTATGCGTTAGCTGAACTTTACGTGTGTGTGCAATAGCTAAATGTAGCCGATTATAAACACTGTTGTAAATTTGCGTGAAATGTATAATGGTCGGCATTTACTAGTCACAAACTCCCCCAGCAGTTAGCATTTCGCTGGATACAAGCAGCTAATTAAAGCCCGTGTTGACACAGCCCATCTCCACTCTTACCCGGCGACATGTTTCCACAACAAGAAAAACAGCAGTCTCTGAACTCGCGATGGGAGTTTCATTGAAGTTGGATGTAGTCCAGTTTGTCTAATGAGCAGACACTTGCAAGCAGCATTGATGGAACAGGTGGCTGGCTAGAGTTAGCTTTCCACCTAGCTAGGTTAGCTATACTCCAGCCCCCGTTTGCGTTTCACCGCTCAGAATGTTCCCCCATGATTGCTCCAATCCAGCCGCTGCCCTCTCCGGCCGCCGCTGCTGCCCGCCGGTCAAACTAACCTGTACGGCAGGCTGCAGCAACCTCTTATTTCCGAACATTCTTCTCTCCCCCGCACACCGAGGGCCGGTGGTCTACTAAATTTTCCAGTGTCCCACTTCGCCGGCAGATTCCGTCTGGCAAAAACCAACATCCCCGCCCCCAGACTCGTTGTTGCTGCTGCTTCTTCTTCTGATTTCGGCAGTAGGCCTATAGACGCTGTTAAGCGTATTACTGCCCACCACAGGTCAGATTTAGATCGAAATTCTCACACACACGTCAAATACACAGGAATGATTCACATCGGCCCTATTCATCGGCCCTATTTTGACATCGGAACGATACCGATGTGTAAAAAAAATGACCATATCGGCAGATATTATATCGGCGGCCGATATATCGTGCACCACTAACCTTTTAATACCATTTTTAATACCTTCTCAATATTTTTTAAAACCAGCACGCCATTGAGTTGCAGGTTTATACGGCAACACGTTTTCTAACCATTAAACAGAGTTTGAGATTTATAAAACTACACCCTCTAGGCCAATAGAACAACGCAGATAGGGAAAGTCAACAGAATAGATTAGACTCACTGACTTTGGAAACATCTTGCAACCCTTACCCATCTTGCATTTATTCCACCTTTAGAATAAAATTAATAGATAAAATAAAATGATAAATTAAAGCAGTTTAAAGAAACAAGCATTCACTGATGCCATTATAACCACTAAAAAATAAGTGAACCTTCTTCTGTATGTACAGACACCCAAATGAGAACACATAGAAAATATTCCATGAGGCAAGTGAAATACAAGAAAACAGACATACATACAGACAAGCAAACAAGCATTCACTGTTTGCACTCGTGATGCCATTCTAACCATTTGAAACTAAGTGAACCTGTGATCTCATGGTAAGTGCTTCAATTGAATTGCTTTTTCTTCCCCACTAGGGGTGCATACCGCTCAAAACCAACATGACAAACGTAGCTAGTAATGTTCACTCAGTGTTTTGTTTTGTTGTTAAACTGTGTAAAATGAGCGGTGACGTTAAATCACCGGTTTCAGGTAACGGCACCGTCTATTTGCTGGATGGTTTTAAGCTAACGGTCGGTAGCTAACATTAGCAGATAAACCCTTTGACAGCGATGTTATTGTTCATATTTTGGCACAATCAATGTTTCTGACTGTGATGAGAGATGCTAAAAAGAATCGACATTCATTCAGGTAACATTACTTTTTGACGTTCATCACCCCCACCCCCGCTGCTGAAAACTATTCTAGAGGAAACACTGTCAACCATCACAGCATCTACATCGAGAGCTAGGAGTACATAGTATATTTTTACAGAACTAGTTCAAATAAATTACTTACGTAAAAGCAATGACACTTCCACACTGTTAAGAGAATGCACAAAGTTTTGCCAACCGGATACGGCAAAAGTTTAATCTATTAACTAGCTCCGCTATCTTCTCCGTTGCTCTGCCTGGTTGTAGCCATTGGGTTGTAGCGTGCAGAGGGAATTTGAAAGAAAACCGTTTATCCCGCCCCTCGGATTGAGCCCTGTCAATGGTGAGTTCCCAGACCCAACATCTGGATCTAGATAATATCCCGATGTGGGAGAGGATATAATATCACACAAACTTTACAAGATCAACTTAAATAGACCTAATAAAACAAATGGACAACTCATAGTTTGCAAAAAAAAAAAACTCATTAAAAAAGATGAATATCTTGTAAAATGGCAATTAATACCTTTTAATGGCCTTAATTTTTACTAATTTGATTTACTACCTTTTAATACTTTTGAAAACCCCACGGACTCCCTGCTTTCAATAAATGATAGATTGGTAATTTAATGGCTTGTTGATTGATTAGAAATAATAAAGCCAAAATCAAAGTTGGCCAACAGGATCCTAAATAAGGCCTGTCTAAGACCGGCCCCCCCATGTCATGTTATTAAGCTTCACATTTTCATACTTTGTACATACTGTGCATACTCTCTAGCATGTGTCCTACCTGTGTAGTGTTGGTGGCGAGGTTGATGGTGAGAAGAGTAAGGCCCCGTGGAAAGCCTATGGGGGTGGGGGCGACCCACCCTGCGTTTGCCGTGAGGAGGACTTGGGGTAGGAGAACAAGAGAGGGATCGAGAAGCAGAATGGGATGGAGAGTGATCCTTGGGATCCCACAGAGCACGGCTGCCGTATCGTCCACTCCGACTAGATAAAAGATAAATCATTAACAAGTAGTAGTTCAAAGGCCCTGCATTTGCATAGATCAGTGGCCCTGTTCACACCTGTCATTAACGTGTCTTTGGGGATACGATCACAAATGGACAGCTCTAAAGACGTCAGTATACACAGAATGAGACTCCGCATGCATCTTGAGTGACCACTTGGGATCGGATAATAATTACGCGATCCATCTGCAAAAAAAATGCACATCATTTCCGTTTGCATAGATATCCTACATATTTTAATGAAAAATAGTTTGTTGTGCGTGTATACATTTTAGTTGTTACTGTCCCATATATCAGGTATTACAGAAACGTCTGCACTTCTGCAATTCAATTTTATTTATATTATCAAATCATAAAAAGTGTTATCTCAAGACACTTTACAGATAGAGTAGGTCTAGACGTACGCTCTATAATTTACAAAGACCCAACCATTCCAATAATTCCCCCCAAGAGCAAGCATTTAGTGCAACAGTGGCGAGGAAAAACTCCCTTTTAGGGAGAAAACTTGAGTGGTGTGGAAAAACCTGTCGGGCATCTGCCGGTGCCGGTTGGGTGTATGATGAACAGTGGCGATTATAGTACACGTGGTAACCTCTGTCACTGCCACCTTTGCGGCACAAAGAACTTCAGGGATGACAGATCTGTGCAGCGCAACGGAAGAAAAACACCGACCCATCACAGACAGCGATTTCTGTGACATGAGAAATACTTTTTAAAATAAATAAAAAACACGGCTAAAATACAGAGCTGCAAATGGCTCAGACGTCACGGACAAACCAATGAGTACATGGTTACGCTTACGCAGGAGAACGTCAGTTAAGTAGGCGGTCCATCAATGTGGTCGTGTGCGGCCCAAACCGCCCCTAATTGAATGCGAGTGGTCAGATCTCAATGCGTCCTTAATGCATCTTGGGTGCATTCACACATTTACTTAGAGCTGTCCACTTGTGATCGGATCACCGCTTGTTGATACCAGTGTTTTGTTTTTCGTTTTGTGCTGCCTGAGCAACATGGCTGGTTAAGATTTCAGGATTCTAAAATTCACAAACAACTGTTTAAAACTGTTGTAAATACAACATGTTATGTATTTACTTGCCCATATTCAGAACTAAGAAGCAGACCTTGAAACAAAGCTGTCATTGACTATTAGGTACAGACTATTAGGTAGCAAGCAAATTGTGTTGGAACAGGAGAAATAAAAAAGAATTATTCACATCAGTTTGTTATTGATATTGCAGGTTCTAAAACATTGACATTAACTATACTTTCACACTCTATGAAGCCTAATGTTTTACACATTTTATTCAAATGGATAACCAACAAAACAATAAGATCGGTGTGACATTGGCTGTATATGCACAGTCAAGTTATTTGAAATTTGTGAGACCTGCCAACTGACAGAACTGACTCCCACTGGCTGCTAGTCACTGCGAGTCCAACTGACCTTGGTAGGTTTGGTTTCCAGTCAGGGTACCTTCAGAGACGTGCATAAAAACATTGGTTAGAATGTCAATTAACATTTAATACTCCTAAATTTAAAAAAATAATTATTAAATGCAATTGTATGCATCAATACAAAGCTGTACTGTTTAAAATCTGCAATTTGTAGTGCCACTGTTGAGATGTCCAGCTGTGATCAGATCACTCAGGACAGATTTTAAAACCAGGTCTCAAAGGGCATACGTTTTATCGTTAAAAACAAATTGCTTAATGCACATTATTTTTCCTCCTATTTGACACTTGTTGACTATTAATAACTAAATGCAGAATGGTTACCTAAGTAACTATGACAAAATACTAAAGATATACTGGAGATGCAAGGCTTTAGCAGGACAAACAAAAACAAAAAAAAAGTCCTCACTTGTTGCGCAGGTCTCTACAGGCAGCAGTGTGGTTGACGGTGTTAATATGGTCAACCCAGTCCTGTAGAAAAACGACAAATGGGAGAGGAAGATATCACAATCAGACATGAATGGAATCAATCCTCAGGAGGTAGATTCACATGTAGGATGATAAACAAAACTAGCAAAATCTAAACTACAGAACTTTTATCTACAGTGAAAGGCTTAAGTACCGAGACAAAAACTCAAGTGGATCTTTGTTTCCTGGTGTCATTTTTTTAACACTGTGTGAAAACCCTGAACTAAAAGTTGAGGCCCAGTTATGCCATATTCATGTCCACATTATGTTAAAACTGCTAGAAAAAAAAAAAATACAATGCTTAGACTTGCTTTGAATATCAGATTAATCAGGTCCTGGCTAAAAATAGAAAACCATTAACAGACTATATATCAAGGGCAGAAACAAAATAAAAACTATATTTTCTAGTCTTCTTGTTGCTAGTGCTGTTCAATCAACTTACTAAGTTATGTTCCAAGACCTAAAGAGGACAAACCATTTATTAAACCACTATCTGCTCATCGACCAATCTGTTGCCTGTGCTTCATGGAATTCCTGTCAAAGCCTGTGGCGTACTTCCCTATGTTCAACAAGTCTACAAACTAGGGCTGGGCGATAAATCGAATTTATCGATTAACTCGAATGTGTATTTAACATTGAGTTGTTTTAAATGAAAATCGGTTTTCTCCGCCTACTCTCACCTCTGGGCTCCCGTAGTTCTGAATGGGCAGCCCTCCCCCATTTGGTGTTTGCCATAGAGATACACAAACAACATGGCAACGGCAGGGTCTAAGGTTTGTTCTTTTCTTAACTAGTCGTTTCATTACTTACTTAACCTTAAAGGTCCCATGACATGGTGCTCTTTGGATGCTTTTATATAGACCTTAGTGGTCCCCTAATACTGTATCTGAAGTCTCTTTCCCAAAATTCAGCCTTGGTGCAGAACTACAGCCACTAGAGCCAGTCCTACAATGAGCTTTCCTTAGTATGTGCCATTTCTGTGTCTGAAGCTATTGAGGAGGAGAATGGGAGGGGCAAGGTGGATGGTGGGGGTGTGGCCTTGACCAACTGCCACTTTTCTCGTTTGAAAGCCATGATGTCTCTCTCTCATGGGTTGGCCAAATTCTCTGGGCGGGCAAAGCAGAGAAAGGGGAGGTAACCTTCCAAAACGGCTCATCTGAGCTTTCATTTTCTCAAAGGCAGAGCAGGATACCCAGGGCTCGGTTTACACCTATCACCATTTCTAGCCACTGGGGGACCATAGACAGGCTGGGGGAACTCATATTAATGTTAAAAAACCTCACAAAGTGAAATTTTCATGCCATGGGACCTTTAATCTCCGCCGAAATGACCGGCAGCTCGCGGTGAGCTGTACCCGGCTCACAGTCACCTATACTCAGATAACTGAACTACCGCTGACCTGACGGAGCGCCATGCAGAGCACCATGCAGAGCACCGGAGCGGTTGTTGAGGAGCTCTGTTGTGGCTCAACACATCTACTAAATGCTGCTGATACTGAGCTGTGGCAGAGGTCTGTAGAGGGCCACCCCCCCCCAAAAAACAATGGTAGGGGAAACACTCAAACCAATACATATATTTCTACAAAATTGGCATCAATAATCATAATGGTATACATGCCCCGTGTGTGTGTGTGTGTGTGTGTGTGTGTCAAAACAAAATAAAGTTAAAACTTGTTTTGAACAATTACTTTGTCAACCTGCAGATTGATTTTAAGTAGGCGGGAAATAAATGACGATTTTAAAATCGTAAATCTAATTTTTTGTGAAACAAAATCATGGATCTTTTTTTTTTTTTCGCCCAGCCCTACTACAAACATCAAAATAAACCAATAGGTTTAGAGTTGGACACCTAACAACCATATAGAACCTTACAGTCATTGTTGAAAAAGACCACTTCACTTTCTGCTAGATCATACATGCAGTTGATTGATGATTAAGGGACTATTTATTCATCAGGCTACAGGCCGCTTTTGTCCAAATATACCCTTGGCATATTTGAGAAATTTAGACCGTCAAACTTCAACTACAAAAAATACTGTTAGAACACTGAAGCATAGTACAAGTCATTTTAAAACATAGTTATTCCTCCTTATAGTCAAATACAACACCATTTGAGAACATGAGAAACTCCATTCCAAAGCACTAGATTCTCATAGAACAAAGAAATAGGAAGAAATATTCTATTATGATTTGATCAGCTCATACCAACCTCTTAGTATTAACCATTTTTTTTAAAAACAAAATGAAAAATTATGTATATATACACACATAACCGTATCTTGTAGACATTTTCCCTGACCATTTATAGAATTGAAAACATGTAGCTAAATAAAAGTTCATATTTACAGTAACTTTTGAATTGAACTTTCCCTTATACCATAACCTGAATTCCTAAACGGTACACCCCTAAAATGCCATGTGAAACATGTCTCAATGACAATTTGATTTATTTAATGATTTTCCAGGAATAAAAATGGATGGTATGTTTCTTTATTGTACATTTCCTGTGCACTGTAAAGAGGCCTGGTACTTCACAAATGTCATAATGCTGGATTTAATTATTTATTTAATAAGCAAAACAGCCAAAGTACTTTTCTTCTCTGCATATACCCCTCTCATGGTTATGTGAAAAAGTTCAATAGACTTGCAAATGAAACTTCTAGTTGAGAAACTGTAGCATTTGAAAAAGTAGTTCCAAAGTTGTAGCTTTTAATACTTGGGGCTATACCTGTCAAAGTAGTGTAGTGCTTCGAAACAGGTTTTGTGGCTCAAAAAAAAGGAGGGGCACTTCCGACCTTTTTGGGACACCTAAAGTCTTATTTTACTTCACCAGACAGTTGTCCTTTGACAAATATCTTCTATGGGGAATTAAGAAGCCTGGTTTATCTGCTCACTGCCATTTCAGTCAATAACTGAAGTCAAAACATCCTAATTTGGGCAAAGAGAAGAAAGCCTGGGTGGAGATGTGGTAGGATGAGCACATAACTCTCACCTCTGGTGTCAGTCACTGTCAATCAAATAAACCACACACCACATCTCACTTGTTTTTAATGAACAAGATGCATATGTGAATGGAAATTAATTGCTACTAAAATGGAAGCTATAAAAACACTTAATTCAACTTGTGTTTTTATAGCTGCCATCAGCTGAGCACCTTCCAGTCTTTTTTTTTTTTTTTTTTTTTTAAATGCAGATATTGTATAGTCTTTTTTATTATGCAAAAACTGTTTAAGTGATAGTATTAGTCAGTCTTATTGTCAGTTAACAATTAGCATACCTAATAACTAACAACAGATAGCAGCTGCTATGACAAAACAAAAAACTATAATTTGACATGATTGGCTCATTGACGATGGCTGGAAGAAAAAAAGCAAAATAAAATAAAAAAGTGATCGCGGCATCTCTAGCTTTTAGCCATGATGTTTTTTTGTTTTTTTTGGTGTCTAGTACCGAAAAGCATTTTTCTGTTCTGGGCCACATGAGTTATTACAATGTGTCATACAAATATCTGGCTTGAAGCTTTCAAAAGGAAACTACACTATGCTCGTATAGTTAGTATTCATTTTTTTTTTTTTTTTATAAAATTGGTTTTGCTGGCTAGAAGCTAGCCGGATCATATAGGTCTACTCATTTCACAGGAAATTGCAAACCATTCAAAACACTACTTGAAGGACATCAGAATCACTCATCTCAACAACTGCCTGGTGAAGAAAGGCTGCAGATTAAAACTAAACATGTGAATGTACTCCTTTCAGACATTGGTACGAGGGCATGTTGGCACTCACCTTTTCCTGATCACACTGTGTGTGGCACAGGGAGCAGGTATGGGGATACACCTTTGGAGACACAGCTGAGAAATCACTTATCATGGTGGGGGTAGGTAACTTCTTGCTGCTGCGTGGTTTTGAGCCAGACGAAGAGGAGAGAGACCGCCGCAAGGAAGCTTCGTTCTTGGTTTCAGATGAGGGCCTAGGTATGGGTCCTTCACGCCTGTAGTCTCTGTCTAGATTACGAGATTTGGATGATGGAAATTCTCTCCCAGGTGACCGACTGCTCTTGCGATGGTCGCTACTGGTCCTGCGATAGTCCCGGTCTCCGTGCTTGCTTGATTCACTATGTTCCAAACGAATCTGCCGCCTTTCAACTTTATCCAATTTTGGAGCTGATGAGGAGGACGAGGATGGGTACATTTTAACTGTCCTTTCACTGGACAGCGGCTCTCTTTTGAAAGTCTCTCTGGTACCACTCTCGTCCTTTGCCCTACTGGCATGACCATAGTCAATGACTTTACCTGCCGTCTGTGTAACAGTGAGAAGGCTGGGCACTTCTGGTGAGCGTGAACGGGCCAATGGTGAAGAGCGGGAAGGAGGCAGTGACATATCATGGCTACGTGAAAACGAGGAGGAGGGAGCAACAGTTTTCTGGTTGCCTGACTTGTTGATCTGGATGTCACGGAGTATGAATGGTAAAGTATCTGGTGTTAGCTGATCATCAGGGTAGTGACTCAGCACTTCTAAGTCCTCATTTGAAAGTCCAAAGCTAGCCAAGATGCTCCCTGCACTCTCTGGTGTGTACAAAGCCTGACCATCCCCCCCACCACCATGGGGGTGCCGGGATTGGGATGTTGCTGAGTCACTTCCGGGGGAAGTCCAGTTTTGGATGCTTGTTCCAGCATGGCTGCTCTGTGGCTGCTGTTGAGGCCCCTGGTGTCGTTGGGACTGGTGGCTAGCACTGGGTAGAGGATTGGCAAACAGTTTAGCTGGAGGTTGGTAGTTTGACCAGTCTACTCCTTGCTGGTGGCCAGGCTGATTATCAGAGGTGGGTGTTATTGAGTTAGAGCCGTAGCTTCCATGTTGACTGATCCCAGAACCTGAGCCTTGGTTCTGGTGTTGGTTCGGTCGGTTCGTATGGTCGATGAGACGGTGATCCATGTCCCTAGCACCCCGGATAGCCAGGGCGGACTCTAGCTCATCAGGGAGCTGGGTGGGACGAGGAAACTGGAAACCCATCGCCTGCGACAGCACATTAGAGGGAGATGGATTCTGATGTTGATTTGGAGGTGGCTGATGATGAGGAGGCCTGGGCCCATTAGAGAAGGGCTGTGGCCCTTGTTGCTGGGAGTGGTGGTGGTACATGGTCACGTTTGTTGTGTGTTCTGTAGTTTTCCTTTGTATCCATCTTTAAACCCGGCTCCATGCTGTCTATCCATCATACTTAGGCCACCAATGGTCGTTTCTCCCACTTTCAAATTGTTGTTCTTGTTGTACATTGTTCCCCTTATGTCCTAGTTCCTAAGCTCCGCATCAGTTTCATTCTGTGACTTTCACCCCTCTATTGGTCCCTCTGTGCTGTTGGGCGGCGGTTGCCTCTCATGTGCTTACTTACTGTCGTTTTGTGGGCTGTGGGTGGTTACTGGCTAGATAGCCTTCATTTCTCATTTCATTCTTTCATCCTTTTTTCTCCATCCCTTTATTTTTATCTTTTTACAATAAGTTCATCCTCATTTGTTTGTTCCTTTCCTTTCTCCTTCTAAATCTGTCCTTTCCACTGGCCATCTCTCTTCCTTCCTTTATTCCCTCTCCTTCTTTCGGTGCCTCCTGTGCTTTTTCTGTGCCTGTACTCATTTTTCTATTCCATTTTTCCCCTTTCTTCCCCTTATTTTTTCTCTTGTCTTCTGTTTTTCCCCTTGTTGTTCCCCTTCCCTCGTTGTCCCCCCTCTCTCTTTTTTTTTTTTTTCCTCTCTCTCTTCCTCCTCTCTCTCTTCCTCTTCTCCTCCCCTTCCCTCCCTTTTTCCTCCTTCTTTTTTTCCTCTCCTTTCCCCCTTCCCCTTCCTCCCTTCCCCTTCCCCTTTTTCCCCCTTTGTCCCTTTCCCCCTTTTCCTCCTTTTCCCCTTTTGTCCTCCTTTTCCTTTTTCCTCCATTCACTATTCCATCCATTCATGTCCATTTCTTTATCTCCTTCCTTTTTTCTCCTTCCTCTTTTCTCCCTCTTTTTCTCCTTCCTTTTTTTCCTCCTCCTTTTTTCTCTCCTCTCTTTTTTTTTTCCTCTTTTTTTTCTGTTCTCCTTCCTTTTTTTCCTCTTTTTTTTGTTCCTGTTTTTTTCCCTTTTTTCTCTTTTTGTTTCTCTTTTTTTTTCTCTTCCTGCACTCCTTCCTTCCTCCTCTCTACTCTCTCCTCCTCTCTCCTCCTCCATACTACATATTCCCCATACTCTTTCCCATATATACTTTTTCTCTACCCTACTCTCTATACATATCCTATACTCTTCTCTTTCTCTCTTTCTTATCTCCTATATATCTGTCCTACTCTCTCTATACATCTCTCTCTACTCTCTCTCTTCTTATATCTCTCTTGTATCTTATCTCTACTATCTCTATATCTGTGTCTCTGTCTCTCTCTATCTTATGTCTCTCTCTCTCGTTTGTGTCTCTATTTTTACTGTGTCTTGTCTGTCTCTCATGTCTCTCTCTCTGTCCTCTCTTGTCTGTCTGTCTCTCTCTTTCTCTGTCTCTCTGTCTCTGTCTTCTTTCTCTTCTTCTTTCTTCTCTCTTTTCTCTGTCTGTCTCTCTCTTCTTCTTGTCTGTGTCTTCTGTCTGTTTGTCTTGTTTTCTGTCTGTTGTTTCTCTGTCTGTCTCTGTGTGTTTTCTGTGTGTGTGTCTGTTTGTTGTGTGTTTGGTGGTGTTGTGTGTTTTCATCGTTTCTGTCTTTGTATCCCCCCCTCTGGGTTTTGCCAATCACTCTTGTTGGTCAGATATTTCGTTAGTTGCTGTGGTGTTGCCAGTGGGATTAACTGTGTACTAATAAGACAGGTTAGAACACAGGCCCGCACGGGTGTAGCTCCCAAAACCAGATCATTTTATCAGTCTGATTGTTACCCCTCTCAGTGGCAGCTCCTCCACCCATATCTTTATATCTTTATAACGGGCGAGGCTAACCCCCGAGATTAACCGGCTAATCAGAGCTAGCTTCTGCCAACCGAGCCTTCAGTTCTACGTGCCTGTATCCATTAACTGCATGTATGGACTCGAGCCCAAACAAAACCCTTCATTTTATTAAAATGGCTGTAAAAGTTTTAAACTTCAACTCAGAATTGTTTGAATGACAGAGATCAGCTCAAGGTACAGTGTAGCGTTAGCGTGCTAAGTTGATGCTTTCTCTGCGTAGTGCAGACTGATTTGCTCTTGCGAGTCATCAAATCGAGACCAAATCGCAGCCTTTGCGATTAGGAAATCGCGTTTTAACATATCGCGATATTATCGCAAATGCAATTAATCGTTCAGCCCTACTACAAAGAACCCTAAAGCTCTTGGCCTCAAAGAAAAGAAAAAAAAATATAATCCTGCTTCCGAAAAAACACTTGCTAGCCTGCAATGCATGTTCAGCATTACAATACAGTATACTTTGTCCACACATGGCAGCCTCTTTGCCAAAATGTTCACAGCAGAACAAAACATTTCTACAAAACGTAGTGCAGTTTTTCCCTGAATATTTCCTGTAGGTAACATTACAGCATTGCAATGCTACCAATTCTAAAATCACACTCACCATGTCCTGGAAAATGTAAACCATTCTTTGCATAACGCTAGTAAGAGTGGTGAGCACTTACAAAAACATCTTTAACAACATGTAGGCCTGTTTGACATTTTATATATGTCTTGCAAGACCAAATGAAGAAAGCAAGCCCACTGAAGCTAGGGTCACAATGTACACTATTTGCACGAATCTTTGGTCACAGACTATCATTAGACATGACGATCCATCTGATCTAAACATTTAGCTTGTTTTTGGTATAATTATCCATAAATATACCAAAACATAATTCGGTGTGCACTGTGCACAATCAATTTGGTTCAGTCCTTGAGGACAGGTTTCCTTTTAACAGACCAAGCCGAGCAACCTTTGACCAAATATTAGCTTTTCAGAAGAAAAAACGAGTTTGCATGCTGAGCAAACTATACCAGTGACAAATAGATCATTTTATTTCTAATCAGCTTACCAGATGCGGTTTAAGGTTAAGCTAAACGGTCAAAGTAAAGCAAAGCAAAGCAGCATTTAAGTGAAGAAGATATCATATTCATTTTATTTCTAATCAGCTCACCAGATGTTGTTTAAGGTTAAGCTAAAAGGTCAAAAGCAAAGCAGCATTTAGCCTAAGTGAAGAGGATATCACATGCAGGTTGTCATAATTCCCAATACAAAAAAAAGGAGGGCAAAAGTGTACAAGTTGATAACATGATGCAAAAATATCTTCTGTGTTTTGACAGTATTTATAAAAAAAGCCTGGATACATAAAACATATGTCCGGAATATCGTTATGTCTGACAATTCCTCCAAAAGGGTCATAGCAGTTTGGTTAGAATACCTTTACAGCTACTTCACATACATTTCACTAATGTTCAGTAACATTAGCTGCACGGAAAATTCCCCAAATAGAAAGGTCCCACATAATTGTGTATTTCAACAGAAAAAAAAAGCAGTTGAAGCAACAACATCCAAGCCTCAGCATCTCTTCTTGTTATTAAAAACTGAAATGCTGACTTCTCACACTGCTTAAATTCATCTGTTGAATAAATGCAACTATTTCATCCATCTGCACGTTTTCAACAGACAGATATGTACATTAGTGGTCTGGATAAGCAGACAGGTATATATTCAGAGCATTGTAAACATTCTCATACAACTCAGACCGTTATACTGACGAACCTTGCTAATATTTAGATACACTCCGTTAAAAATCAATCAGACAGCTGAAGCTGCTGCGGAGTCCTCACTAAGACCAAGAAAAGCACTCACTCCAGTTCTGAGGTCTTTACACTGGCTCCCTGTCCCTCAAATAATTGATTTCAAAATACTTCTGTTGGTTTATAAAGCACTAACGTTTTGGGGCAAAAATACTCTTGGACAGGTCTGCTTGCTGTCCCCAGAGTCAGAACTAAACAGGGAGAAGCAGCGTTCAGTTTTTATGCTCCACATATCTGGAACAAATTCCCAGAAAACTGCAGGTCCGCCGCAACTCTCAGTTCTTTTAAATCAAGGCTGAAGACCTTTCTTTATAATGTTGCCTTTCTTTAAATAATTGTTTATTACTTGTACTGCAATGTACATTTTATTCTCGTATTTTATCTGTTTTTATATTTTTAATTGTTTCGAACTGCTCTTTAATGTTTTATGAAAAGCACTTTGAAGTGCCCTGTTGCTGAAATGTGCTACACAAATAAAGCTGCCTCGCCTTGCTTTTAGTACTGCGTGCATGCCGCGTAGAATTGCCTGCACAGCTGAGACACCAGTGTTTCTGAACTACAAACACCCGTGTAACATTTGGATTAAAACTCACGCAGGCCGGGTAAATGCACACTTCATACATATATATATATACGCAACTGTTAATAGTATGACAAAATAAACGCAATATTTCTTCGGACAAGTCATAATGAGAACCGGAGAATAATCGACCACCCTACGTAGAACCACATAGCAGCCATTTTGGGTGTTTTTACTAACGTTAGCTAGTAGCTAGCTAGCTAGCTAGCTAGTTAACGTTAGCTACCAAGAGGAAAGCATATCAACACTTCCGTTACATTTAATGACCACTTGTGCCATTTTCGAGTGCATAACACATTCATAAATACCTTTCACAATGAATGGAAGTGTGCCTTTGCTGTTAGCGGGAAGTCTTGATTCCTTTTCAGGCCGTAGTCATTACTGTCTATGGTTCCGCCATCAGGAAACAACATATTCTTCTTCTTTCGGTTTTATGTCGGTTGGCAACTAACTTTAATGGCGCATTAGCGCCACTAGCTGGACTGGGGTGTGGTACTGGAGACTATCTTTTCCAAGTATGATTCAAAAATTAAATAAAACAAAATAAAACAAACAAACAAAACCAAAAAAAAACTAACTTCTTTTAATTAGTCTGTATTCTGTATTCCTCAGGAAGCTTAATACATATTTAAAACATATTTCACCTGAGCTTCTTTTTAGAATGTCCTCTAAGTTTAACCTTAACTGTTTTCCTTGCAATTGTGAGAATAATCTTTGTCTTTCTTCCTGATATTTAGGAGGATTTTAGTGTAGAATAACATGCTCTATAGACTATGGACTACCACAGAATACACAGTTGCCATCTGCATGCTTCTTCATTATTAACAAAGTATTATTTAATATTGTGTGTCCATACCTCATTCTTGAAAATACATCCTCCTCCTCCTCCTTGCTTCTGTTCATATTTCTGCTCTTTCCCACTTTATTCTGGATATTTTAGAACTGTCTTCCAGTCTGCCCATTGTCCCATAATGTTTGCCATTTACCCTTAACTATGTTTTTAACATAGACAGGACCAACAGATCCCATTGCTCTGGACGGAGACCAGTGAAGGATTAGAAGCACATTTCCGGTGATGGCTGAGCGTTACTGCGCAGCTGCAAACTGAGTTTGAAGACGTAAATGTGATGTGAGCAACCTGTCTGAAAGTTGTAAGTCTTCTGTTAACTGTGCCAAGAGAAATTTCAGTCATTCCCAATCTTACAGAGACGGAGAGCGTAGGTATAAGGAGATAACATGGGCACAGGCTAATTATTGCTAACTAAAATGCTAGTTAACATTAGTAATTAAACTTAAACAGCTAATGTAAGTCGAAACTGCCTGCGAGCTTCTCCTGTACTATACGGTAATTCCTCTACTATGCGACAGTAAGTCGCGTGGTTATGACACAATCGTTAGCCTATTTTTACAAAAACGTCTGCTACAGAGCCATAACGTGAGATACAAGGTAATGGAGCCTTTTAAACATTGTTGTGTTGCTTTAGAAATAAACAATGGACAAATAAAGTCTTTAAACGCTTCAGATGTAAAGTTATTTGCTGTCAAAGTGACGTCAAAATGAATGGCAGTCAATGGAATGCTAACGGCGGGTGAGTGCTTGTTAGCATCAAAATGGCACCATAGGAGCTACGCTTGCCAGACGCTCGCTTACCCCCTTGGTTTTTAACCATCAACATTATTCTTAACATTCTTCTTTTGGTTTTATGACGGGTTGCAACCGGTTGCAACAGTTACTTGTAAGGTGCATACCGCCACCTATTGTACCGGAATATAGTAAGAGATATTGACCCTGAATTGTCCCTTTACATGATTAGATAAAATAATAATGATCATAATTAAATGTGTTTATTTATGTATTGTTTATTTAGCAGGGACATTGCACAGTGCATGTGTTGTAGACTACTATATAGGCCTAGCTAAAAGTTAATTTGTATCTGTATTATAGCTGTGGTAGGCCTTTTTTTTTGTTTGTTTAGGAAAATTCCATAATGATCTTGCAGCATATTGTCATTAAATTGAGAAAACTAGACTTCTGCACAGACAGGCTTAGGTAATCTAGCCGTGACACTCTAAAAAAACGATAATATTCGGGTCAAGGCAATACCCCGATTTCGCTAACGCCATGGAAACTCTTTACCCCGGTTAAAATCGGAGTATCCTCATAATCTTTAATACCTTTTTAACCTTTTAATACCCCTTTCACACCGATGGCTCAACCAGGGTTATACCCAGGTCAACTATGTGTTTGAATGGGTTAACCCTCCTCGATCTACTCGGCTTCACAAACCAGGTAGCGAGGTGGGTTTGATCAGGGTAGACTAGGGTCGATTTCAATGTGAATTGCGCACAACCTGGGTGGCTAACAGCTGGGGCGGGACACATTATGTGATTGGTTGCAAATGACAGTGGGGCAGTCATCACAGGTCCCTGCACACTTTAAAAACAACAACATAAATATGTCTTACTGTGCTTTGCGCTGGGTTTTCACCATAGACTGTATAAAACTAAGATTTTATCTGGCAGCTTCAACATCAGCATAGCGGGGCGGTTCAATTCATTTCCGAACAGTCCGTTGGCAGTGGAGTGGTAACAGAGTTTTACAGGCAAAACTGCATGTAAAAACCCAGTGTTATAACATAAATGTCTGAAAATAAGTTAAAATAAGTCTCGGCACTGCTGCTCTTACTCCCTCTCTCTGACACCCATCTCCAGCCTGCAGTTCAGTGCGGCTGCTGGGTAGCGCAAAACTCTCTCTTTTTTTCTCTCTGTCTTTTTAAAAAATGAACCGTGGAGCCAACAGCAAAGCCCAACCTTACTTTTACAGAAATCAAACAAAGAGAAATGTTCTACCCTTGTCTTAAAATGGTCAAAAATCGATACTAGAGTAATATACTTCCTTTTCCAGCCTCTGCAATAAATATGCAGAGGAGAATCACTCCGCACAAAATCATCTGAGAAGTGTTTGATGGTTATTTATTTGTGCTTTAGAAAGTAATCACTTTGAAACAATCATAAAATAAAACATCAACAAAATATTAGTTCTGCTGGTATACAGATGGACTGGAGTATGTGAATATGACGGTAACACAGTCTCGTACCGCTGCTGATGTGTTAACGGTGATTCATGCATTTCAGATTTGACAACCAAAAACGAAAAATGTAGGATTTTCACACAAAGATGACCTAAATCACAACATTAGCCACTTTCCGACCGGAGGTATTTTTGTAGTTCCTAGCACATAACATTCCTAGAACCCTTTTTTTTCTCGTGTTCCGACTGGACCAATTTGGGGATTTTTAAGTTCTTCTGAGCGCAGTTCCTGTAACTCTTTCAGCTCCTACTTCAGAGCAGGGTCTTTTCGCTGTTCCCTTTTCAGCATAGAGATCTAGGTCAACGAGGGTCAGGTTTCCGGTACAGACAACAACAACGGGACAATTTTAACAATTTTTGCCATCTTATTCATCACTAAATTCACTTCTGACAACGTTTTAGGCGAGAAATGAACTGTTTAGATTTCAAATATAGGCAGTCTTGCGAAAATCTATGCCAAATTGACAATTTGCTTCAAAGTTTTCAGAGTTGAGAAGCTCCATGAAGTGAGGTGACAGCCAGCAGGCGACAGCCAGCAGGCGCCTGCCCCGGGCGCGAGCTCATAACTCAGAGACCCGCTGTAAGCTGGAGGTCTCTCAGACCGCTCTCGTTAATAAGAGGCTTTTATTTCGCCGTTGACAGATCGTTTGTTTAAATATTACAACACATGTCCATCATAAGATCAACGGGAACCTGTGGTTAACCTGTGGTCTTTTCGCTGGTCGGCCGTCACACACACACACACACACACACACACACACACACACACACACACACACACACACACACACACACACACGGCCACAGCGCAGCAGGCAGAGGCGGGGGAGACTTGTTTAAATTATGACAAATAGGCTATATACATTAGATTTAGTATTTAGTTCATACTTGTTTTGGTATATTTGTTTTCTGATTTTAACGCTATAAAGACCGTTGCCGTGCTTGCATCACTCCCTTACCCCTCCTATAGTCCCTATGGCCACTTGGCCAGTGTGAATGCAAATGGAAAAACGGTTTTGGGGGAGAGTAGTTAGTAGATCTGCTTAGAAGTGGACTTTTCCTATAACTACGTTCCTGTAACTACTTGGTCAGAAAGCGGCTATTGAATTCAAGGCAGAGGGGGTGAAGGGATTTCTGTTTTGGAAACTCAAGTGTCCACCCTACAGATAAAAGTTGACGACCATAAAGAGTGGTCAAGAGAACAGGACCGGTATAAACGGCGATGGAATTTAAGGATTAAAGGTATGAAGGAGAAGTTGAATGAGAACATCAGGCAGGATGTGATACGACTCAGGAAAGTGTTTTTCCCACTATGGCCACGCCAAGACCCGCCCTTCAATAGCTACTATTGGCTAGGCGTCCATGCTTACGCAAGGTAACGTAACCTGATTTGTACCAATCGACCACTATGGCGACGCCAAGTGGGTCTTAGCCTATTATAAGTCTCTCTGACTGGCTTTGGTTTCGGACGTTAATAATTATAACTGCCCACAGTGAGAGATGCGCTCACGTTGGATACATGGATATATTGGACTAAGCGCTGCATGTGGGGGCCTGGTTGGATATACACTATAGCCTACAGTCCATCAACAAATACGGTCTTAGCAGTGCTACAAAGAAAGAACGTTAGTTCCGGGACGGAGACGTGAAACTATAGCCTGCACTTGTGGTTACAATCAGTGACAGTCTATGGCTACAACCCTTTCAGTCACCTATGTTCATTTTCTACCTGTAATAGCCTATATTCCTGTACTGTGTGAAACAAATCAGTTCACATCCGATTTACATCAAAAATGTATTTATTGCATGGAATTATGGAATCAATTATCAATTATGCATCATGAATATAGAGCATTTATGCAACAGAACTTACACATAGCCGGATACAGGATTACAATTCAATTCAATTTCAATTCAATTTATTTATAGTATCAAATCATAACAACAGTTATCTCGAGACACTTTACAGATAGAGTAGGTCTAGACCACACTCTATAATTTCCAAAGCCCCAACAATTACAGTAATTCCCTCAAGAGCAAGCATTAGCAGTGGCTGTTGCGACAGTGGCGAGGAAAAACTCCCTTTTAGGAAGAAACCTTGGCAGACCCAGACTCTTGGTAGGCGGTGTCTGACGGGGCTGGTTGGGGGTGTGATGAACAGTGGCGATAATAGTCACATTAAAGATAATGGAACAGTGACTTTGAAGGTAGTCGTTGTAGTTCATGTCATAGCAGGGCACATCGTGTCATATTGAGTAGTGCAGTCTCCTATACCGGATCCTGACTACTCTGTGTGTATGAACATCGCAGCAGGGCGTTGCGGGATGTAACGTGGCGCTGCAGAGCACGGGTGGATGCAGCGGACGCAGAAGGACGCGGCTGGGCATTGCAGGGAATCGCAGAACATAGCTCTGGGAAGAAGACACATAAGGACTCCGGGGAGTAAACTCTCCAGAGCTAGGTTAGTAACAAGCAGTTCTGGGACAGGATGCATACAAAAGGAAACAAGTGAAAACAGAGATGAGAGAGCAGCTCAGTGTGTCATAGGAAGGAAGGAACTTCCCCGGTAGTCTAGAATTATAATAGCATAACTAAGAGAGGCAGGTTAGCTTAGAGAGAGGTGCCAGTTCGGGCTTGAACTCTCCCCTGTCAGATTGGGCTGTACTGGCCTGCCTCCCTCTACTCTCACTATATTATTGATTATATGATAAATAAATCTGATGACTACGAAGAGAAGCAGGTGGGCCGGGTTAGGAGGACGCTGCAACTCCTCACTCCCTAACTATAAGCTTTATCAAAGAGGAGCGTTTTCAGTTTACTCTTAAATGTGGTGACGGTGTCTGCCCCCCGAACCCAGACTGGGAGCTGGTTCCATAGGAAAGGAGCCTGGTAGCTGAAGGCTCTGGCCCCCAGTCTACTTTTAGAGACTCTAGGAACCACAAGTAACTCTGCATTCTGGGAGCGCAGTGCTCTAGTGGGACAATAAGGTACTAGGAGCTGTTCTAGATAGGATGGTGCTTGACCATTTAGGGCTTTGTAGGTCAGGTGAAGGACTTTAAAGTAAATCCTGAATTTTACAGGAAGCCAATGCAGAGAAGCTAATACGGGAGAAATATGATCTCTTTTCTTAGTTCTTGTCAGAACACGCGCTGCAGCATTCTGGATCAGCTGAAGAGTCTTAAGGGACTTATTTGAGCAACCTGACAGTAGGGAATTACAATAGTCCAGCCTGGAAGTAACGAATGCATGGACTAGTTTTTCAGCATCGTTTTGAGACAAGATATTCCTAATTTTGGCAAAGTTAGGAAGATGAAAAAAGGATGTTCTTGAGCTTTGTTTTAGATGGGCGTTAAACGATATATCCTGATCAAAAATAACTCCTAGATTTCTGACAGTAGTGCTGGAGGCCAGGACAATACAATCCAGAGTAGCTTTATCTTTAGATTAAGAGAAATAGTACTTAAACCAGCTTAGTGCGATTCCTTTAATGCCGACTAAATGTTCCAATCTCTGTAACAGGATTGTATGGTCAATAGTGTCAAATGCAGCACTAAGATCTAGTAAAACGAGTATGGAGACAAGTCCTCTGTCTGCAGCAGTTAGAACGTCGTTAATAATTTTCAACAGTGCCATCTCTGTGCTATGATGCTTTCTAAATCCTGATTGAAAGTCTTCAAATAAACTGTTGCTGTGGAGAAAATCACTAAACTGATTAGCAACTACCTTCTCAAGGATCTTGGAGAGAAAGGGAAGGTTAGATATAGGTCTATATTTTGCTAAGACCTCAGGATCGAGGGTGGGTTTTTTCAGAAGAGGTTTTATCACAGCTACTTTAAATGACTGCTGTACATAACCTGATAATAGAGACATATTGATCATATCTAGTAGTGAAGTGTTAACCACAGGTAATGCTTCTTTGAGTAGCCTCGTTGGGATGGGGTCTAAGAGACAGGTAGATGGCTTAGCTGAAGATACCTTTACCATTAATTGTTGAAGGTCTATAGGATAAAAGCAGTCTAAGTATATGTCAGGTCTAGTCGTTCTTTCTAGGAGTCCTGCGTTGATAGGTGAACCGTTAGAAGTTGAGGGCAAAAGGTGATGGATTTTATCTCTAATTGTTATAATTTTATCATTAAAGAAGCTCATGAAGTCATCACTACTCAGAGCTAGAGGAATAGAAGTCTCAGTAGAGCTGTGACTCTCTGTCAGCCTGGCTACAGTGCTGAAAAGAAACCTTGGGTTGTTCTTGTTTTCTTCTATTAATGATGAGTAATAGTCTGATCTGGCATGTCTGAGGGCCTTCCTATAGATTTTCAGACTGTCTTGCCAATCCAAACGAGATTCTTCCAGTTTGGTGGAACGCCATTTACTTTCAAGTTTTCGCGAGATTTGCTTTAATTTACGAGTTTGGGAGTTATACCACGGTGCAAGTTTCCTTTGCGTCATCGTCCTCTTTTTGAGGGGAGCAACAGAGTCTAAAGTAGTCCGTAGGCAGGCCGTAGCACCATCTACACAATTGTCAATTTGAGAGGGACTAAAGTTTACATAAAGGTCCTCTGTTGTATTAAAGCACGGTAATGAGTTTAGTGCTGTTGGAGTATCTTCCATAAATTTAGCTACAGCACTGTCAGATAGGCATCTAGTGTAGAAGCTTTTATCTAATTTCGTATTAATCGGGTATTAAAAATTCGAAAGCCAAACCAATTGAATCTAGTAGTGAGTTGAAAGTAGTACTAAGGCTATCATTGTCAACGTCCACATGGATATTAAAATCACCTACAATTAGTAGAAAAGTACTTTGTCTGATTTTAGGACTACATATGATAAAAACTCTGACAATTCCGATAAAAATTCAGAATATGGACCTGGTGCTCGGTAGACAACAACAAATATAATTGGCTATACTGATTTCCATGTTGGATGTTGAAGATTAAGAACAAGGCTTTCAAAAGAGTTATAATTTATTTTAGGTTTAGGATTAATTAACAGGCTTGAATCAAATATGGCTGCAACTCCCCCTCCTCGGCCTGAGCTTCTATAGATTAGATTAGATTACAGGATAGCCTAATGTCGGATAGTTACATTAAATGGTCTGGTATCTTTATGGGAGTAGAGCATCTGGGCTGTAAGGGTCGTGTGAGATAGTGACCAGATGTTACCTGATGTGATTTTAATTTAGTTTACGGTAGGTTTTTTATAATGAGCCACAAATGACACATAAGAAAGTGAATCTTAAATTAAGGCCAAATAAATGTATTGTCTTCTGAGCTCTCAGGGTTTTGTCTGACTAAAGCCTATGCCTGATATGGCATTACATTGTTATAATTACAGCATGCTGTCTAATTAAGCTATGCCCAGGTTTGTAAAAGTGGTGTCTACAATTTGGTAACATTGCGTCTAATGTAACATATTTGGGATGTGATAGCATTGTATTTGATTTTAAATTAGACATTATAAAATGCGTTTTAATAATAATGTATTAGGATCTCCTATGTGGTTTCAATTTGAATGAGTTTTTGACCAAACTGACCGTGCCTGACCTGACGTTTCAGTGCAGCTAACGTTCGAGCGAGGTTGGAGGACACAAAAACACCATAAACAGCAGATACCTACAAGATTAATTAAGTATTGATCATATATATTGTCTATAATGTATGTTGCTAGCATGGTTAATAGACGTTTGTTGTTTCATTGTGTTAAGTTACTAGTAAAGCTGTGTAAGTTAGCATTTAACGTTATTTATCTGCTATCTATAACGATCGTTAGACAAGTGACATTAGTCTACTGTGCATTACTGTACCGTACTCTGTGCGTGTGTGTGTGTCTGTGTTTGGGCTGATTGGCCTGTTTGGCCTGTTTTCATTTAGATAACACTAAAAGTGCATGCCAGGATAGATTTTGTTTAAAAAAAACAGCTAATTTGCCGTGGGAATCATGTACGCTGAGTGAGGCGTTACTCTGTAGAACAATGTAACATTCGTGTGGGACCTGCAGGACCCAAGCAGACCTACGATGCCGTCACAGGTAACCTTAGGTCAGTATATTGTCTATTATGATAAACTGTGATCTAGCTAACTACAAATTGTTGTGGTTGCTATTGATCTGATAGTACACAATTCTAGGGTATTGGATAATTTTACAATGTAAAAGCTGTGACTTTAGTATCTATATAGAGGTTGACACATACAGTAAATATGCAATGTTAGCACTGCTAAACTGCTTCATCTTTATAGTTATGTGGTTTATTATAGCATAGCAGCAAACTAACTCAGTAATGATAGCTAAAATTACAGCCAAGAGGATGACATTAGATAATAATGTAAATCTGTACACACTGTTTATTCATTTATTGTATTGCTGCAAGATGGCAGATAACTATGCCACATTTTTTGTATTTAACGCTGTAATTGTCAACAATAATATTTATAGAATGAATGCATATTGTTACTACAGTCCTAGCTCTGTTCTGTAACAATCATTTTTGTTGTTATAGTGATGTGCATGGCTGAGGAAGCTTGGGTCCTGCTGGCTGTACTACAACAACCACCTTGACAGATTACCCAAGCAAAAAGCAAATGGATCATTTGAGTAAGTTCAACATGAAGCCATATTGTGATTTACACATGCAATAGTTTACACATATGATCAATAATCTTCCAAAAATAAGTGTTAGAGTAGTGATTATCAAAGCTACAAAAATGTTCCTAGAGTGCAAAAGCTTTATTAAAACATTTTATTTGAGCTAAATGCAAACACTTTTACCATCTAAGGTACCTCAAGCTTTACAATAAGAAGTCAAGGAAGTGAAGGACTACAGCCACATCCAAGCACTTGTCACACCCAGGTTTCTAGCATTCGAGCTGTCCTGCAGAAAAGGCTGTCGTCCAGACAACAGCGTTATGTCATCAGTGAGTTTAGGAGGCTTGATGATCACTGATGTCTAGGAGTTGTGTGTGATATTCCTGCACCACCCACAGAAGTGTTGCAGACACAAGCCAGCAGAGGTATACAACTTGCCTCATGTGAAACTTAATATGTGAAATATATACATACCCCAATTACTCAGTATGTTTATTTATTGTTGGTGATGAAAAACTGATCCTGACCTATGATGCACTTCTGTTTTATTCTAAAAGGACAATCCATGCCACAGCAGCAACACTGAGTTCCAGCTTTTTCTACCAGACCCCGGACCCCAGTGGAATATAATCAAATATCCTTCATGTAGATATTGTGATTTTAATAGCATTATACTTATAATAGTCTCAACCTTATTAGTTCCTGTATCATATAAAGAGAAAACAAACAGACAAAAGTGTGAATGTTAAAAATACATTGTAAAATATTAAAATATAACTACATTAAAATAAAAAATAAATCTAAATGAAAACACAATTTAATTACAGGACAGTATACTGTAGTGGGATATTTTGAAAGACAATGACTTAGAAACTATAAGTACACAAATGAAAATAAAGTGTTCATTGAGTATCTCAGCAAAATATATTCAGTACACGACATACTTAGGTCACAACACTGGCTGTTTGAAGTCTTTGCACACGTAGTGTTTCCTCCACAGAGAGACCGGAGATTGGTCTGCCTGCTGCCTGATGTGAGCTGGGAATAGAAAAGTATAACAAACTTCCTTACAAAAATCTAATGGTTTTTATTGACAACTGCAGGTTCTTAGCTTTGGTAATTTACAATTCAAATAACTTTCTTTCAAGTTGCCATTAACACATTTTTAAGCTTTAAAAACACTTTGAACTCTTCCCTTCTGCTGACGTTGTCACTGAGCACAGTGGACCCAAAAGCACAACTCAGAGCAGAGGGTAAAAGGTAATGGAGCTTTATTGTACGGAGTACAATTACAGGCTAAGGTAACAAAATCGGCAGGCAAAAGACGTGGTCAAAATACTGGCTAGAGATCTACAAAAACACTGGGAAGGTAACACGAGGGATAATGCTGGAGAGTTAGACACACAAGGTACTACAACAATATGGCAAATGACAAAGGACACAAGGTGAGTATACAGTATATGCACTGTGACAGGGGAAGACGATTACACGCAGGTGACACACATTAGGGAAGGGAGGGTAAACACACAGGCAGGAAGGCAGACAAAGACAGGAAGACAAATGACCTGACAGACAGTGAGTTAACAAAATAAAACAGGAAGTCAGGGAAACAAAACATGAACTAAGAGCGGGAACTGGATTTGACAGTACCCATCCCTGCTGATGGTAGTCCCTAATCAGGCTTGGATCCAGAATGTCATTCGCGGACACCCATGACCTCTCATCTGGTCCGTACCCCTATGGGCCACCAGAAACTGAATTTGAATAATTTATATTTGAATTTGAATTGCTAAACTTGATATAAAGATAGAGTTCAGTGGCGGTGGTCACGCAGCTCATGCCAGTCTCTGGGTCAAGGCAAGGCAAGCACTTCTTCCTCATTTCATGGCGGGTAATGTGCTCCAAAACGTAGGTTGAGGTGCTGATTGAGGAAGAGGAGTCCTCTGTATCTGCGCCACTGATGGAGGTAGTCCAGTGATGAAGTCCAGGGAAATGTCTGACCATGGGCGCTTGGGGACAGGCAAGGGTTGCAGGAGACCAATAGACGCTTGACGGGAGGTTTTATTCTGGACACATACCAGACAACCAGGTACATACTCCCCAATCTCATATTCCAAACAAACAACTGATTTGCGGGACACCTGACCAGTACAGTTAGACCAACTTACGCATGTTTTACCCTTACCACCCACGTCACTGCCCCCCATCACACAGATGGAGCAACGCTAGTTGATAGATTAAACTTTTGCCGTATCCAGTCGGCAAAACTCCGAACACATCTTCCTTTTTTAAGATTTACTTCAGTGCTTAAAGGTGCAATATGTAATATTGTATGTAATACTGGCAGCTAGCGGTTAAAATAGTTACTGCACTACCAATTCAAAATACTGGACAGTCGTTTCCCCCGCCCCCTCCTGCCCAGACTCGAAGTTCACGGAGGTTGCCAGGCTGAGACCGCAGCATTCACAACAATGTTGCTAGACGCTTTTCTCACATAGCCAGACATTACTCCACAGCACAGCGGAGTACTTAACGTTATGCTGGCTATATCGACAGTCATAAAACCCGTGCTCACGCGGAGCCATAGATATATACACGACGCGGAGCTCTGTAACCAACTGACAGACACACTTTTTCGGCTTAAAATTACAGTATGAACCGCTAAAAACACAACAACCTCACCGTCCTCTCCACACGCCAGGCAGGCACACTTCCTCGGCTTAGAATTACAATACGAAACGCTAAAAATACCACCACCATGCTGACTGAACACACTTCATTGGCTTAGAATTACGGCAACAATCGCTAAACATACTGCAAACTCATAGTCCTCTCTTTCCGATTTACAGCCCCCCTCTCGTGGCTTAAAATAACTCACCGTTGTCGGCTCCAGCTGCTGAACTACCCGTTGTAAACAGCCATGGCCCGCTTGCCTGGTCCCCCCGGTAACGTTAGCAGTTAAAAGGGTTAGCATGGCGGCGTTAGCCAGGACCAGTCGGGATCACTTTACTGGCTATGTCTCAATTGTTTTTGCGAGTAACCAACTCGGGTACTCTAGCTATATAATTCAATGCGAGTACACAAATGTTGAAATGACATAAAATGCCCGTCCCTAGTGGCTGTGATAAATTAGCCTGAAGCTAATGCTTACCTGTTGAGGAGGAAATTCTGCGTCCTTTTGGGATCTAAGCTGTCTCCATCTTTCAAATACATCTCCAATATTTACCAGGGGGTTGTTACGTCTCTGGTCACGCAACTGTTAGAAACATGCTGTTTTCTTTTTTTTAGGTCGGGTAGAATCTATCTCCGTTGATCCTGTTCGTTTGTGTGCTGCTTTCATGGATGTACTACCGTTACAGCTGTAGCGCGCTGGGTTTACGTTTTTCCAGGTATATCTGGCAACCCGGCCTGGCTGTCAAACTGGGCAGTTGGTAACAACCACAGAACAAAACATAAACATAAATTCCGTCACGGAATGTAAATTTCAAAAAGAAAAAATACTGACATTAGCATTGTTGTCAGAAAAGATAGTATTTCAGTTTAACATGTTTCCTTAATATCTGATGAGGCATTGGTGTCATTTTTGGATTTATTACAGTACAAATATTACATATTGGACCTTTAACTCCAAGTCTTCCAGAGTCGCAGCTAAAGCCGATTCAAAAGACTGCTGTTCGCCAGCAGCAGCAGCCATCTTCTTTGTTTTCAAGTAGCAGGGAATTCACGTGGAACCGTCGCAACTCTGCCGTCCTTATGTCAAAGCCCAGGAACATTATATATCCAATATCAGGGTTTGTCAAAAGGGAGGAAGGGAGAGTTAGAAGATAATATATCTTTATATATATATATATATATATATATATATATATATATATATATGGATGTTTGTTAGGTTTAAGTGATGCTTTTGACGTAAGCTGCAGATCACCTTGCCTTTCCTGTCTCACAGAACGGTCTAATGACGTGAGAATGAAAGGTTTTTCTTCAGAATGAGAATTTCATCCTTTAACACCTGTAAGAGCCAATTAGTGCCCTTGGTATAAATAGGAACCAATCTTTGGTTCGTGGCCCTGTATGCAAGTACTAGTGTCTTGAAGCGGATACGGGCAGCAATTGGTAGCCAGTGAAGAGAGCAAAGGAGCGGTGTAGTGTAGAGGACTTGTTGAGGTTAAAGATAAGTCAGAGTTGTCAATTGTTATAGTAATGTCCTGGGTAGAAGAACCCTTCCCTGGAAGGAAAAGGAGCTCAGTTTTGTCAAGGTTGAGTTTGAGTGACATCCAAGAAGAACAAGCTGAGATACGCGCTGCTACTCTCCGGAAAGGAGAGAATTAGTCAGTGAGTCAGACAACCAAGGAGCTGAGGAGAACTTGCGAGCCTGCCGTGAAGTAAGAGGACAGAGAGAGTCAAGAGAGGAGGCTGGAGTAGAGAGGAGAGTGTCTGTGGCGGTGTTGGGAGGCATGAGTGAGAAAGAGTCAGATGGAGGAAGGGTAAAAAAAAAAAAAAACCACAAAAAAAGGAGAGAGTGAACAAATGTTATGGAGGACAGGTACAGTATCTCTTGAGATATGGTTGTGTGCTTGTGAGAGTGGGAGAGAGTAAGAGATGAAGGAATGGTCTGAGGTATAGAGTGGGGTAACAGTGAGGTTGGATGTAGAGCAGTTTCTGGTGAATATGAGATCTACTGTAGCTGCAACCACTGCCAGCTTTGTGAGTGTATGGGGAAGGCGAGAGTAAGAGCGCAAAAGAAGAAAGAAGATGTAAGAAGTCAGTTGACTTCTAGTCAGTAGCAGGCTACACAGTGGAGTTGCACATTAAGTGGTTTGGGGTCCTTCTGTAAGTAATTTTGGAGTACAATTTGGTTTTGAGGAATTCTACAAGCAGCAATACCACAGGCCAAGCAGTCAGCCCATTCCAAACAGGCACATTTTCAACAGGCACTGTACAAGTGTTACATAAGAAAGAAAGAGGAGATGGAAAGAAGAGAATGTAATCAAATGGCTGTAATGTGGTCATCTGTTTCTGCAATGATTTTGCAATGCTGGCCCCTCTTTACCTAAATGTCAGGGGTCGAACTTTATTAGCAACTAGCCACTGCTCTCTCTCTCTCTCTTTCTGTGTGTGTGTGTGTGTGTGTGTGTAACAGAGAGATAGAGAGGGAATATAAGTTGTATTTTGATCCTTTAGCAACATTGTTATTGAAACTTTATATGAGCAGATGTGCTATGGTAATAATTTCATGTCAGCTTGAGTTTCCCTCTGACCACCTCACACATGGACACACACTTACACATACACACACACACACACACACAAGCAAGCTTGACCATTGCAATGTTTTACTGTACCGTATGTGTTTGATTAAAATATATAATGTGTAACATTTCAAAAAACGATTAGAGCTATGTTCATGGGCATAGTGTCACTGCAAAACTTGATATCATTATTACGTGTCTGGGGCTTCCACAGTTTGGTTTATATGTGCATTTGAATCTACAGCTACAACTAGACACTCGGTTTTGCCATGCTGCCAGGTCTCTCCGTGGTTCGGCATTATTTATCGTTGACATTCAGTTGGTAGTTCTATTGTAGACATTTAAGACGCGGACCAAACATTAACACAACTTGATAGGGGAAAAAAGAATCTTTACGGCATTCCGAAATACATGGCTTTCTTCCTGAGTGTCTCTCAGTCTTTCCTTACCTTCCACTTTTGTAAACTCTGAAGCAGGTAAAGGCCCTGACACACCAAGCCGATGGCCAGAAACTAGTAGCGAACAAAGGCCGACTGTAACGTGGCCTCACGTCGGGCCTCGTCGCCTTTGTCTTGGCCAAAAATTAGCACTGGACACCGTAAAGACTACAGCTGAAGGCCAAATACCACGTACGTCCTGCGCCTGCGTGAGAGGAAATAACTCTCCATGCCAGCAGGCAGCGGTAATCTATTTGTCATTCAAAAAGAGAAACAGGATACAAACGTGGGAGCGTAGGAACTGAGCTGCTGGCTCGTTAGGTAATGTTAGCTTGCTAATTCCACCCACCTACCATGCCTTCATCCTACACTGGTTACAGAAAATCAGCCAAACAAAGTTGTCACTCATAAAAGCAAAACCAGGTCCCAACTGATCACGCAGTCCTTGGACCAGCACCAACACATAGTCACCTGGATCAAACATATGCCTAACTGCCTTTTTGTCATACTTGGTCTTCATTCAAGCCTTGGCTGCAACCAGGTTTTTCCCTGTAACTTCACAGTCCGACCGCAGCCTGGCTCTAAAAGAAGAGACATACTGTAGGACATTTCCTGGTGATGTCGGTTCAATGACCAGATCCTTAAACAGGTCCAATGGGCCCCTCACCTAATGACCAAAATGAGTTCAAAAGGACTGAAACCCAGAGACTCAGTGGGAGCATCACAAACAGCAAATAATGGGATGGCCTCAACCCATTTCTTTGGCTGCGCCTTAACAAATGTTCTTATCATGCTCTTTAACGTGCTATGAAATCGTTCTATAGCTCCCTGTGACTGCAGATGGTTTGCAAATGAATACTTAGGCTCTATTTTAATATTATTATATTATTATTATTCTATCACTTGCTTATACAGTTTGGATGTGAAATTAGAACCTCTGACTGGATGGTATGTGGCAAACCTGCCCAGGAGAAGAACTTCACAAGATTGTTATTAAAATTGTCTCATGAGTGGAAAGACCAATCCACTGATTTTCATCATGGTAAAAGTGTGTGTGTGTGTGGGAATAGCTAAATTAACAATTTTTTTAATTTTATTATTTTTTAAATATTAAATATTTGGTTAAGTTGTGTACTTACAATATCCCAAATGTGTCCAACAATGTTCAAACCAGGAGAAATCTGTCATTTTATCCAAGGTAATGGTCCGTTACATGGCCTGTTGATGGCGTCATATCCCGTTTGTGCATGCATCAGTTGTGGTTGTCTACCAGAAGCTGTCATATTTTTATTGATTTTTTTATCCAGTTTTAAGCCACATTATTACATACACTTTTTTGATCTTGGTGGTTTTTAACTATATATTTTAACCAGATAAAGGATTTTCATCGGATGTCTGGAGAAACAAGCTGAGCAAACGTTATTGGCTGCTCGGTATAGGATGGACCACATGCTGTGGATTAGCCCTTGTGTTCCCACTTGATACTTGTTCCTACACCCCGGCAACATTCCTGTGTTGAGTCATATGAATGACTTCATTAGATTGTCTAGATCAAGTGTTGCCTTGGATAGGTAGATAGTGGATCAACATACTGCCAGAAAAGACCTACTAAATATCAGTTGGTTATTTCTCTGACATGACTACATGCAAATGGAGGCCTACCATGGGAGAAGAAGAGAAATGGAAAGGGAGTGGTAAAGTAGAGAGTCGGTGGGCTAAACTGAAAAGGGTAGTGGCCATGAGTCATGATCATACGATCAAGGGTGTGATGTGTGGGAAGTGACTTTATATGACACAGTGTAAATTAATGAATAAAATATCAGATTCATGCTATATATTGATCATCTTCATTAAAGCTTCTTGTAAGAAATGATGGTAAGTCTTGTTAGTCATGGAAATATGGTTTTCACACCACAAAAAGCAGTTTGGAGCTCAATACGACATGATTCTGACAAAGAACATTTCAATAAGAGTTTCTGGTAAGCAATGACTGCAAATCTGTTTTAGTCAGGTAAACAAGATTTTTACTTATCAAGAGGCTGTTGAAGGTCAATTCACATGATTCTGACATAGAAACATCTTCATTAAAGGTCCCATGACATGGTGCTCTTTGGATGCTTTTATATAGACCTTAGTGGTCCCCTAATACTGTATCTGAAGCACCCGTCAGCGATATTGCACTTTACCCTTTAATAATAATAATAATAATAATAATATTTAAAATGAAAGAAGACAAACAAACCCAACTAAGAAAGAAAACAAATTGTACAAATAAATGCCTGTTACTCTAAATTAATGTGGGAAAAACAATGACAGGCAATATTGAACCACTTTCCAGCATATTTTAGGACACAAAGTATTTCATAAGATGGTTGGACAATATGCCATACATTTAAGTCATTTAGGTTTCATTCAGACCAGCAGCATGTTTTAATGTCGTGATGACTGATACTAAAAAGGAAAAACAAAGACAATACACTGAACATCTCATTGTTACGTTCTACTATATTTTATAAATTTTGCGGTTCATAGCTTACAATTGTTATCTCCACTCCCAGTTTGAGCTTATCTAAACAGCTGACTGTAATTGTTTTACAGCAACCTTTTTTTTTACGGCAACCTGTCTTCCGTCATTGTGGTCTTCTGCACTCTATGAAAACAAATGCACTTCCTAATTGAACAACTTTTCTTACACACTCTCACGTTACATGCTTGTAGATTGTAGTTTAAATGAAAACGGCACCTCAAGGCAAAATGTTTGGCCTTCACACATGTATGCAGCAATTCCTGATTCTGTGGACCGATAGAGAGAGAGAGAGAGCGAGAGAGAGGGGGAGTGCAAATTACCGGTGTCCCTAAATAACTTCCGCCCTTCACAAGGCCATGACGTCACACCCATTACAATAGCCCCAATTTTGAAAGGTGACCGTCCCGGTGACAACTACAGCCATGATCTAAACACTTCTTGCATGTTGTTACCAACATGGGGCACTTGTGATTTTCTGTCTAAGGTGGCAAGGGTTTGATTTACTGTCCTTGGAAGGTGGAAGGGATTAGAATGCTGCCCTGCTCTACTTCTCTGAGGCCGTTTTTGCACAATGCTAGACTCTGCTGTTGCAACTACATTTAGATTATTGCTTAGGCCATCTCCCTGTCCATGATAATAAACTGATGGTGGGGTGCCTGGTCTATCTGATTCTATGGTTTCAAGGACAGTAGGGGAGGGGGCCTTGACTCGCCATTGCTCTGGCTCAATGGCGATTCAGAATCGTTATCATCAACTGTGTTGGAGTTTGACTGTTGATGTGGGTCAGCATGTAGCCCAGGGTCCGGAACAGGTTCGGTTTGTATCAAAGGCACGTGAGTAACACTCTAAACTCCGACCTGTTAAGATTCTTTTCTGGACCAGCACAAACTCTGGGGCATATTTTGTAGACCCTTCCGTCCTCATCCATGTGTTTTAAAACGACATAGACAGCTGGTTCCCAGGCGTCTTGAATTTTATGACGACCTGTAGGGTGACTTTTCCTATAGACAAGGGTTCCTGGGGCGAGCAGGGATTTTTCTGTTGGCTGGTAGTATCTGTTTCTTTGTTCCGCTGCCCTCTGGAGCTGCTCCTTCACACGAAGATAGACTGAACTCAGACAATTTGCATGTTCATCCATATAATCCTGTGCAGAACTGGGCCTAGGTTCTTCCTCTGATGCACCCAACAAGAAATCTACTGGCAGTTGAGCCTTCTGGCTAAACATGAGTTCATATGGTGAATAATCTGTAGATCGGTGTTTCCGTGTGTTGTAGCCCTGCGGGCTACCTGCCACGGAGCCCCACGGAGCTCAGTCACGGCAGCGGCATTTGGTTGTCCAGCAACCCAGAAACAGTGACTTTGCGCTGGCCACAGGAAATCGTCTAGTCTTAATCTGCATTGCTATTTTTACTCGTGAATACGCAGGCCACAAGAAGTAATTAGGGCCTATTGAAACTGAAGGAATTATTGTTTCTTTCTTTCTTTCTTTCTTTTTCCCGTCAAATGAATTGCCTTTTTGAGGGGCTTAACATATTCAAAAACTCACCAACTTTGGCAGTCACATCAAGTCTGGTGAAAATTTACGTATTTTAAGGGTTTCGCGAATAGCCGCACAAAAATGGCTCTCTAGCGCCACCTAGAAAGTTAAAGAAAATGAGCCCCTGCATTGCGTTTAACATAGACTCACGAAACTTGGTACACATATGTAACATGTCAAGATGTACAAAAAACTTCACTGGAGCCATACCCTAAACCCAACAGGAAGTCCGCCATTTTGATTTCAAAGTTCGAAATTAGTGCGATTTTGGCCATTTCCACATGTCATACTTTAACGAACTCCTCCTAGAGATTTAATCCGATCAACTTCAAACTCGGTCTGTGCCATCGTAAGAAGTTAAAGATGAAAAGTTGTTAAAAGAAAAACTTTTCGTCATAGGGCGTGGCCGTGGCGGGGCGGCCATTTTGTGCGTTTCGCCGCCGAAACAGGAAGTGGGTGTAACTCGAGTGTACGTTGTCCAACTGGCTCGAAACTTTTCAGGATTCATAAGAGTCCAACCCTGAGGACAAATAAAGGCCGATATTTACTCACTTAATAATAATAATAAATTGAATTTATATAGCGCTTTTCATGGACTCAAAGTCGCTTTACAGGGCAGGGTAGATTATAAAAACATAACAAAACAAGTAGAACAAAACAAGATACAGATGAAAAAGGGAGGGGGGCAGGTGGAGTATGGGTAGGCTGAGGTGAAGAGATGGGTCTTGAGGCGGGACTGGAAGATGGTGAGGGACTCAGAGGTGCGGATCTCTTGGGGGAGGGAGTTCCAGAGCCTGGGAGCTGCTCTGGAGAAGGCTCTGTCCCCAAAACAGCGCAGGTTGGACTTTTGGATGGAGAGGAGACCGGCTGAGGTGGATCTGAGGGACGTGAGGGTTGGTAAGGGGAGAGAGGAGGTCAGTGAGGTATGAGGGGCCAGATGGTGGAGGGCTTTGTAGGTGAGGACCAGGATTTTGTAGGTGATCCGGTGGGAAATGGGAAGCCAGTGGGTTTTTTTAGGACTGGAGTGATGTGGTGCCGGGATTTGGAGCAGGTAATGAGGCGGCGGCTGAGTTCTGGACCAGTTGGAGTCGGTTGATGTTGGTAGAGCTGATGCCGGGGAGAAGTGAGTTGCAGTAGTCCAGTCGGGAGGAGATGAAGGCGTGAATGAGTCTTTCAGCAGCGGGGGGTGTGAGAGAGGGTCTGATTTTGGCGATGTTGCGGAGGTGAAAGAAGGAGGTTTTAATGACTTGACGGATGTGAGGCTCAAGGGAGAGGGTGGAATCAAAGATAACGCCAAGGTTGCGGGCCTGGGGAGATGGATGACTTACTTAGTCATAGCGCCCCCTAGTGGCAACAGGAAGTAGGCCTAAAAGTCAAGGTGCTATACTTTAACGAACTCCTCCTAGAGATTTCATCCGATTGACTTCAAACTTGGTCTGTACCATCCCAACACCTTAACGATGAAAAGTTATTAAAAGAAAAACTTTTCGTCAGACGGTGTGGGCGTGGCGTGGCGGACATTTTGAGTGTTTAGCGATGAACAAAGAAGTTGTCGTAACTTGAGTGTACGTTGTCGTATCTGCCCAAAATTTCTCATGATTGACAAGGGTCCAGGCCTGAGGACACCTACAGGCCAAAATTGAATTTTTGTCATAGCGCCCCCTGCTGGCAACATGAAATGCACCTTATATGACAAACATCCGATTTGCATGAAACTCAGAATGTGTGGTCTACATGTGATACTGAGCCGCCGCCTATAATATGGCCACGCCCACTTACTCAGGCCACGCCCCCTTTCATAAAATTTGAACCGTTTAAGGTATACCCTTGTGTGAGGTGTCATTGAACTCAGCACAGACTTCCTTCTTCATCGGTGATGGTTTGACCCGCCCCCTAAGCTTAAGCCACGCCCCCTTTCATAACATTTGAACCATTTAAGGTTGACCTTTGTGTGAGGTATCAATGAACTCAGCAGAGAGTTCCTTCTTCATTGGTGATGGTTTGGCCCGCCCCCTATGCTTTAGCCACGCCCCCTTTCACAGCTGATGAACCGTATGATGTAGAATCTTGTGTGAGGTATCATGGTATCATTGAACTTGGCAAGGAGTTCCCTTTTTATTGGTGACGATTTGTGGTGTCTGAGTGCCGAGCGAATGAACGGTCGCAAGGAGCGGCGTCTGCCAGTAACCCCGACGCGCGCAGAGGTGCGAGGGTCCGTCCATCGCTGCTCGCAGCTTTAATTGTTTCTTTCTTTCTTTCTTTCTTTCTTTCTTTCTTTCTTTCTTTCTTTCTATTCTTTTTCCCGTCAAATGAATTGGCTTTTTGAGGGGCTTAACATATTCAAAAACTCACCAAATTTGGCGGTCACATCAAGTCTGGTGAAAATTTACGTATTTTAAGGGTTTCGGGAATAGGCGCACAAAAATGGCTCGCTAGCGCCCCCTACAAATTTAAGAAAATTGAGCCCCTGCAGTGCGTTTAACGTAGACTCACGAAACTTGCAATGTGGCAGTGGCAATAATAGTCACATTAATAATGGAACATTGACTTCAAATGGTAGTCGTAGTAGTTCATGTCATATCAGTGCGCTGCAGGGCGTTACAGGATGTAGCGTGGCCCAGCAGAGCATGGATGGACGTAGCAGGAAGCAGCAGGGTTCAGCAGGACGCAGCATGACATTGCAGGGCAAGGACTCCGGGGAGTAAACTCTCCAGAAGCTAGGATTAGTAACAAGCATTTCTGGGACGGGATGCACACAAATGGGAATAGAAAGGGAGAGGAGAGAGCAGCTCAGTGTGTCAAAGGAAGGAAGTCCCCCGGCAGTCTAGAACTATAACAGCGTAACTAAGAGAGACAGGTCAAAAGGAGAGGTTGCCTGTTCGGGCTTGGAACTCTCCCCTGCCGGATCGGGCTGTGCTGGCCTGCCTCCCTCTACTTTTGTTATATTATTAATCTAACGACTATGAAGAGAAGCATGTGGGCCTGGTTAGGCGGACGCTGCAACTCCTCACTCCCTAACTATAAGCTTTATCAAATAGGAGAGTTTTAAGTTCATTCTTAAATGCGGTGACAGTTTCTGCCCCCCGAACCCAGATTGGGAGCTGGTTCCATAGGAGAGGAGCCTGATAACTGAAGGCTCTGGCTCCCATTCTACTTTTAGAGACTCTACGTACCACAAGTAACTGCATTCTGGGAGCGCAGTGCTGTAGTGGAACAATAAGGTATTAGGAGCTCTTCTAGATATGATGGTGCTTGACCATTTAGAGCTTTGTAGGTCAGGAGAAGGATTTTAAATTCAATCGTGGATTTTACAGGAAGCCAATGCAGAGAAGCTAATACAGGAGAAATATGATCTCTTTTCTTAGTTCTTGTGAGAACACGCACTGCAGCATTCTGGATCAGCTGGAGAGTCTTAAGGGACTTATTTGAGCAACATGAGGGAATTACAATAGTCCAGCCTGGAAGTAACGAATGCATGGACTAGTTTTTCAGCATCGTTTTGAGACAGGATATTCCTAATTTTGGCAATGTTACGAAGATGAAAAAAGGCTTTTCTTGAGGTTTGTTTTAGATGGGCGTTAAAGGATACATCCTGATCAAAAATAACCCCTAGATTTCTGACAGTAGTGCTGGAGGCCAGGGCAATACCATCCAGAGTAGCTATGTCTTTAGATAATGAGGTTCGGAGGTGTTTAGGGCCCAGCACAATAACTTCAGTTTTGTTAGAGTTTAACATCAGAAAATTATAGGTCATCCAGGATTTTATATCCTTAATGCACGCTTGAAGTTTAGCTTGCTGACTGGTTTCATCTGGTTTGATTGACAAGTATAATTGGGTGTCATCTGCATAACAGTGAAAGTTAATTGAGTGTTTCCTAATAATATTACCAAGAGGAAGCATATATAAGGAGAATAGAATTGGTCCAAGCACTGAGCCTTGTGGAACGCCATGGCTAACTTTAGCGTACTTGGAGGATTTATCATTAACATTAACAAATTGAGATCGATTAGAGAAATAGGACTTAAACCAGCTTAGAGCGATTCCTTTAATGCCAACTAAGTGTTCCAATCTCTGTAACTGGATTGTATGGTCAATAGTGTCAAATGCAGCACTAAGATCTAGTAAAACAAGAATGGAGACAAGTCCTTTGTCTGCAGCAGTTAGAAGGTCGTTAGAAATTTTCACCAGTGCCGTCTCTGTGCTATGATGCTTTCTAAATCCTGATTGAAAGTCATCAAATAAACTATTGCTATGTAGAAAATCACATAACTGATTAGCAACTACCTTCTCAAGGATCTTGGATAGAAAGGGAAGGTTAGATATAGGTCTATAGTTTGCTAAGACCTCAGGATCGAGGGTGGGTTTTTTCAGAAGAGGTTTTATCACAGCTATTTTAAATGACTGCGGTACATAACCTGTTAATAAGGACATATTGATCATATCTAGTAATGAAGTGTTAACCACGGGTAACGCTTCTTTGAGTAGTCTCGTTGGGATGGGGTCTAAGAGACAGGTAGATGGCTTAGCTGAGGATATCTTTAACATTAACTGTTGAAGGTCTATGGCATAGATATAGAACAATAGATATGACATGACGTCATAACTTATGGCATAACTGTCCGCCATCTTACTAGGGTACTGTTTACAAGCCAGTATGGTTGTCAGCTGTGCAGCACCTAAGTGCTTTACCAGAAGGACCAAAGAGACCCAGGAGGCTGCCATCACTTTCCACATGTCAGTAGGAGTAGATAGAGTATTTTTCTCTTCTTTTTTTAACTTTAAATACAGAAAAGTTGGTGAACTAGCTAGCTAGCTAGCTAGTTACGTTACCTAGCAACTGTTAACAGACTGGCTGAGATGTCAGTTAGTGGTGATTGCTAGCTCTTACAGCATTTATGAACAGCAAACATCCTTTTAGTTGATTGATTTTTGACCTCAAATAAGACATTTAGCTAGTAACGTTAATGTTATAACAGTTTTTTTAACACAACGTTATTATTGACATACATTGACTGCTGCGGCTGATTTCACTCAATCTGTGTTAAGTTTTCAGTTAAATTAAAGTTAACGAAAAGTACTGTAACGTTACACATAGAGTAAAGTTACGTTACACAAATCAACAGTAGCCACATCCAGCAACACGGAGCCTAACAGACCAGCCGCACTTAACGGTACATTTTCACCAGCTAACGTTAGTTCCGCAAACATTAGCCATGTTGAATCCTGCTGTCAGTCATCATATATTAACATCTATTGTTGTCAGCTTACCTCATGCCTTTACACGATTTTCCTTTCAGTAAAGCAAATTAAAACTTAATAATCCATGTCTTGATGAGGTAAAGTAACTTCCAGAAATGATTCCTACTTCAGCAGCAAGTCTCCGCATTACTATCGTAAATGTAATTTCCATAACGTTAGCGCAATGAAAATTGCGACAAGTCCATCAGCAGTTCTGATTAAGTCATTATAGTCTTTATCAACAAAAACTCATTGAAGCTAGCAAGTCTTCAACTACCCCGCTCATCGTCAAAACAAACTCCATGCCGGCCGGTTGACAGTAAGAAAACAAACGCTAAACAGGAAGTAGCAGGGTTGTGGGAAATGTGGTCTTATAGTTGAGATTGACATAAAAAATATTGTTTAATGTATATTAGCCATTCAGAATACCAAAGACAGTTTTTACATATTAAGATCAGGCAAAATTGAAAAAATAAAATTATTACCTGCAATATAAATGCAAAATTATGAGATTATCTTTATAATTGAACGAATTGCTTGTTCTCTTGGAGCTATATCAATCAAAATTCCACCCAAATCTCTATTTTTTGTTTCTTTCTAGAAAGGCACAGTTGTCTTACAGTCATTACTTTGAATTAAAACCACTATTGATGTATTGGTAGAAAAATATAAGGATTATAAAGACAACATGAGCCTCTTTCCCCATTGGTTCCAATGGAAGCAATTCTAAAACTTAACCCTGGTAAGATGGCCGCCAAGTGCTTCCATCCTGGAATGGCAAGTCAGAATTACATGTCATATCTATTGTTCTATATCTATGGTCTATGGTCTATAGGATAAAAGCAGTCTGAGTATATGTCAGGACTAGTCGTTCTTCCTAGCGGTCCTGCATTTAAAGGTGAGCCGTTAGAAGTTGAGGGCAAAAGGTGATGGATTTTATCTCTAATTCTTATAATTTTATCATTAAAGAAGCTCATGAAGTCATCACTACTCAGAGCTAGAGGAATAGATGGCTCAGTAGAGCTGTGACTATCTGTCAGCCTGGCTACAGTGCTGAAAAGAAACCTTGGGTTGTTCTTATTTTCTTCTATTAGTGATGAGTAATAGTCTGATCTGGCCTTTCTTAGGACCTTCCTATAGGTTTTGAGACTTTCCTCCCAGTCCAAACGAGATTCTTCCACTTTGGTAGCCTGGATGCCAGCCGAACTTAGCCCTGCCCACCAAATTCGAGGTCGGGAAGTTCGGTCTGGACTCGCTCCGTTGAGAAGTAATTATTGCCCGAACAGGATCTGTTCGGACCAATCAGATTGTCGGACAGATGATCAACAGTAACAGAATCAACCACGTCACCAAAGAACGCTTGGGTTGAATTTGTTGAGATGTGTAGATTCCACCATCGCGTCTGTTACAGAAGATATCAACAGCGCATTCATTTTAAAATCCTCAGCAGAGGGGCCTCAGCAACTGCCCGAAAGCATGGTAGCGTTATATGGTGGAGCGAGATAGAGAGAGACTGAAGAGAGAGAGCGTTATATGGTGGAGAGAGATAGAGAGAGACTGAAGAGAGAGAGCGTTATATGGTGGAGAGACATAGAGAGGGACTGAAGAGAGGGAGCGCCCAGCGGCGCTAGAACAAAGCCGTGAATATGAGAAATAAAATGTGTTTTCGCCGATTCATCTCTAGAAACGCAAATGTAGCAAGCATGTCACTATCACTAACGTTATCCACATTTATATTTACACGCAACAAATGATATATCCAGCTTCAAAAAGGTCTAAAAGTCGGAAGTTAGAACGAATGCATTGTGCAAAGAGTGGTTGCTATGGAGACGATACACAGTGTTGAGTTCTGTTGACAGTTGAGTTGAGTTCTGTTGCTCTGATTGGTTGTAGATCTATCCAATGAATGCAGAGGCATTTTTTTTCCTGGTTCGGTTGGAACATGCCCCATAATCACAGCCCAATGGAGCGGTTTCAGACTCTGACTAGAATCTGAGTAGGACCACGTCAGGCTACCACTTTGGTGGAACGCCATTTACATTCTAGGTTTCGCGAGATTTGTTTTAATTTGCGAGTTTGGGAGTTATACCAAGGTGCTAGTTTCCTTTGCTTCATCATCTTCTTTTTGAGGGGAGCAACAGAGTCTAAAGTCGTCCATAGGCAGGTCGTAGCACCGTCTACAAATGTATCAATTTGAGAGGGACTGAGGTTAACATAAAGGTCCTCTGTTATGTTAAGGCATGACATAGAGTCAAATGCTTTTGGAATATCTTCCTTAAATTTAGCTATAGCACTGTCAGATAGGCATCTAGTGTAGAAGCTTTTATCTAATTTAGTATAGTCAGGTAGTAAGAATTCGAAAGTAATTAAAGAATGATCTGATAATAACGAATTCTGCGGAAATATTATTAAATCCTCAATTTCAATACCATATGCCAGCACCAGGTCGAGGGTGTGGTTAAAACAGTGCGTCACCTTGTGCACACTCTGACTGAAACCGATTGAATCTAATAATGAGTTGAAAGCAGTACTAAGGCTATCATTGTCAACGTCCACATGGATATTAAAATCACCTACAATAAGTACTTTGTCTGATTTAAGGACTAAACATGATAAAAACTCTGAGAATTCAGATAAAAATTCCGAATATGGACCTGGAGCCCTGTAAATAACAACAAATATAATTAGCTGTCATTTTTTCCATTTTGGATGTTGAAGATTAAGAACAAGACTTTCAAACGAGTTATAATTTAGTTTAGGATTAATTAACAGGCTTGAATCAAAGATGGCTGCATCCCTAGTGTCCCCGAGCTCCCTGGTGTCCCCAGGCTGTCCATTGTCCCCGAGCTGACCAGTGTCCCCGAGCTGACCAGTGTCCCCGGGCTCTCCAGTGTCCCCGAGCCCACCAGTGTACCCAAACTGACCCATGCATCTGACCCCCCAGAGTCCCGGTTGTGTAGCAGCCCCCCAGAGTCCCGGCTGGCTAACACCCCCCAGAGTCCCGGCTGTGTAGCAGCCCCCCAGAGTCCCGGCTGGCTAGCAGCCCCCCAGAGTCCCCCCAGAATAATGACCATTTCCCTAGAGACTTTTCCCTTGCCATTCGCCCCTGAGACCGCCCCTTTGACTTTGTCAGTCTCAGGGGCGCCAGAGACCGACAAAGTCATCACAGTGACTTTGCCGGGTTCCGGAGACTGCCCCTGAGACTGCCCCTGAGACTTTGCCGGTCTCCGGCGCCCCTGAGACTGCCCCTGAGACCGCCCCTGAGGCCGCCCCTGAGACTGCCACTGAGACCGCCCCTGAGACCGCAACTGAGACTTTGCCGGTCTCCGGCGCCCCTTTGACCGCCCCTGAGACCGCCCCAGTGACTTTGCCGGGCTCCGCTGCCCCTGAGACTGCCCCAGTGACTATGCCCTTCTCCGGCGCCCCTGAGACTGCCCCTGAGACCGCCCCTGAGACTTTGCCGGTCTCCGGCGCCCCTGAGACCGCCCCTGAGACCGCCCCTGAGACCGCCCCTGAGACCGCCCCTGAGACTTTGCCGGTCTCCGGCGCCCCTGTGACCGCCCCAGTGACTTTGCCGGTCTCTGCTGCCCCTGAGACCGCCACAGTGACCCGTCTCCGGCACCCAAAGAGACTTTGCCCTTGTCCTGCCCCCCAGAGACTTTGCCTTTGCTGTCGGTCCGACCGACTCCTGCCCCTCGTGTCTGGTCAGCGGTCAGACCCACTCCTGCCCCTCGTGTCCTGCCGGCAGTCAGACCCACTCCTGCCCCTCGTGTCCTTTTGGAGGTCAGACCCACTCCTGCCCCTCGTGTCCTGTTGGCGGTCAGACCCACTCCTGCCCCTAGTGTCCTGTTGGTGGCTTAGTTGACCTCTGTTCCTGTTAACTGGTTGGCTGTCAACGTCCAGTTCGGCCACCATCTTGCCTTCGCCGGCGGCCACAGGAGGGATTTTGCCTTCGCCGCCGGCCGCCTGGGAGTCCAAGAAAACACTGTACCCTCAAAGACAGTTAAAATATTTTCTAACAATAAACCTTGGATTACAAAAGAACTCAAAACAACAATCAATGAAAAGAAAATAGCATTTATATCAGGAAACAACAGAGAATCAAAACGGATCCAAGCAAAACTCAACAAACAAATTAAGGCAGCCAAAAGAGTGTATAAGGAAAAGGTGGAAAAGCTCCTCACAATGGTAATTCCAGGGAAGCATGGAAGGTTGTTAAGATACTGGCCGGCATCAGTACCAACCGTAATATTCACTGTCCCACAGCAAAAAGCCCAAGTGACTTTGCTGAAGAACTCAACTACTTCTACTGCAGATTTCAACAGAGCGACCATTCCACAGAGAGGAAGGCACTTATGGAAAAGCTCTCAGCTAAGGCATTATCCACAGCAGCAGTTGTAATTCAGAGGGAAGATGTAGAGAAAACTCCAGCAAAGCACCTGGCCCTGTCAACATCAGGTCGCCTACTGAAAACCTGTTATAGGCAACTCTCAGGAATTTTCTGTGAGCTTAATTAATCGCTCACTAGCACAGCACTCCATCCCTGTCCTCTGGAAGTCTTCCAGCATCTGTCCCGTAGCCAAGAACAGCAACCCACCTGTAATAATGACTTTCACCCAGTAGCCCTGACATCAGAAGTGATGAAGAGCTTTGAAAGGCTCATTCTCACTAAACTTCAGGTGGAGGTGAGTGACTCTACTGACCCACTTCAATTTGCCTACAGCAGGGGTTCTCAACCTTTTGCGAGCTGGGCCCCCCCAAAGCTGGTTCATTGCAGTTGGGCCCCCTCCGCCCCTCAAATCATTCTCGATTTGTGCATGATTGCGGTATTTCGTTTTGAGTGCAGTCATTTTTGAGAATCCTGCCTCACACAAATATGCTGACGTGAAAGGGAGGAGAATCTTCAAGGCGACGTCACAGAGTTGAGAGTATTCCTGCATCAATGCTGCCCAGAATGACGAAAGTGGGCACCATGAATAAGACAGGATAGGATAGAGACACAGCATATAAGAGATGAGATGACTGACAAAATCAGGAGGAGCCTACGCGCACCACAACAACAACAACAAAAAAACACTGGTGATGTGCACCATAACGCATGAAAAAACACACAAGGGCAGTCCCTCCAGGATTTCACAGCCTTTTTTTGAGATTGTTGCGGCCCAAAATGCCTGATTTCATGGGAGCTTTTGTTAAAAATTGCGATAAAAGTTGTGGTGTCTTTTGTATGTTGCAATGAAGTTGCAATTTTTTTTTTATAGTTCTTTAAAAATAAAAAGGAAACTTGTTTTGGGGAGAATAATATAATAATAATTAATTAATTACTCTGGGCTGAGATTTCCTAGTATCCTTACCACAAAGGCTCAGGATGCTGCAAATGTTGGTATAATATGAAAATGGCTGGGGGATTTAAGACAAAAATAATAATTTATTGAATGAATCAAATATGAACATATATGTCACTGTCAGTGGCTTGTTGATCTTTACATTGTTAGTTAATGTCCTATCCTGGCCACACAAACACACACATTCATACAGTTTGATAAAGTAGCCTACTTATTAGACTTTAACTTATCATTGCACTTACAATAACGAGCGTAGCTGTACTCAATTTAGGCCATGTGTCGTCTCATCTGCGTTTTTTTCTGCATCCACCGTGTGTGATTGTGTGTGTGCGTGCGCGCGTCAGTCGCGGGGGAAATCGAGCAGCAGCCCCGCCCGTTGCAGAGAGCCGATAGTATTGAAACAGCAGCCGCTTCATTGACTTTATAATGAAAAAACGTTACAGCGTACATTGATGTTAAAATGTATACAGGTTGGCAGTACAGTCTGAAATGTTTTGCACGCTCTTTCGCTGTAGGCCCTACGTTTTGTTGGTAAATGTGAGATGTTCGAGTCACACGCACGTCTCGTCTTCATAACAGAAACAAGGAAATTAATTTGACCCGTTCTCACTCCCGCCTGGTCAGTGGCTGTTTTCTCATTGCTGACAGGTGCTCAGACGCTGATTGAAATAGAGAGGAGAAATCGTGTGGCGTGCCTGCATCAGTGATAAAGTCTGCAAGGCTGGGGAACATGCAACATGTCGCAGTTCCCTCGACGGATGCGGCCATGCCAGAGGTCAAGTTTTTGTGTGAAGGCGTCCGCTCTGTCTGCAAGGAGCAAAATCTGAGTTTATATGAGGAGTGGTGTGTGTCTCCTCTCTGCTCTGACTGCAGGCTGGGACTGCTGCGTGAGGCTACTGAGAGTCTGACCGCCTGTGAGTGCTTTTGGACGGGGGAGGGGCTCACGGCAGCACCCGCTGCTCGTTGAGCACAGTAACTGCAGAGTGATAGGTGCTTTCGAGTCTCCAAACATCACAAAAGTCTCCAATAACACCAGTAAAAGTCGTTAGATTTGACAAAAAAAGTCGCTAGGAGGATGATTTGTTTGTGTGTTATAATAGTCTAACCACTTGCATTTCAACATGGGAAAAAAAAAATTTCAGAATTTTTTTTTTTTTTCTCCCATCCTGTAACCTACTCGCGCCTCCCCGGGAGAGTGTCCGCGCCCCCCCAGGTGGGCGGGCCCCACCGGTTGAGAACCACTGGCCTACAGGAAGGACAGAGGCGTTGATGATGCAGTTATGACGCTGCTGCACGATGTCCACATGCACCTTGACAAACCAGGGAACTTCGCCAGGCTGGTGTTTATTGACTTCTCAAGTGCATTTAATATGGTGCACCCTCACTTCTTGGGCCAAAAGCTCCAGAAACTGGGCGTCAGTCAGAACCATCTCCACAGATTGTCCTCAAGGCTCTGTGATCTCTCCAGTTTTGTTCACCCTATACACCAATGACTGCAGGAGTGAGAATCCAGACATGGTATACCTGAAGTACTCTGATGACAGTCATATTGGACACCACCAGCTCAGGGCATCGACTGCAGTCTGTGGTGGACAACTTCGCTCTCTGGTGCAGGGATAACCACCTAACCCTGAACATCTCTAAAACCAAAGAGATGGTCATAGATTTCAAGTGCTCCACCACCAACTCCACCAACCCCACTGCTCTTCAGGTAGATGGCCAGAAAATAGAGAGACTGGAAGAGTATAAATACCTTGGTCTAATTATCGACCACAAGCTGACTTTTAAAAGTAACATCGACCGCATCTTCAAGAAATGTCAACAACACCTGTACTTTCTTCAGAAGCTACGGCAACTGCAGGTTAACTAGTCGTTTCATAACTGTTTCATCCAATCCACCCTAACCTTCAGCATATTGGCATGGTTTGGCATGTCCCCTCAACAGAATCATAAAAATGAGCGAGAAGACCATTGGAAAACCCCAGACAACTCTCACAACCATATTTGAGAAACAGACCCACTCCTGCCACTTGTGTCCTGTTGGCGGTCAGACCCACTCCTGCCCCTAGTGTCCTGTCAACGTCCTGTTCGGCCACCAGAAGGATCTTGCCTTCTATGTATTGTTGTATGGCTCAGTATTGTTGTATGTTGTGTTTGAATGTGCCTGACCACAAACGAAGTTCCCTCACGGGAAAAATAAAGTTATTTCGATTTTGAGTTTGATTTTGACGGGGCAGGTTAACGACCAGAGGCGCACCTTGGAAGGTTATTCTCTACTGGTGCACAGAGCTCCAGAAAGCTGGGGATGACAGGGTGGGTGTCAGATGTGGGCAGGGCACTGGAACAAAAACATTGAGACATCACCAACAGAATGATAATTACATCCAAAACACAAGATTCTGTGACCTCATGTCACAGAATTTGTCAAAACATAGTTTCAAAATGTAGTAATTGCAATCAAATGCAAAAAGGGCAAATTGCACTCAGCTTAAACTATTATGGGTGCGTTTGTGCTGTAATATCATTAGCACAATATCTTTTGTGAATTTTGTGAATCTTTGGCAGTTAGCGGTTGCAGTAATGCATGATTCAAAGTCACCCAGGAGTGTTTCTCTTCAGACTTCTGTCAGAAGCTGTAGGTAAATATCAAATGATCTGGGGTCTCATTTATAAAACTGTGCGTAGGATCCTTACTATAAGTGTACGTGCGCCCAAAAGCCCAAATTGGCGTACGCCGAAAAAAAGTCCGATTTATAAAACCGTGCGTACGCACACCTGTAAGCAATGTTCCCTTTATAAATCAGAGATTGACTACAAGTGTGCGTACGTGGATCAACCTCTTATCCCGCCCTGTACACACCCATTTTTAACCATAAATAGTCAATGTAAAGCACCTCGTGAATGCTGATCAGTATGTTAATGACCCTGGCAGTTGTTCTTCGTTACACTGAAACATGCCGAATCATGACGACTGGCGGAGAAAACAAACAAACAAAAAAAAACTCTCAGACGCTCGGGAATTGCTGCCAATTGAATTATAATTTCGGCCTGTTGTCGCACAGCGTATGGAAACCGACTACCTTTATTCATAAAATCTTCCAAAACAGCAGGCATTACGGTACTCGGGGACAGCTTCGATATACCAGACGTATATAATAATATTTAACAGAACTATATATTATATCCAAACAAGCCTTAGTGATGAAGTTGAAGATTATATATAATATTTATTTAAAAAAACACTTAGCTGTGTGGTGTAATTGGTAGCGATGCTGTAATGCTATGTGGAGAGGAATCCGCCGACACTGTTTGTTGATTATAAAGGTTTATTTACATCAAAGAAATCAGCATCATGTACAAGCTCTGCAGAGCTCGGAGAGGACCTGTTTTCCCAATTCTCCAGTGGTCACTCTGACTTTCTTTGTTTGAACATGGTATATATTCTATAACATAGATGGGGGAGGAAACAATACTTTGACCAATGTTTAAAAGCCAACTGGCTCTATCTTGGAGGGCCCACTGATAAGCATGCCAGATGTTTTCCAGAGAGGTGTCTTCTGAAAGTAGAGTAAAGTTCATACGAGGTCTCCTGTCGAATCTTAGATACCAGTCCTAAATGTTCAGATAAAGCTCAAATACATGTTATATAGAATGATCAGATAAAATAGGATGAAAATACACCTCAGCTGTCAGCCATTTCCCTCTGGAAACAGCCGTTTTTTTGTATTTGGACCGGGATGGCACGGTTCCGGCGCGTTGCCCTCTCTACTGGACCCAATTCAGTACATAGATCCAAGAGCGCAGCTATATTACTATTACAGCTACATTAGGGAATTTAAATCGGCATATGAGCCAGTCATCGTCATGGTCCCTGAAGTCTCTTCTTCTCCTGATTCTTCCATTAGCGTAGTCCTCCTGCAGGGCCAGCAGTGCCATCATGAGGCATTACGCACGGGTTCACCGCAGTATTTATATGTTTAGTCTACAACAATTTGTGATTGTTAACACCTTGCTAAAATCACAGCATCAACTGGTATCCCCCATCCCGAGATACAATTTGAAATCGAAATGTAATAGGCAAACACACTTTTCTTCATGCAGGGTTTGTTATAAACAGTATTAAATTTTAGACCGATAACAAGGACATAGAGCGTAATGATTGTGCGAGAGCTTAATGGCTGTATTTCCAGACTTTGACATTTGATGATATATGCACAGTTTTAAAGACTTTTAAAGATATTTAGTTATTTACACTATGTTGTGCAGTTATCTAATGCTAGGGTATTTGATGCTATCCTGTATTCCATGCAGTCGGGTCATCTCCTACTCCTGCGCTCCGTAGCGGACAATGTGACGGCGAGACAGCATTGATTAAATATTAAGAATGAGTTTTTATTTAAGATTTCAGTTTGAGGTGTTTATGGAACAATTATCACTCAGTACAAGCGCAAATAACACTGCTGGATTTAATCTTCATATGGTGTGAAGAAATGTGCGTGAGGCATTATTTTTTAATACTTAAACATATTAAGAGTAGCCTAACCCTTATTCCCACATGTACTTTCTGCAGTCTGACTTCAGTTCACCACCTCACCATCTGCGTCGCCAATTCCTATTTTGTCTCCAAAATGTGCGTACGCATGGGTCAGAGTTTGCATGGAGGACCGCACATTTTCCCGTCAAGTTTATTTTTTATAAATCACAACCTTTGCGTAGGAAGTGGCGTACGCACGTTTTCAGCCCCGTTTTGTGCGTACGCCACGTTTATAAATGAGAACCCTGGTTACTGGTGGTTGTCAGTGGTGAACTGAAACACAGATTTTCAATTCTGTTCAACTGTGATGATGTTCATGATATAAGAACTGAGCTTACACAGTTTATTATTTTTAATTCAGCCTCAACTTTTCAGTCTTATTGCTAGCAGCTTGGCACATACCACTGCTGGTCTGTCCACCAGCCAAAACGACATACCTGAGCAGAGTCTAATCAGCCACAATAACTGAAATCACCTGTTCAAAGGCTTTAAAACCGGAAAATATCCCTTGTAAAGTACATTTAGAACAGATAAAAAAATGTGTGATTAATTTGTGATTGATCGCAAGTTAACTATGGACAATCATGCGATTAATCATGATAAAATATTGTAATCGATTGACAGCTCTAGTTAAAACTGTTATCAATGCAGTAAACTTTAGCTAAAGCAAAGTTAGGCTACTGGTCATTTGGATGAGATTCAGCACTGAGCAGTTGTCGTTTTAAAGCAGCAGTGGAGATGGGGCCGTGGATCGATCTGTCTGTCGGGGTTTGTGTGTAAAACCAGGGAAGCGAGTCGTGTTTTCCTGCTTCCTCAACATTCCCACCCCGGAAGTTTTTGATTGATCCCGAGCGCTGTCGGATCGGAAGCTCAGCGTGCAGATGGGAATGAGAGGCACCTCGTCACGGCACGTCAATCACAACCACCACTCACACACACACACACACACACACACACACACACACACACACACACACACACACACACACACACACACACACACACACACACACACACACACAGTCTGAGCAGCTTACACACTCCATAGACTTGCCTTTTCCCTACAGGAGAATAACCACAAGAATATTTAGTTCCTCCACATTACCAACCACCCACAGACACACATTTACTCTCTCTCACACACACACACACACACACACACACACACACACACACACACACACACACACACACACACACACACACACACACACACAGGAAAGCTCCGTGGTAAATCTTTGAGTTTTTTGACAGGAACACAAGTAGTTTTTTTAATTTTAGTTTCATCGCGGTCCTCCTGATCATGCTTTGAAAACATGACAGCACACTGATGTAAGATGTCTCCAGCTAATCAAACAGCGATGGAAAAGCCATGACCATGTTTGATACTAATAAAAAGAAAGAAGACACAAGTATTTTAAATTCAGCCCACTTAGGCAGTGGATGGAGCTCAAACTATTCAGAAGTAACTAGTATCAGTTCATCAGTAATGATGAATATTGTTAATTGAATTTAAAATGAGAACTAAGTCTTTTTTAGACCATCAGTAATTCAAAATATATTTCCTACAAATGATCAATAACATACAAAATCCCACTCTATACATAGTGCTGTACTGGAAGAGTTATCAGGACATCCATTTAAATATTCAAATATTTAGTTGCTGGTCTGACTGAGGTTTTTTTAATTAAAATTAAATGATATTGGTTCAGACAAATCAACCTCATTCCTCATCAATACAAATTCAAGGACCCAAATGCAGGAGACCAGTAGGCAGGTTAATTGGACAAAAAGCAAGCTTTAAAGCGCCCATATTATACTCATTTTCAGGTTCATAATTGTATTTTAAGGTTGTACCAGAATAGGTTTACATGGTTTAATTTTCAAAAACACCATATTGTTGTTGTACTGCACAGCTCTCTCTCACTGCTGTAGATCCTCTTTTCACCTGGTTTCTGTTTTAGCTACAGAGTGAGACCTCTTTTTTCTTCTTCTTCTTGTACTATCTTTGATTGCACTCGCATGCTCAGTAGCTCAGATGTAGATCATGTCAGCTAGCTAACTCTAGAGACAGTAAAAGAAAGCTGTTTCTTCAACTTCAGTCAGTTACAAGGCAGGATTAGCTGGGAGACTTCTAAATGAGGGCGCACATGGAAGTAGTTCTTTTGTAGATTATGGTGAACTTGTGTGTGTTGTAGCAGTGCTTTGCTATTGAGAACGACGTAGCATGCTAGCGTTAGCGTTAGCCGGCTAGCGCTAGCATTAGCCGGCTAACGCTAACGCTACGAGCTAACGGTTGTGGTTAGTCAGCTCATTTCGGACTGTGACGTCACAGGCCGATTTTGAACAGCTCACTAGGAGACTGAAAGCAGGACACATTCAGAAACCGTATCTCACTCAAAACAGCATGGATGGATTTTTTTCAAAGATTGTATGTGTGTGGAAGCACCAGAGACACAAAAGAACACCCCAAATCCCAGAAAAGTGTTTTTTTCATAATATGGGCACTTTAAGTAAAATTGTGCTTTAAGATACTAAGGCAATATATTGAGATTGTAAGTCAATATTTTAAAGTTTCTCATTACTTTGAGATTCTCAATATTAAGATACCTAGTCAATATTTTGAGATATTAAGTCAATGTTTTGAGATATTAAGTGAATATATTAAGATACTAAGTCAATATTTTGAGATATTAAGTCAATATATTGAGTTACTCAGTCAATATATTGAAATACTAAGTCAATATCTTGAGATATCAAGTCAATTTTTTTTTTTTTTTTTTTTTTTTTTTTTTTTTTTATATTATTTTTTTTTTTTTTTTTATTTATTTTGTGTTTTTATAAAATTTTTTTTAATAAAAATATATTTTTATATTTTGTATTTTATATATAAAAAAATATTTTTTTTTTTTTTTTTTTTTATAATATTGAGATACTGAGCCAATATATTGAGATTCTAATTATTTATGCTTTGCTGCAACATTAAGTTTACTCAATATAAAACTTTACTCACTTTAATTATAAAGGGAAAATGTTAATATATTGTCAGGCACAAATGTAACAGCTTGTTACACATAGCTTGGCATTTATAGTAATAAACTTGAATTTCCACTAGTACATCAACTACAATATGGCATACATAGGAAATACTTTTATAATACCAGTACAACATGTTTTTTGCTAACATGAGCATAAGTGAAACAGGGAACTGGCAGTTTTTCTTCGGGATTTGGAGCGTTTTCAGGTAAGGACAATTCTCCTCTGGTCTGCAGTTGGGGGACGGGGACATGATGACTGAAGGTCCCTGGTGGCCCTTGTATTGTAAATGCTGTAAACTTGGTCACAGGGATGAGTATGTCATTTAATATGTAAAGCCTGTTTACACTGTTTGGGCACATTTTGGATAAAAAAAAAAAAAAAAAAAAACTTAAGTGAGACCTGTTGACACTTTAGTCAAACATGGCATATACTTGCTGCTACAGATATTACAACAGCCTCCCAACATGTATCTTTTTTTGCTGTTTCAAGCTATATTTACTGTAGAATAACTGGTCACGTTAGCTTAGCTCACTAACATTTCTAATAGCTTGCCAAAATGGCACAACAAGCGATGACCGCTCGTTTCCAGAGCCTTGAAAAATATTGCTTGCCAATTATGCCAAACGCCCTTTCAAACACAGAACTATTAAGTATTCTGGTGGTTTTGAAGTATAAGCTAGTTGTTTTTTTTTTCTGATGGAGACAGGCAAGAGACAAATCCAAATATTCTGGCGTGAAAATATTTATTTATTTATTGTTTATATATCTGGGACATTACCTATAACATTATCACAACCAAATGTGAGAGATGCAAGGTTTTTTAGGACATCTAGCCTCCGCTAATTTGCAGTCCTTGTCCCTGGTCAGGCTTTTACAAAAACAATCACAGCATCAAACACAGCACAACAAACAGTCTATTAAATTCTCAAAGAATAAAAAAAATAAAAAAAAATAATTTCCATAAAAATTGGGTCGCTAAAAGGACACCATTAGTGCTCACATCTCTGTTGTTGTTTAAGCATAGTTTGGCTTTTGTGTTAAACACTTTTAGTTCTGTTTGGGATTTAAGTTCCGTGGATAAACGTACATCTTTTACTAACCAGGAGGATTGACCAAAAGTTGTTCTGCACATTAGGACTACAATTATGGTTAAGTACTCCTCTTGTCATGTTCCGACCATCATTGCTTTGCATCATTGTATTTCTGTATATTTTGCAGTGATGCCATTTATTTTTGATTTTTTTTCACTTTGGTTTTTATTGATTTTTCACATTTTGTTCAAGTACACCCCACATCCGGCAAGACAAAAAACAAACAAAGCCACACTAGAAAACAAAAACAAAATACAGTCCTGTTGGGAGTTGCATTCCTTCTTGTTCATTCATTAGTTCTCTCAGTTCCGTCCTCTGTATCTAATGTTCTTTCAATACTCTTTGTCGCTGTTCAAGGTCCTGAGAAATGTCCAGCCATTTCAGCCATTCGTCCTCCATCTGTGTTTCTTGCAATCTTAAGCGATGTGTCAATTTTTCCATTACATAGATTTCCTCTATTATCTCCATCCATTGTTCCTGAGTCGGAAGATCCACTCTACCCCATTTCCTTGTGATAGCTTTTTTACCAGCTATTATCAGTATTTTTACCAGGTACCTATGTACACGTGTACATTTTCCTCTGTGAGAGTACACAAATAGAGTACCTTACAACACATAGGGATCTCATATCCCAACACCTCTTGCAAAATTGTATGTACCGTCTTCCAAAACAGTTGTACCTCATCACATTTCCAAAATACATGTGCATGATCTGAACTTGATGCTCCACATTCTCTCCAGCATGATAGATTCACACTCAAATATTTACTCTTGACCTTGGGCGTGATAAAGAATCTGACCAAATTTTTCCAAGAGAACTCCCTCCATATCCGCGAATTTGTGGATGTTTGATGCCTTTTCCTCATATTTAGCCAATCTTTGTCTGAGATTTCTATGGTGAACTCTGACTCCCACTTTTCTTTTATATAATTTGTATTCTTGTTTATTGTCAATTTTTGGTACAATACTGATAACATTCTAATTTTAGTGTCCTTGTAAATACTAATTATTGTTTGTATCACACTTCCGTGGAGGGATCCACCTTGATTTCTTTCCTGTAATAATCTCTTAGTTGTAAGTACCTATAGAATTCATGTTTACCCAGATCATACTTGCCCCCCATCTTTCTCTAGAATGCACCATGCCGTAATTCCCTTAATTTCCCACTGTTTGAATCCCTTGACATAACAGGCAGGTTGAAATTACTGTCAGATGCAACCCCCTTTAACAAATTTATGTCCTTATTTATCCCATCATTTTTGATTATTCGATGCCATAATTCCAGAGTGAACAATGTAATTGAGTCAACTTTATTTTTTATTTTATTGTATCTTTATCTCCGATCACATCCTGAATTGGGTATCCTTCAAACTCTTTCTCTATTTCTTTCCACTTTGCTGTGTAATCTGGTTTACACCAGCAGAGTAAATATCTCAGCTGGGCTGCAAAGTAGTATTCTTTCAGTCTTGGTAGACCCATTCCCCCTCTGTCTTTTGCCAGCTGGAGAGTTTCAAACCTAATTCTAGGGTTTTTACCTGCCCAGATAAACCTTGATATTATTTTGTTCCAGGTCACAAACTGGGTTTGAGGGACCTCTACTGGTAGAGAGTGAAATAAATAGAGGAACCTAGGTAGCACATTCATTTTCATTTCAATTCTTGAGTTAAAATCTAGCGGCAGAGTAGCCCATCTTCCAATGTCTTTTTGTATCTCTTAGCTTATTTTGTAATAATTTTCTTTATATAGTTTAGACAATCCTTTAGTGTGGAGACCCCTAGATATTTTATTTTCTTTAGGTTCCAATCAAGATGATATGAATCCTGAATCTCTTTTGATGGAGTGTAGTTAAATGGTAGTATCTGTGTTTTGGATATATTAACTTTATATATCCTGAGAGGTGCCTGTACGTTTCTAAAAGTTTCATCAGTACAGGGAGTGATTTGTTTGGTTTTTCTAAGAAGGCTATGACATCATCAGCAAAAAGTCCTATTTTGTGTTCTGTTCTGTTCACCATTACTCCCTCCAGTTCTTCGTTCTGACGAACTGCTTGCGCCAACGGTTCTACGAAAAGAGCGAACAAAGTGGGTGACAGGCAACAACCCTGTCTGGTAGACCTTTGCAAGTTGATTTTAGCAGTCATACTTCCATTTATTTTAATTTTGGCGGTGGGCTGTTAATATAGAGTCTTTATGCATTGTACTGATTCACTGTTAAATCCAAATCGTTCTAGCACTTGATACAAAAATCTCCAATTCACACAGTCGAATGCTTTTTCCGCGTCGATGCTTACTAATATAATGCTTTGTCTTTTCTGTTGTGCTTCATCTACGATATGCAAAGTTCTTCTGATATTGTCCTGCGTTTGCCTTCCGCTTATAAATCCTGTTTGATCTTTCTCTATAATTTCTGTTATGAAAGTATTCAATCGTTTTGAAATAATTGTTGTGTATATTTTATAGTCCACGTTTAGCAAAGAGATTGGTCTGTAATTTCCACAGTGCTCTTTGTCTCTTCCTTGTTTGTGGATGACTGTAATGATTGCTTCAGTCCAGGATGGAGGTATTTTATTGTTTTGGAGTGTCCAATTAAAAGAAGCCAAGAGAAGTGGTGTGAGCTCATCTTTAAACATTTTATACCACTCTGCGGGGTATCCATCACTGCCCGGAGATTTATTATTTTTTAATGTACTTATTGCATCATTTACCTCTTCCATTGTAATATCAGCCCTTAGCCTATCATTTTGAATGTTACCGATCAATGACAGATCTAATGAATTTAGAAACACTCATTTCCTCTTCATCCGCAGAGTCTGGCTGTGTATATAGTTCCTCATAGTATCTCCGGAAGATTTTCTCTATCTCCTCTGGGTTGTGGGTTAACTCATTTGTATTTTGATCTCTGATTTTACATATGTTGCTTAGCGCTTGTTGTTTAAGTATTCGTTTCGCTAGCAATTTAGTAGGCTTCGAGCCTGCTTCATAGTAGTTCTGTTTCAGAAACTTATTCTTTTTTTCAACTTCTTCTAATAGCAAGTCATGTATCTTTGTTTTTAATATCTTGATCTGTTGATAAGTTTTTGTATAATTTGTATTCTGATATTCCTGTTCCGATTCCCTCAGATTATCTGTACATTTTTTTGTATGTCTCTAATTTAACTCTTTTTATGTGTGCTGCTTCAGCTATCAGTTTTCCCCTAATGACATTATCATTTTACTCAATATATCTTTTTATTTCTGCTTTTACATTCTCTCTTATTTGTTCATTATTAAAAATTCCTACATTGAGTCTCCATACTGTGTGTCTTGTCCTGTTGTTTATGTTAATTTTCAGCTAGAGAGGGTTGTGGTCTGACACATCTGCAGCCCCGATCTCACATTCCTGCACTCTGAAGCTGTCACTGTGATACACCAGGAAGTAATCTATCTGTGAATGAACTTTATGTGCAGCTGAATAATGTGTAAAATCCTTATCCAGAGGATGTATGTTTCTCCATATGTCTACCATCCCCATCTCCTCCAGTGATATGTTTATTAATCTCTGAAACTGCCCTTTATTCCTTTTGAAGCTTGTCGTGTCCATATTATGATTCATAATAACATGCAAATCTCCCCCACAAATTAAGATTCCCTTCAACAGCTTCAACAGCTATGACATCAAACAAGGTTTTGAAGAATTTTGTATCACTATCTGGGGGTGCATATATATTTACCACTGTTATTGTTTCATTTTCTAATCTACCCTTTACTATAACATATCTCCCCGCCCCATCTTTGAGCTCCTCACAATCAAATTTAATCATGTTTGATATTAAAGTTATTACCCCTCTTATGTATCCCCCTTTGTAGCCATATTTTTTTCAGTTTATCATGTTCTGACTGTGTTAAATGGGTCTCTTGTAAAAATATAATTTGTGCTTTTTCCTTCTTCAGTTTTGTCATAACCCTCTCTTTTGTTTTTTGGTATGTTCAGCGACATTATTTTGACATTATTAGATGACATTATGATATACTACTCCCAGAAAGTGCCCTCCTAAACAGTTCTGAACTACACACTCATAAACAGTTGTTAAAATAATAGAAATCCGGAAAGACAACTTCAAAAGGTGGGGGGTCGCTCCTTCCTCCCCTAATCCCCGTTGGTAGGTGAACGGGAGGTCCTCATCTCCAAGAAAAGCCCCCTTCCTAGACCTAAAACTGAGCCCGACTCACGGTGCTCTATAGTGTCTAGATAAGTCTAACTCAAATAACCTGACCGCTCCCAGTCGGTTCTTATTAGCTTTAAATAAAAATAAAGAAAAGGAAACCTGATCAGATAATCCCACTGTGGACCCTTCTTTCTGAATCAGTCACTTTAATCCAAGATGTGGACAAGGTCCCATTCAATAATCTACAGATAGTGTTTGCTGCGTTTAAGCCCTTTCATTATCTCTTTTCCTCTGTCTAATCGGGTCGTTTGTCTTTGTCCATACCTGTATTGTCTCAAGTCCATTATTTGCTTTTTTCCCATCAAAGCCTCTTTAAGATCTCCACTGAAAACCTTGTAGTTTTTGTCTCGCTCGGTGCGTTGCATCCCGGCTGCGTCCTTCCCTTGTCACTTGCTGCCTTTTATTATGGACACCGGTGGCTGTTAGGTGAACTGCTGTCTGCATCCTGTTGCTTACATGCCAAAAGATTGACATGAGTGTTGATGGCATCATGTTGATAGAATAGGGAAAATAAACTCCAATCATTAAGAATAACCGTAGCGAGGGGTCACATGACGTAATGCCAGAGTAGGCGGCTGAGAAGACAGCTCTGCACTGTTCCTTTTAAAATGCATAACTAGTGTTATCTGTGCTTGACTTCTGTGTCTATTCAGAAACATCATAGAAGCCAAGAATGTCGTAAGACAAGAAGCCAACAACCTGTGGGGATATTAAAAACGTGTTCGCTCGGGCAAACCTGAAGCTGTGCAGGGCCAAGATGGCAGAGATATGACTGGATCTGACAAGCAGCAGCCCCATAACGTGACAGTGGACATCAATAAAAATTTTGCAGCACTAACGAAGATCTCAGCTGATTTGAAAGGCCTGAAAGAAATTTGCCACTCTATCGTTTCGATGGAGAAAAAACATTCCACATTAATTGCCAGAATGAATGAGGTTGAGAAGTGGGTGGAAAACCTGGAAGCAGCCGAGAAGGGACAATCTTATCCACCAGTTAGTGAGAGGTGGATCTGCTCTGGGAAAAAATTGAAGACATGGAAAATAGAGAGGACCGCGATTGAACGTGCACACAGACTGGCCAGCCAGCAGCCGGGGGCAGGCAAAGTTTTTAAGAACTTCGGACATGGACTCTGTGCTACGTGCGTTGAGAAAAAAGGACAAGCTGAGTTGGCGAAATAACAATATAATGCTATTTCCAGACTACTCCAGACCTACTGAGAGGTGAGATTCAGAATGCTTTACCCTGCAAAACTGAAAATTGACACCACACGTGCAGCCTCGTGCTCAATGTGGGACTTGCTCTTCTGTGCTGCTCCCTGTTTTGGATGACCTTTTTTTTCGGTTTTCCCCAGGTGCTGACTGGCGCTAATATAAGACACTGGCTTGGACACTGGTTCGGACAAGCATTTTTTGTAGTAGTTCACGGGAAGCAGAACAAGTGAATCGAGTACGGATCATGGATTGTAATGTTTTTTGCAAGATGGACTTCAAATGGAGTTGGAATGTGCATTGTTCAGGTTCAAATTAACACTGACTGTTCAGTAAGTATGTGGAGGTTGGTTGTGTTTAGTCATCAACACTATGTATTTGTTATGTGCTTAAAGTATACAGTTATATCGACTAACTTAAGTTACAGTATATACGTTTCTCAACTTGGAATGTGAATGGGGAATCCCATTAAGAGGAGGAAGATTCTTTCCAGTCTCAAAAGAAACAAACATGATGTGGTCTTTTTTCAAGAAACATATATGTTGGCTGTAGAAAATGAAAAACTTTGTGGAGGATGGGTTGGATATGTGTTTCTTATTGTGTGGTCTAGCAGAAGTAGGGGGGGTCGCTACATTGATTGGCAAATACTTGCAATTAAAAACGAATTAAACAAATTAAGGATAATTTGGGAAGAGTTACTGTTGTGCTGGCTGAAATACAAAGGCAAGAACTAATTCTGGCTAATATATATATAAAACTAAATACTCACTAAATACATAAAACAGAGGGAATTGGCTTCCAAAATTTCTGCAGTTAGATCTTGACAACTGTAGATATTAACACGATTTTTTAAATAATTTCATACTGCTCTCTATAGGTCATTATCTACCTCTACTGATGAAGAAATGTTCCTTTATAGAGCCACTAGGGCTTCTGAAACGTTGTGTTCTTTAGCCATAGAGCCTTTGGCAGCAGCCATAAGGGGGGAGACTAATTTCCCAGGTGTTATTGTAGGAAGGGTGATGCATAAACTTCTTCTTTATGCGAATAATATTTTACTTTTCGTGTCAGAACCTAGCAGATCAATACCCTGTCTACTCAGGATCATTGACTCTTTCTCAAAATGTTCTGCTTATAGGGTAAATTGGTCCAAGTCAGAAGCGTTACCCTTAACAGCTCACTGACCCGTAATAGCCTTCCAATCCGGTGCATTGCAGTGGCCCAAGCAAGGTATCGTATTCCTGGGTAACTTATCCCGAGTTAAAAGACCTAGTCAAAGTTCATTTGGATCCATTATTGAATAACATCTATTGTGATGTTAATAGATGGGCAACTCTCAATAGCTGGGAAGGTCAATGTTATAAAAATGGTTTGTGTTCCTAAGCTGAATGATCTTATTCCATCTCTTCCTCTGCAGGTTCCCCTGTCATATTTTAAATGGTTTGATATGATAACAAAGACATGTATATGGAATGGTTAAAAAAACGACTACATTTTAATATATTACAAAGACCGACTGATAGAGATCAATACAACAGATTAATACAGAATAATACAACATCTTTGGGTCTACCAAATATGTTTTATTATTTACTTACTTTTAATTCAAGGCATTTGGCCCATTGGTCACTTCCTCCTGAGAGAGTCCCAACCTGTTTTTTTTGCAGCAAACAATACAGCTCACAGGTGGGGTTAATTATAGGTACCCACAACCAGCACATCCAATACATCCCAAAAGAGGGAGCCACAACCTACCCAGACACAGTAAGATACCAATGGCACTCTTGTGTTTCCACATGGTTAATTGTGTGCCTATTGAGCTCACACAGTGCTGACTTGAGTAAACAATATTGAAGGCTAGTGCCCTCTAAATGACCAAATGGTGTAGGCAATGAAAAATGAAGGGATTTGTGTTTAGAGTTTTGCAGTGACAATTCAACAAATCTCAATCATGTGTCAAAACAGGGGAATAGTGTTTATAGTTTAGGGAAATGGGTATGCTTTTTCATGAATTGCATTAGGGTTTTGAAATTTTAGTTCAAAAGACTGGTTATAGTGTTCAAGCAATCGAGAAAAACTGTAACAAGAAAAACATGAGAAATTGAGAAGAAATTAAAAAAAACACGTGAAATGAATAAGCATGAATGAAATTTTAGATTTTTTGAAATGCAAACATCATTTTGAATGAAAAGACAAGGAAGTCACAAATTTGTAAGAAACAAGCAAATTAAATCTCATTCATACAGTTGGAGAATGAGGGTGTTAAAGAAGGGTATCCAATATGCCTCCCTTTGGAAAAGGATTCTGTCCCTATGTCCAACTCTGTGGCATCTGGCACAAAGTCTGCACGCTAAAATGCGATCTAATTGCATTTTCAACTACAAAAGACTTAAATACTTGTTACACAATATTTCAATTAGCTAATTCCTAACAGTAGACTAACCTCTGTGAGGAATTGTTACTTCTTTCATTCTGGTCCTCATCCTCCTCACTTTTAGAGAATTCAGATATAAGGGCAAGGTAAGAGCTATAATCATTTTCCTGCTGACATTGTGACACCAGAGAAGTTAATAAAGGCTCGACACAGGACATAAATAAATATTCAGCCAGTGCCACTATTTAAAGAATGTCATCATTCATCAGTCTAAATGCTTAAATGTTATCGTTGTTGGTGTAGACAACACTTCCAGTGAGTAGATTAACCCACGCATCAATGTTACTGCAATTAAGGTAACCTAAACATTTATTCATTTAAGTGACCTACTTACTTTTTTATTCACTTCTTTATATTTAGACCACTCAGTTTCTTGGAATGTTTCTGGATGTCAGGACTGGTTTTCTGACATTGACACAGGAAAGACAACAGTCTCTCATGACTTGTCTGTCTCACTTTCGGCCAGGAGCCAAGTTCACTTGGAGGCAGTGTCTACACCTCATGGGCCTCATGGAAGCAGTAGTGCAGGTGGTGCCGTTGGCTTTTCTGCACGGTCCAAAGGTTCCTCCTGTGTCTGGGACTGTACCCACAGAAACATCAGCGGCCTGTGGTGCTGGTCACCAGGAAGCTCTGTGTAGCCCTCAAGTGGTGGAGGACTCTGGCCAACTAAACAACAGGAAGCATGCTTGTTCTGGTATTGCATCGCCAGGTTGTCTTCACAGATGCATCTCAGGAGGGTTGGGGCGCAATCCACAAAGGCAGGGGCACCAGCGGAGGCTGGAGTATCCCTGGAAGGGCCAGCACATGAATATCCTGGAGCTCAGGGCTATTTACAGCAATCTGAATCAGAAATCTGTCAGTATTTAGGAAGCAATCCTGCCCCCTATTAATGCAAATTAATATCAGCTGGATTAGTCCTAATTGATGGCCTATAAAAAGATTTCTCATTACCGAGGTGTCACTCAAGAAGCATTTGATGATGGGTAAAGAGCAAAGAACTGTCACAAGACCTTCACAAGCTTATTGTAGAAAAACATACGGATGGCATAGGTTACAGATGAATATCTAAACTTCTGAAAGTTCCAGTGAGCACTGTTGGGGCCATTATCCGGAAGTGGAAAGAACATAATTTCACCATTAACCGGCCACGACCACATGCTCCTCGCAAGATTTCTGACAGAGGAGTCCATAGAATACTTAGAAGAGTTGTTGAAGAACAAAGGACCACTCACGGAGATCTTCAGAAAGACCTGGAAGAAGCAGGTACAGTTGTTTCAAAGAAAACAATTAGTAATGCACTCAACCACCATGGCCTCTACGTACGCACACCACGCAATGCACCACTGCTTAAGAAAAGGCATGTGGAAGCTTGCTTAAAGTTTGCTGCACAACATCTGGACAAGCCAATGACACACTAGGAGAATATAATCTGGTCAGATGAGACCAAAATTGAACTCTTTGGCTGTCACAGCATACACCGTGTTTGGAGGAGAAATGACACTGCACATCACCCTAAACCACCATACCAACAGTGAAGTTTGGACGTGGGTGCATCATGGTGTGGGGCTGTTTTTCAGCATCTGGCACTGGCAGACTTCATATCATCGAAGGAACAATGAATGGAGAAATGTACCGTGACATTCTTGATAAAAATCTGCTGCCATCCACCAGGATGCTGAAGATGAAACAAGGGTGGACATTTCAGCAAGACAATGATCCCAAACACACAGGCAAGGAGACTGTGAATTGGTTTCAGAGAAAGAAAATCAAGCTGTTAGAATGGCCCAGTCAATCACCTGACTTGAATCCAGTTTGTATGGAAGAATGGGCAAAAATCACAGCTGAGCAATGTGTGCGACTAGTTTCTTCATACAGTAGGCGTCTTGAAGCTGTCATTACCAGCAAAGGCTTTTCTACTAAGTATTAAATACATTTCCACTTCATTACACACAACTTAATTTATGGACTTATTTGTTTTGATATCTTTGTATGAGTGGATTAATTGGGTTGTTACTGACATCTGGTGAAAATGCCATGCCAATAGCCCCATCAGAAATATCTTTACTGAGAAAAATGTTGACATGTTAAATCCTTATTTTCCCCGCTGTATCTTGCCTTTGACACTTTGCGCCACGCCTGCAGGGCCGTCATGTATTGGTGAGAATTGACAGCAGAGCAGCAGTGGCATATGTCAACAGGCAAGGGCTTTGCGGGATAGCACATGGGCTGTGGACGTGGGCTTGCACTCAGTTTCTGTCGCTCAGAGCCATGCATGTGCCCGGGCAGGCGAACCAGGGAGCAGACCTGCTTTCCAAGGGAGGGCCGAGCCCAGGAGAGTGAAGGTCACACCCTCAGGTTGTCGGGGAAAGCTGGCAACGCCACGGCAGTGGTCCAGGGACAACACACATTTTTCCCGATTCTTCTCCATGGGGAGGGACAACCCTCTGGGCTGTTGTATGCTTTCCCCCTGTTCAGTCTTCTTCCAACCGTGCTGCAGAGGGTCTAGGTGGAGGAAGTGAGGCTGGTCCTGGTGGCACTGAACTGGCCTCACATGATGTGGTTCTCATGGATAACACCCCTCTTGGACGGGAGACCATGTAAACTTCTGGTTCGTCGGGACCTTCTGAGTCAGGCTCAGGGGTCTCTGTTCCATCCCTTTCCTTAGGGTTCAAGCTCTCAGCCTGGCACCTGAGAGGGCCAGCCTGTTAGGCATGGGCAGGGCTGGATTGGGACTCATTTTCAGCCCTGGATTTTCATGCCTTAGACCGGCCCACTTTACTTCACGAATGACTATATTAAAAAAATGTAATCAAAACCTTAGTATATAAGTCTGCAATAGCGCCCTGTCCTCTACATCCTTGTAATTCGGTGTATTTTGTAAAATATCACTATTTCCAAGTGTTGCCTCACAATGTAGATTTATTAGAAAAGTTAACATCTTAACAACAACCCAATGATGTTGAACAATATCAGAATCTGTTTCTGTGCAAATAAGTAATCACAGATTAAATAAAGAACAAGATACATTGTATTGCACTTTCTAATGACACCATAATCTATTTTTTCCTTTGAATATTTCATACAACTTTCATAATGGGTCACAAGTAATATTTGGTCATAAAAAGTGATTATATTGTAGCTAATCTGATCATGTTTGCTTGTTCACACACTGTGATACAACAGCTTACAGTAGATGCGCCATCCACACTGACAGCAGCTATCCCTAATGCACACTACTGGCTCTGCTTCTGACACTAAATCACATTTTATAAATTGTCATAATTCTCAGCACAAATCTCTCCTTTTTACAAAGCTTTCTGATCAAGTCAAGTCAGTGTCATTATGGTAGTGCCGAATCATCTGGCATCATTAATTATCCCAGGGCATTTTTCATATAGAGCAGGTCAACACCACACTCCAGTCAGAGCCCTGAAGGTCTATGCTCAGCGAACTCAGACTTTCAGACAAACAGACCAGTTGTTTGTTTGTTTTAAGCCCCAATGCTTGGGACGGCCGGTGTCCAAATCCAGGCTGTCGCATTGGGTTGTGGAAACAATTCCACAGACGTACAAAGGTAGTGGTGCTCCAATACCAGCAGGACGGAGGGCACACTCTACACGGGGTGCCCGAGCATGGACCACGTAGTGTTGTTTCTTACAGTGTTATCCACGTCATCTGCCCCAGTGGGTCAGTCCCGCCGTCCATATGAGGAGAGATAGTCTCTTCACTCAAAGAACCAAAGGTAACACCTAATGTTTTTAACCCAAGCTTTTTTTATTAGAAATAATCAAATCTGACCCTGTAGAGTTAACAACACTTTTGATATTGCAGAGGCTAACATTAGTACTTAGCTAGCTACTACAACATTGAGTTTTTAGAAGGCTAATGTCTCACAGTTAAAATAAGTACACATGTTGTGTAAGTTAAATAGTCAATTAAGTCAATAAATTAACTTTTGGTTTCAGAAGGGATGCAGACACTGATTTCCTGAGTGGAAGTCCAATGTTTGTGTGACCCAGCTATCCATCCTCCTCCATAAGCAGATACATATACATACGTATGCATACAAATACATACACGCATACATGTAATACATACATTAATACGATTGTGATTAGTTTAAAGAAATACAAACAAGCCAGAGCATTTTCCCCCTATAGCAAAAATGATAATGACTAATCTCTTCAATTCCAACTCACTTTTTGTTCTCAGGCTTGAGAACATAATAGTGAACCTTAAGCTGAGACCCTGAATGGCCTCAGCTCTGCCAGGTCTTTGCAACAGTAGTGCTGGAATGTTTTCATGTGTCATCATCAGCTCCCCAGATAACAGACTTAACTTGTTAGCTTTTCTCTCAGGCTGAGGAAGTTCAGAAGCGTGATTGATTCTCTGTCACTGCAGAAAACTTCAAAAAGAGCTTCAAATGACTTGCAGTTAACTGCCTTTCTGCTTCCAGACTGCTTCTTTTTTTTACTCCTTTAAAATCGTATTAGACATCACATCAGAGACTCCGGACTTATTCAGCTGTGTCACTCCCACTAGGATAGCCACTTATCCTGTCACCCCCTCCCCCCTCACCCACCGGACATGGCAGGACCCTTATTAACAGGCAAAGCTCCAGTGGGTCGTACCAAAACCACAATGGGGGGGTGGTCATCAACACTGTGCCGCTGCGCTGCTGAGTGACAGCTAAACAGCTTAAAATGTCACTTTGAATAAGAAGCAGGCCACACACAGCGATACACACACACACACACACACACACACACACACACACACACAAATGCATACATACCAGATTGTAGTGTGGGAGGGTTTCTGTGGATAACATTTGTGTTTCTGTAGTGTGCGCTCTTTTGTTTATTTAGTCCTGGAGTTCCTCATTTATTTATTCTAAACAAACCAAGAACTGAGTGTAAAACTTAAACCTTAATAGAAGAAAGTAGCAAAGGGGAGATACCATATTAAAAGTTCATATCTCACAGCACACCAAAGGCCTTTACAACTAAGCAGGATTTGGGATTAGTGATGTCACTTCAAGTTCAACCCTGGGTTTTCAGGGTTACGACCATAATTTACTTTTTACTGGGGTACATCATAATGGTAACTCATCCTGCACACCTTACCTGATCCAGAGTATGTTATGTTTGAGATAACAGATCAATGCATATAAAAGCACTGCCTACTGGCCAATCAATTTTCTTCCTTCTTTTCTAGAAGGCCCTTTGGGTCTCAGGGGAGGTAAGCGTGTTCAATTCCTTTGGCTTTGCCTGATGATTATTTTCATGAGATACAGATTCTTGTTGGAGGGAATGACTTATCTGTGTCAGCTTTTTGAGCTGTATGTTGCCAGTGCGACATGTCCCACAGACTATATGCCCAACTGCTGACCATGGAGCTCCATACTGCTATGGTCTCAACAGTTTAATTGGTAACATCATATTTATATACAGTTTAGTGCTGAAGGGAGGCAGGCAGCGCATTGCAGCACTCCCAAATCCATGTACTGGAGCTGAAACACTAAGGCTAAAATTGTCATACACGACAAAATAATACATCATAGCAACACATTTATTTAATGAGGTACGCAAATGTAATTATAGTCAGATCTACTCATGTCCCAGATTGGCCAGTGATATTATACACCTATTAATTGACGCAATCACACAGACGGCGATTTTTTGCCAGCTGTCCTTCCTGCATTTGGCAGCTGCAACTATGTTTTTAGTTAAATCTGTAGATATCGCCTGTTCCTGCTCACCTCACCTCCCTCTGGTGAGTTCACTTGGTAAGATTGCTGAGTGCAGCTCTCCTGGATGACAGATGCTGGTCCTTTCCATGTCTTGTCCTTGTACAACAGAACTTGATCTACAGGTTGCAAAAGTGGCAAGTCTTTTACACCTTATCTACTGTTGAAGTAAAACGCCTGTTGTTGCTTAGCCTCTGCATCTCTGCGTCTAATCAGTGCTTTACCAGGCCACTTAGGGACCAGATCATTTTGAATAAAGGGAGTGTGGATCTAGTCCCCCGGGCCATAAGGAGTTTAGCTGGGCTCACACCAGTAGAGGTTGTTGGTTTAGCTCTCTAGCTGTTATGGTTTTGGGGTTTTGTCTTATTTTGGTGGTCTATTTTCTGTGTTGTATTTTGTTCGGTTTCCTGTTTTATTTTGAAGTCTCTGGTTTTCTGTCTTGTCTTGTTTATTTTACTTCCTGTCTTGTGTTTTCCCTCCTTTTTTGATTGCTCTGCCCAGCCTAATGTGATTCACCTCTTTCCCAGCCCTTGTGTCACCTGTCTTGTGTTATCTCATTACCCTCTGTATTTAGTCTTTGTGTTTCCCTTGTGTGTTTGTGTGTTTCCCAACCGTGTTCAGTCCTGTCTTCTCGTCCATGAGTTTTGGTCAGTCGTTTCTGTTTCTGGATTTCCTTTGTTTTTGTTATTCAGTTCTTTTGTTGCTTCCCTTTGGACTTTAGTTTTTGCCTGCTTCTTTTTACTCTTTTTGTTTGTTTCGCCTGCTGGATTTTTTGGACTCCCTTTTGTTGTTTGGACTCCTTATTTAAATAAATCCTCTACCGCTAACCTGCTGCCTGCCTACCTGCCTTGCCTCTGCATTTTGGGTCCACCATTCCCTACTCCTCCCTGCTACACCATAACATAATGATTTGACCACTATGGACCCTGCAGAGTCATTCGAGGAAGAACTGTGGGACCTAACATGTAGGCTCATTTGTGCTGTTGGGAGTGGAGGTTCACCAAAGGTTGGGAAGCTAAGGAAGAAGTACTTCAGTCTGCTTGGTGGAGAGTTTCTGCTCAACCCTGGATCAGGAGCTCCCTGCCAGAGTGGATTCAGGACTTTTTGGAGACTCCTAGCTGTGAGCCATCACCCCAACATACTAGCAGGCCATCTTTTTCCGAGCCTGCTAGCAGTCAGCTACCCCTGCTGCCCAGAGTCCCTGAGTTGTGTCCAGGCTGCACTCTGCAAGTGGGCTGCATGAATGAAGAGAACGGTGGGCTGCAAGAAAAAATAATTACTGTAAATACAAAAAGTGGACTGCGAGTGCAGGCAGCATAGGGACAGCATCCATAATATTCCCCCCCCCCCCCCCCCCCCCCCGGGCGGAACTATGAAAACAAAAAAAAAAAAAAAAACAAAAAAAAAAAAAGGGGGGTATCCCAGCACTGCGTGCTCCGATATCCCTAGTGTCTCCGAGCTCTCTAGCGTCTCCATGTTGGCTAGCAGCCGTCCAGAATCCCGGCTGGCTAGCAGCCGCCCAGAGCCTCGGCTGGCTAGCAGCCTCTCAGAATCCCGGCTGGCTAGCAGCCGCCCAGAGCCTCGGCTGGCTAGCAGCCTCTCGGAATCCCGGCTGGCTAGCAGCCTCTCAGAATCCCGGCTGGCTAGCAGCCTCACAGATCCCTGGCTGGCCAGCAGCCCTCCAGAACCTCGGCCGGCTAGCGGCCTCCCTGAACCGCCGCTGACGTGCAGCCACCCGGACCCGCCGCTGACGTGCAGCCGCCCGGACCCGCTGCTGACGTCCAGCCGCCCAGAACCTCCACTGACGTCCAGTCATCCAGAGTCTCCGATGACAGCTCTTAAAGGGTCATCCAGTCATCCAGAGTCTACGTCTACGTCGCCCGACCTCCCAGAGTCTTGTCCTGTTCCCCAGAGACTTTGCCTTTGTCCTGTACCCCAGAGACTTTGCCTTTGTCCTGTACCCCAGAGACTTTGCCTTTGTCCTACTCCCCATAGACTTTGCCTTTGTCGGTCCGACTAACTCCTGCTCCCCGTGTTTTGTCGGTGGATCGGCCGACTCCTGCTCCCCATGTTTTGTCGGTGGTTCGGCCGACTCCTGCTCCCCGTGTCCTGTCTGTGGTCAGGCTGACTCCTGCCCCTCGTGTCCTATCGGCACCCCTGTCGACCTCTGTTCCCATTACCTGTTTGGCGGACTCCAGCCCACCTGACCTGTCGCCTGGCTCCAGCTCAGCTGACCCGTTGCCTGCCCGGCCCTCTGAGGGTTTTAGCCTTCACCGGCCTGCCAGGTCTCCTGAGGGGTTCAGCCAGAGCCGTCCTGTTCGGCCTCCTGAAGGGATTTGCCGTCACGGACGTCCTCCAGAGGGGATTCGCCTTCGCTGCAGACGTCCTCCAGAGGGGATTCGCCTTCGCTGCAGACGTCCTTCAGAGGGGATTCTCATTCGCAGACATCCTAGAGAGGGGTTTCGCCTTCGCTGTTGGCCTTCAGAGGGGATTCGCCTTCGCTGCCGACCTGCTTGGCCTTCTGATGGGTTTCGCCTTCGCCGACGGCCTCGAGAGGGGACTCTCCTTAGCCTACGGCTGCCAGAGGGGTATCGCCTTCGCCGACGGCCGGCAGTGGGATATATCGCCTTCGTTGACGGCCTCCAGAGGGATATCTCCTTCGCCGACAGCCGCCTGAGAGTCTTCCTCGTCCTGTTCTTCCCCCAGAGGGGATCTGCCTTCGCCGACAGCCTCCAGAGGGGACTCGGTTTCGCCGTCGGCCTTCTGAGGGGACTCGCCTTCACCGCCGGCCTCAAGAAGGATCTTGCTTTCACCTTCGCAGACTGCCTCTTGAGGGGCTCCACCTTCGCCGACCTGTTCAGCCGCCTGAGGGGCTTCTCCTTCGCCGTGAGCTGCCGCAGAGTCCTCAACGTCCTGCCCGGCCCCCTGAGGGGCTCCACCTTCGCCCACCTGTTTGGCCGCCTGAGGATATTCGCCTTCCTGCTCGACCTCCTGAAGGCCCTCGACCTGTTCAGCCACCTGTCTTCATCGCCGACCTGCTGAAGGATTCTGCCTTTGTCACCGGCCACCTGAAGGCATCTGCCTTCACTCGGTCCCCTGTTGCCGAGGCCTCTCGGTCCCCTTTTCCAAGGAGCCCTCTCTGTTCCCTATGGCCTCTCCGGCCCTCCGTTCCCTGTGCTCCCCGAGGGCTTTCTGTGCCCTGTGCTCCCAGTGACTTTTTTTTTTCGCCCTCCTTGGGTTGTTTTTGGTTCATTGGACACTTTTTTGTTTTCCTTTTTGGTTCCGCCTTCGCTGCAGTCCGCAGCCCTGGATCCCAGGACTAGCACCTTGGTGCCCAGGCCCCTCTGTCCCCAGTGCTCTTGGCCCTGCTGTCCACAATTTCCCTTGCCCCAAGTGACTCTGGTGCTTTCCCTCGCTCCTCCGGGGTTCATTTAGTTTGACTGTTTGGGTCGTCCCTCCTCTGGAGGGGGACGACCTGCTACATCATAACACTAGCATATTAATGCTAATAGTGGGCCTTTTTGTTTAAGGATACATTTTGCTGTTGTGGGGAATGGATGTGAAATGCACGTCATGCCACCTGCAAAAGTAGTTCCAGGTCTCACTTACCACTGTGAACCGTTATCACTGACTATCTGGTAAGGTTAGCAAAACCTTGCAAATGTGGATTTTAGTAACTTAACAACCTGGTTTGTTGTGGTACTTGGTAAGTGCAATTTGAGTAGTCTGATACCACAATGTAGTGCTTGCCTTAATACTTACATATGTGTCCTATTTCTTTTGCCATGGTTTGGCCATTGTTTGCAGATGTGTGGCTTGTAGTGGCTCCTTGCACTCTAAATGCTTGTTTTCCTGGCAGAAGTGCCATGTTTCCAAATTGTTTTTAATATTTGCAGATATTTTAGGCCACCACATTTTTATTTGCACATTTTCTAATTTTCAGGCTCTGATGTCAGTCATGTTTGCGCTCCAATATTTTCTGTCTCATTGATTGTGGAATTACGACAGCCTAGTGTGATAAGGCCCTCACATCTTGACATCTTGGACTCGAGTTGCAATTAAGTCGCACACACAGTGACTTAAGACTTGACTTGAGACTAGTCCTCAAAAGACTTCAGACTCGGACTTGGTATGCAGGACTCATGAATAATCTTAATTTTTAGGAAACGTCTGATGAGGTGAATGTTATTCCGATCTCTGCGTAATGTAGAACCTACCAACGTAACATGAAACGTATCTGTTGCGCGTGGCCACACGAGAGAGGACAACAAACATGTCGACTGCAGCTGCTGTGCCATTCATTAGAAGCTTTGGCTTGAAAAACTTCATACAACAAGGCCCAAACAAAAGACCCTCTTGCTACATATATGTTAAAGTTATGCACATTTTTTCTCCCTATGACCCTTTTTACCACATTTTCTAGACTCTGACTCAAATGCTGGACATTTGGCTGGGACTTTGTGCTTCTCTTTATCGCATCTGTTGCACCTGGCTTTTGCTATCGCTAGTAAAAGCAAGCACTCTTGTGTATAGTGTTTTTCTTTGGTATAAAGTATCCATCAAATTTAGCTAGTACCGCACAAAGTTTTCCGGCGGTTTAAAGAGCTGTGGCCATGTTTGTGACCTTTAATATACATTGTACATATGAACAATATACTTTTTGCATACAGTATATATTTTAAATACAGTCACAATATAGTCTGCATGGAGTGCAGCTCATGTGTGTAGAAAGTGTCCCTCTGGTGCTCTTCAGTTTTGTGATCCTACTAGTTTAAAAAGGTGGAAGGAATTTGAGGCACTCAAGAGTGTAATGTTTAAAAAAGACTATCTTCTTGGCCATAAAGTCATTAAAACATGCATAAAGTTTAAGCCATTAAAGTGATGGTTCGGAGTAATTTACCCTAGGGTCCTTTGCACCATGACCTCGAGCCAAACACCCCCCCAGAAGCTTTTTTCACCTGGGTCGAACATTGGGAGAGTTAGCGTAGAGTAGCGTTAGCCGCTGAATAGCTTAGCGCAGGGGCTAATGGACCCACGTTTGTATCTCGTAAATGACCCCACTAATAATGCCCGAAATGATACCAAAGGTCTACACTAGTACAAATAGGTTATGCACTCATAAAACGATGGATTGGAAAGTTTGTAAGTATTGTAAGCCAAATATTTGATGAGATATTTAGATATGCATCCAGTTCAAACAGCCGGTCCAAACTTTTTTTAAGTGAGAGATTATCGGATGTGTTTTTGCCTCTCCATACAGTTTGACAGACAATGATAATGGGGAAAGAATAGATTGCTCAATACAATACCAACGTGGTGCTCTCTCAGGAGGAAGTGACCAGTGGGCCAAATGTGTTAAGTTAAAAGCATAGTAGTAATACAACCTCTTTGCTGGCAGAGGATATATATATATATATATATAAAATATATATATATATACAGTACAGGCCAAAAGTTTGGACACACTTTCTCATTCAATGCGTTTCCTTTTATTTTTTTATGACTATTTACATTTTAGATTCTCACTGAAGGCATCAAAACTATGAATAAACACAGGGAATTATGTACTTAACAAAAAAGTGTGAAATAACTGAAAACATGTCTTATATTTTAGATTCTTCAAAGTAGCCACCCTTTGCTTTTTTTTATTAATAAGGGAAAAAATTCCACTAATTAACCCTGACAAAGCACACCTGTGATGTGAAAACCATTTCAGGTGACTACCTCATGAAGCTCATTGACAGAACACCAAGGGTTTGCAGAGTTATCAAAAAAAGCAAAGGGTGGCTACTTTGAGGAATCTAAAATATAAGACATGTTTTCAGTTATTTCACACTTTTTTGTTAAGTACATAATTCCATATGTGTTCATTCATAGTTTTGATGCCTTCAGTGAGAATCTACAATGTAAATAGTCATGAAAATAAAGGAAACACATTGAATGAGAAGGTGTGTCCAAACTTTTGGCCTGTACTGTATATATATATATATATCATTTGCAAGAACCACACTGGATGAAGCAGCATACTCAAACAAGGGCGCCCAGTATCATTGTCCTGAAGATTTTCACTTTATGAGTACACCTATTTTAACACAAACACACACACACAAGTTAAAGTGATGGTTACTCAACGTTCATAAGCGTTGTCATCAAAGTAATAGGGTGCTGTCATTTTTCATTAGAGCAGCTAATTGACTACTGTTACATTACTATAGTAAGCATTTGTTCATTATACAGTAATGCTGTGAAAACTACAGACATCTGTTAGTGTATACATTTCATCAAATGCATTGAATTTTAAGTCTGATTTTTTAGTTGTGTGAATAACATTCAGTGAGTTTAAAGTTTCATGTCACATTACCGTTATAACAAGATGTTTTTCGCATTTTAACAAGAACATAATTAAATATGTTTTTTATTTATATATATATTTTATTTATTGCCCAAATGGAAACTCCCGTTATTTGTAAGTAAGCGAGCACAAAGTGCAACAAAGCTTGACTGTCTGTCAAATGGTTGCTCTACTAATCCCTTTTGCTGGACGGAGTTATGGAGCATTCCAATAAGCGGTAATATTAGTAATGAGCAGGGCTTAACATTAACACATGCATACTGACCAAATGCAGGTGGATTTCAGCAGTGGCGAGTAACACTGTCCCTCGCATTAGCCACTTTGGCATCTAAAATATCAAATTATTGCAATGTGACACTACGACACTACAACTTCCATGAGCACTACATGCACATAGTGTTTGCTCGTTGGTTCCTTCGTGAAGTCTATTGCGTTGCACTTGCGCGTGAGTAACCAACTACACTGTAAACAAGAAGTCGTTGTGGAGTACATGGGGGAGATTTAAACTGGAGCTATGTGGCGACATAAGGGGAGTAACAAATCCCAGAGAGCAGACACACAAGAGAAAACCTGACAATGAAAACCTGAAAATAAGGAAAAGACAAAGAAAATCAAGACGATGTTTAATGAAAAGTAGAAGTCAAGTCGAAGAGAATGGCAGGTATATGATCCAGCCAAAAACATAAAATAGTGCGCCAATTGGAGGACATATGGCAGTGAAAAGGTGAAGTGGGTCTCTTTTGCGGTTGGAACAAGCAATTTTAAAGTAGAAAACGATAAAGGACCATTAAATGTCTGTTGGACATATTGGAAGCCTAACGACTAAACGGGTAAAGGCTGGTTCACTACAAGCGACTTTGACTTCGTGAAAAGCACTATATAAATTCAATTTATTATTATGTTATTATTAAAACAGTAATGAAGTCCCTGGTCTTTATGAAGTCGGCCGAGTTTGACAAGAAGGGGATGCAGTTTGGCAATGTGCACACTACAGGGAAGCAAGGTTGACCCTTCCGTACTATGTGTGGATGTGCGAGTAAGTATTGTGCGTGCTTGTTAATTAAAGTTTTTGAGAAAGCTAGGTTAGTTATAGTAACATTAGCTAATTTGTTTTCTCCAGGGTGGATGAGAAAAAAAAACTGAAAGTTGGAAATACCTATAGATACTCGAATAGAGCTAAGGAGTTCATGTCTTACATTGCTAAGGCAGAAAGAAAAAAAACTTGAAGAACTACAAAGTTCCTGTCAGTAATGAGTGACAGTTTGACAGACAGCGCAGTGATGGAAGACACGCTTGTATATGTCAGGTGGGCAACAGCAGGCAAGATGAAAGTCCTGCTAGCCTGCAGCTCTGCTAGGCGTTGCCGTTACTTCAGCTAAAGCTAACTCGAGTCACTGCAATTGATCTCCCGGTCGTGTTTGTGCCTTTCAGACTTTACGACTTGCTGTGCGTGTTTCTAATTGTACTAACAGACCATCGTTGTTTCTGTGAGTGAATATTATTTTATCTAATATAATAATCTTATATGTTAGTATTATTAGCACTGTTAACCTTTCTAATTGGCAACAGACAGAAGGAATTAGTCTTGGAGCAAGACGCCCAGCTAACGGGAGCCACAGGTATTAACGGTAATCTGTAATTGAGATTACTTGAGCAGTCTACTTTTGCTACTTCTACACTAGAGTCGTTACATTTTAATGTTTTCACAAGTGTAAAAAAAAGGTAACACAAAATACTTAACTACAAAACATTGCCTAATGATAATGACACTGAATCATGAAAGAAATCACGTAGTCCGACATTTAAGTACTATATGAAGAGACTGCGATTGAGCACCAGTTTCACACTGACTCACTCTGAATAATGCTTGATGTGGGATGGCTGCTCACTCTTTGTCTGAATGCCTGGCATGGATCCCACAGGTCAAGATGTATGCTCTTGTACTTTTAGCAGTAATTGTGTAGTAAATAACAGGGTCAACATTAATTACATTCTTACTTCTCTGTGTCCTTGAGGCATTAACTGAACTTCTGTTAATTAGTAGCCTTGTGTGTGTGTGTGTGTGTGTGTGTGTGTGTGTGTGTGTGTGTGTGTGTGTTGAAAGGTAGGTGAATGTGTGTTGAGCAGCTCCTTGTGTTTTCTCCGTGTGTTGATTGGAAAGCCTTGCCTGAAGTAGGCCCCAGGGTTCTATCTAGAAAACCTGGTTAAAGCCTTTACGGAGACCCAGCTATGGAAATATTTACCACTCAGCCCATGGTTTGACTACTGGCTGGGTTTCAAGTTACCTTGCATGGCAGCTGGATTCTCACAATATCACATATCACACGAAAATCCATCTTTTCAGGCTTTAGTAATGCGTTAGTGTTCGAACAGCAGCGGATTAGCGTGGTTTAGGTGTGTGTCCGCCACTGTTGTTCGGAACGAACAGTAGTGGCTTTGATAGACAGATGGTTCATCCAATCACCTGCCAAGTATTTTTTTTTAGTGCCTGCCCTTTTCTAAACAGTTTCAATGACGATTTGGCATGCATTCCATTCTCATTGAGTGTATTCTGTAATCTACATTTTTGTGGTTGGTTGCCTAAGAGTGACATCCGGCCGAAAATAGTGTGATCCGGCGGAATTTCCGGCGGCAATGGAGCAATCCCAGAAGTGGAACGTCGTAGATATAGACTACATCAATGGTGAAACGGACAACAAGGCAAGACAACGCTGGTGACCTTTTTGCAGGCTGCCTCGAAATTCTCACTAAAGTTTAATTTAGAGTCAATGACTGTCCCAAGGTAATTATTATTGTCAAGACACTCCACAGGCTGGACTTTGATTATTGTAGGATCATGGGTGGGAGCATGCTTTCTAAAATCAATAATCATATCCTTTGTTTTTTATATGTTCAGCTAAAAAAATGAATCATCACACCAACTGATAAAAAATCATTAACAACTGTGCCATGGCCCAGCTCATCGATGTTTAGCAGACTCAAACTGTGTCAGCAAATTTCTAAATATGCCTGTTGTCCTATTTACTTTGGCACTTGTCTGTGTACAGGATAAAAAGTAAGGGTGAGATGACACAGCCCTGGGGGGAGCCAGTAGAGGAGCATAGCGACTCAGATAAAATGCCATTAACTTTCACTCCCTGTGATCTGACTCAATCGAAAATGCTCAGTAATTCTTGTAGCCAAAATGTGGGGTTAAATTGAGTTAAAGGCAAAGAAAACAATCAATAAAGATAATCTAGCGTTGGTTTTGTACCCTTCTAGATGTTTAAATATAAGATTGAGCAGGGTGATTGTGGCATCCTCAAATTCTGTATGTGCCCTATATACGAATTGCATAGGGTCAAGTACATGTTCTGTTTACCAAACTCTGACTTCCCAATGTTTTTGAATGTTTTCATTACAATAGAAGTGAGAAGTACTGGCCTAAATTCATACAAAAAAAATGTTGGGTCTGATTCCTTTAGGAACAGGTATAATCACAGCCTGCTTCCACAAATTGGGTACTGTAGGAATATTTTGTAGAAAATGTGTGTAGAGCTAATTGGTGGCTTCGTTCTCTGATCTTCCTGACTGCCTGTTAGATGGAGCCATCTAACCTGATAAGTTTGAAAGGGAATTGCCCTTTGTGAGTATTGAAAGGACTATCTGACCTATATGAAAGGAGGCACCGATCCGGGAAAATAATTGAGCTAATTAAAAAAACTCTCAGATCGGGGGGAGCAGAGAACAAAACCACTGTGTAAGAAGTATATTTTGCAAATAACTGAAAGGTAAGATTCAGGTCATAGGATGATTTTGGCTCTCATCACTCCTAGGTCAGCAGATAACATAAGACACACAGATGAACATCATAAAACATTTTGTAGATCCAATTTGTAGATCTAAAAATCTGTTTGGCCTTGGAGTGGGAAGCAGGGGTGTAGCACAAGATCCTGGGCCCTATGCATAGGCAGTCCTAATGGGCCCCCATGTTCCTCAATCCCCCCACCAAAAAAAAAAAAGAAAATCAATCAGATCTCATCATCTTTCTCTATGAAGGATACATTTGATATTAACCTCTTATCCTAATTGTATATATATATATATATATATATATATATATATATAATATATAATAAAACATACTAAGATGTTAGTGTCACTTAACACCTTTCAGTCAAACTGGCTAAACATGGTTTGCTTTAATTTTGATATAAGCTCACCTTGTGTGACAGTGACAGTTTCTGAAACTGTGTAATTTTGACATGATATGTATCAACCAATGAGCTACCAAGCTACCTATGACACTGATTTGCCTATTATTGCTAATTATAGACATTATAGCCTATTCATTTTAAATTAAACATGTTTAAAATTAGGCTATTATAATGGGTTGTTGTGCACAAACATTGTTGGTGTAGTTTATTTATTTAGCCTTTACCTCAGATTACATGTATAACCAAATTATCATTTGAAAGTGTATGTTCTGCTCTTTATATGGGTTGTCTCAGTCCGCTTTTAGCACTAACAGTCGCGGAGATATTCAAGCAGTTTAGCTTGTGCTCACCTTTCTTTGAAAATAAGTCAGTTATCAATTGTTTCCCCTCATTTTGTTTTCTCTCCTTCTCCTTCTCCTGTCTTTCCTTTCTTTTTTGGTAGCCTGATTTGGCTTTCTTTGAGAAAGACATTTCTACAGCAGAAGTTTGCGCTCCACCAGACGCTCAACTGAACTAACGTAAACAAAATGCGTGCAGATGGACTAAACCATTTGGCGCATTAGCAAGGGGTGGGTGAGACCTTAGTCTTTTTTTGTATACAAAATGTAGTCAGTCAATCAACAAAGTTATTCAGCCAATACACTAACTTTACATTTCCTCTGACATGCATTATGAAATTTAATTAGGAAATGAAAATATCCAGGTAAAATAAAATATGTTCCAGACTTTTCAAGGGCCCTCTCTCCCCTTGGGCCCTGGTAATCAGTATTGGTTTTACCCCCAGTCCGATGCCCCTGGTGGGTAGAATTAAAGTGTTTTATGCATGACGCAACATCGCGGAAGAGGCCCGGAGAAGGCCGGACAGCTTGTCTTTGTGAGATCTGGTCCTTGCACAAGTATTGTATTCAGCAATATCATTTCACTGAAGCTTGTTATATTTTAACTAAGCAAATCCTGAGTTTTATTTCTGATCTACCAGTCAACGGATACTTAAATCTTAAAGGTGTGAGGTGTAGTGACCTGAATTGGAGTCAGATTACTTTGGCCTTTTGGGCCAGACTAGAATTGGTAAAATGGTCATATTTTTTACTTACAGTACCCTCTGTAAGGACAAGGACATGTTCAAAATATAATAAAATATAGAACTCAATTGCCTTGTACATGCCTGTAATAAAATGTCACGGATATTGTCAGGGCCACAGCTTTTGTTTGTCTTGAGAGAGAGGAATTACTTTTCTACTTGTTTCTGCTCCAAAACAAAGTGCTGATTATCTTTCAGTTTACACTTCAGACCCTCAACTTCCTCTCCGAAATCAAACTGAAACCATCCATAATGTTACTATTTCTTCTTTGCTGTATGCCTGCAATTGTTTTCTTAGCAGTGCAAGCTGAGCCAAGGTTATCCTCTGCCACTTTGCTCTCAACTTGAGAACATTTGTTTATCTTTAAGATTTCTACTTTCAGCTGTCGTTTGGCTGCCTCTATTTCAGGAGGCCCACCTTGTCTAAAGGCCAAATTTTTCATTAAAGGTCCCATGACATGGTGCTCTTTGGATGCTTTTATATAGACCTTAGTGTTCCCCTAATACTGTATCTGAAGTCTCTTTTATATAGACCTTAGTGGTCCCCTAATACTGTATCTGAAGTCTCTTTCCCGAAATTCAGCTTTGGTGCAGAACTACAGCCACTAGAGCCAGTCCTACAATGAGCTTTCCTTAGTATGTGCCATTTCTGTGTCTGAAGCTATTGAGGAGGAGAGTGGGAGTGGCAAGGTGGATGGTGGGGGTATGGCCTTGACCAACTGCCACTTTTCTCGTTTGAAAGCCATGATGTCTCTCTCTCATGGGTTGGCCAAATTCTCTGGGTGGGCAAAGCAGAGAAAGGGGAGGTAACCTTGCTCCTTATGACCTCATAACAAGCAGATTCCAAAACGGCTCATCTGAGCTTTCATTTTCTCAAAGGCAGAGCCGGATACCCAGGGCTCGGTTTACACCTATCACCATTTCTAGCCACTGGGGGACCATAGACAGGCTGGGGGAACTCATATTAATGTTAAAAAACCTCATAAAGTGAAATTTTCATGCCATGGGACCTTTAAAACAATGAAACCAGTATCTATCAGTGGAGAATATGCAAGACTACTGTGTGTGGAGGGTTAATCTAAAGAGGTGTGTTTTGATGAGTGTGTGGGAAACCAGCTGATTTGGGCAAGTAGTCGCATCACATGGTCATGTGACCTGTTGCCAATCAGGAAGTGATAAAAGGCTTACCAGTCTCAGTCATTAGTCCCTTACCTCTCGCTGAGCTGACCGTGTTGTGTGGATTCTCCCGTCGTGCCGGTACGCAATGTAAGGCTGCAGTAATTTCGGCAGCAATCAAAAGTAAAGCTTAAGGTTGATTTATGATTTTGGTCCCACTAGGGTGATAGCCAGACGCTGGTTCCCGTCCTTCACGGAGTGAACCGGAGCAAATTGACGGTAATGCCTATTAGCTGTTTTAGCCGTATGTGGTAGCAATTAATGTTTTGGCTAAATGTTATCCTCTTGTGTTGCTTATGCCACCGCACGTTGTGCGCTACTTTTATAGGATGTTTTTCAACCTTTAGTTTCTTTAAAGGTGACCTGCCACACATATTTCATTACTTTGTGGTGATGTCTGAAGTTCTACCATGGACTCTGTCAAATATTTTGTGGAAAAAATGCCTTGGTTACCTGTTTCAACCATTCTAGTTTGGTATAGTACGCCTGCAGGAAGACTTAGCTCGATTTCTGCCAGTTCTCATTAATATTCAACAAGCTAAGCTTTTTGAATCTGATTGGCTAACAGCTAGCCAATGAGAGCCTGGCTGTCAGCATCCTTTACCCAGCACAACTGGGCGAGCTAATGAATAGTAATGAGCTCAGGAAACATGATGTCAGACTGACCAGCTTTTGTAATTGGCCTGATTTCTCTGCCTATTTCTTTTCAGTGGCTAGAGCTGACCGAGGAGGTAGCAGTTCATTTTCACATTCACCACATAACACAAACACATATGGACCTAACATATTTAAAAAAATACAAGGAAAAACGTTTTTTTGTGGCAGGGCACCTTTAAAGTTAAGTTTCTTTGTATTTTTCAGTTTACCACTGACGTGACTAATGAGCTGCTGTGGTTGTAGAGCGCCGGAAAATACTACTTTGGAAATTCCTCCTCCCTCATGAACTATGCTATAGGAGTTTGTTGTGTCCTTGCAAAGTAGGCTTATATTTTACTCTTCTTATTAATGTGCTAATAATTATTTGCAAGACACAGTAACTTGTGACTGGCCACTAATGTGTTTTGTTTGGGGACCAGTCCAGTCACTGTTTTCTCCGGTTATTTTACCATTTTGTTTTTTTTGTTTATTTGCCTTGGTTGATTCATTTGGATTTCATTTACAAGTGTGGTTTGTAGAGATATTGTTGATGGAAGTTTTAACATAGGTTGCTCTCCTCAATTTGTGTATATTCACAGCTTGATTCTGTACCAGGCAGGGTCCCTGTCAACACACTGCCTCCTCGTGGTGAGACTGCACTGGGTGACACTCTGTTGCGGTGTGTATTTAGCTTCGACACTGTATATTTTTTTGGGGGGGCAGCGCTGAGCTATAATTTTTTTGGTCGCGGTCATGCACCTGTTCACACTCCCAGACCATGTGCAGGAAAGTTCCAGTTTGTTCAGGTTGGCAGAACGTGCAATAAGGAGTAGGAATTGCTTTATAGACGCATCTCTTCTGAGGAGTCCAGTATGTTCTATGGCATATGTTGAAGTGGATCTGCTGGTGATTTGGGTTCTTGGAACAGTGGGAAATGTTGTCCCAAACTGTCTCCCAATTAATTACGTTACCCTCAGGGCTCAGCTCTCACTCCCAATTCTTTAGTATTGGGAGTTCTCCTACAGATACTTGCATCAGTTTAGCATAACTCCTGGACACTAATCCTCCCACATGGGAATCAACAAGCTATTCAATGATTTGGTGCGCCTCAAGACTGTTCCCCCATGGTACTCCATAACATTTTAGGGCCGATCTTAAGCGAAGATGTCCTAGGGACTTCAAAACTAGCTCTCAGGTCTTCAAAACTTAAAATACCTTCCTCATTGAATAGCTGGTCTAAAGTATAAATACCTCTGTCACTCCACTGGTTACAAACAAAGGGTCCGTTACCAGACATTAAGTGTATGTTGTGCCAAAGTGGCGTGTTCAGTTCACTTATTGGTGTAACGTAGTTTGGACAACGTGTTGCTTATAATAGGGCCGTAGGCTAGCATACTCTTTTTTTGGACACACACCCACAAAGGCAAGGTCCTGCAGTCTTAAACTTCCAGTGATGTTTTGCTCTATTTCTCTCCATGGGACTGTAGATGACACTCTGAGGGCCCGTAGCTGAAAGGCTCTGTGGTACACTTTAAGGTTGGGGAGTGCCAGGCCTCCCGTGTCCGTGGTACGTTGCAAGGTAGAGTATTTTAGCCTAGGTTGTTTACTATTCCAAATATACTGCCGAATTGCAGTATCAAGTTTCTTCCAAAAATTTATTGGTGGGGGTTACCAACGACCTGCTTTTAACCACGGATGAAGAGGAGAGCACAATTTTAATTCTTTTAGATCTAAGTGCCGCCTTTGATCCCACCAATGGGTTGGTATCAGGGTCATTGCACTTGGTTGGTTTAATTTAAACCTTTTTAACAGAACCTGTGCAGTCACCATAGGCTCTTCCTCTATAACTCACATACCCTATGGTATACCACAGGGTTCACCTTTTGGTCCTATTTATATTTTCTATTTATATGCTTCTATTGGCTAACTCATCCAGCAGCATGTTTCTTTTCATTGCTATGCTGACGACACAGATATACCTCCCGCTGAGACCCAACAATACAAGAAGCCTGGCTGCTGTCTCAGACTGCCTCAAAGATGTGAACTGCTGCCAAAACTTTCTTCAACTAAACAACTCCAAATCCAAAACTATACTGTTCAAAAACACCATCACCAGTCCCATTAGCCTTGGTCCACTATACGGTGACATCAAGCCCACTGCCGCGTTAAATACATGCTTCTGCTACATTCAAGACCAAAGTATCTGCAGTTGTAAACCCTGATAAAAAAAATATGTCTTGCTGTTTCCTGTTGCTTTGTTCTAAAATCATCTGGCCAAAATGTTAATTAATGTGTTGTCCATTATAAAAAATAAAAAATTGACTGGATAGTCTTGCTGTTTCACTTCCAAAACCCCACAAAAATAGGAGGTTTACAAATATATTTTCATTGAAAAATTTGAATTCTTACAAATTAGAGGCATGTACACCAATACACATTCACAGATACCATTCATTCTGCATTCATTTGTGCAATGTGTTTCACGAGTCATAAATGATAGGCACAGTTACAACACCGATTTACAGATATAAATCACTCTGCATTCATTTGTGCTGCTGGTGATAATTTATAAGTTATGGGATCTTTTTGCTTCACTGATCAGGCTAAATGTAAACCAACTACAGATCAAAACCCTCTCCCAGGGTTTTCTCCCACGCGTACATTTCTGTAACAAAAAGTAGACAAACTGAGAAATGACTGAGAAGGTATACTTTGAGTGGTGGGCGAAATTAAATGTAAGCTTGCACATGTGCACATGCATTGAGTATTTGTGCGGTGTGTGTGTATGTGTGTGTGTGTGTCTGCCTAGTCAAGCAATCAACTTCATTTCCTATTTAAATGTTATACAAATACCTCAATCTACCAATGCCACATGTATCCATTTCCTTTATACTGTAACACACAAACACACACACACAATTCTACTTTCTCCTCCTAATTGAAACAATCACATTCACACATTCATTTGGTTTTCCTTACAGTCACACACAGAATTGCTGCCAAGTAGTTAAACACTCAGAGGCGATAGGAAACCAGATGTTTCAACAATGAGCAGCGCCCCCTCACAGGATGAGGAAGAATAGGCTGGAGCTTTCCTTACACTGAGGAAACAAATTTGTCACTCGGCTCCGTGTAGTAGGCTACACACACACACACACACACACAGATTTGTATGACTTCACCTTTTTGAGGGCATGTGCACACAGTGCAGTAGGAAGCTGGGGAACAGCGAATGGTATGAAAAGAGAATCAATTAAAAGCCAGATGTTTTGACAAAGAGAAAGAAAGCCAGAGGGGTTTTACATTGTTAAACAAATGGCAATTACATAACACATTACAATACAAGTGCTGTCATTTCATAATGACAGCAGAAGAAGCTGGCTCATTCCATCAAACTACAGCTGAGAACTTAGGAAAACTTGTAAACTAACTGATATTCCACTATAGTGAGTGAGCCGTTAAGATCCAGGAAAGTATTCACATCCCAAATACATGATAACGCCACTTCTCAACAAGTAATTATTAAGTTAACAATTTCATCAGGCCATTGTAGTGCTGGGGCTGCTGCTATTAAATAACACTCTCTGGACCGACTCTAATGTGTTCTTTTTTTTGATGATTGTAAAGATTTACAAAGAAGCAGTCCCTCCAGGATTTCGTGATGTCGCGATCGCGCCAATTCACGCAAATTCAACCAATCACCACAAATTTGGTGCGACTCGCAATTTTGACCAATCATCTGAAGTTTCCCGCAACTTCAACCGATCACAGCAGTCACATGTGCACTCTGAGAGCCAGTGACCAAGCGGGAGTGAGAACGGGTTGATCATTTCCTTGTTTGTGATATGAAGACGAGACCTGTGTGTGACTCGAACATCTCATATTTACCAACAAAACGTACAGCGAAAGACCGTGCAAAACATTTCAGACCGTCCTGCCAAACTGTGTACATTTTAACATCAATGTAGACTGTAACGATTTCAAAGTCGCTGAAGTTGCTGCCGTTTCAATCCTGGCTGTCGGCTCTCTGCAGCGGGTGGGGCTGCTGCTCCGTTCCCCCTGCGACTGACGCTTGCACACACACACACACACACACACACACACACACACACACACACACACACACACACACACACACACACACACACACACACACAATCACACACGGTGGATGCAGGAAAAACCGGAGATGAGACGACACAATGACTAACAATGTAAAGATCAACAAGCCACTGACGTGTTCAAATTTGATTCATTCAATAAATTATATTTTTTTGTCTTAAATCCACCGTACTGCACCCCACATCGTGGAGTTCCCACCCCCCTTGGGTCAAGTACACCCACAACTCCCTCATCAGCGCTGCCACTGGGATGTCTCCGTTCATGTGCGCCATGGGTTTCCAGCTTCCGCTGTTCCCATCTTTAGAAGAGGAGGTGGCAGTTCCGTCAGTCCAGACTCATCTCCGGCGACGAGTGTGGAGGGAGGCCAGGGCAGCTCTGCAACACACTGCCATCCATAACAAACACCTGGCATCTGTCCCACCTATTGGCCAGGCCAGAGGGTGTGGCTCTCCTCACGGGATCTTCCTCTTCGGAAACTCGCCCCCCGGTTTGTGGGTCCTTATCCCATAGAGACTGTTGAGACTGAACCCCACCACCGCCAGACTTACACTCCCGTCCCACATGAAAGTCCATCCGGTTTTCCATGTCTGCCAACTCAAACCGGACTCCACCAGTCCTCTCTCCGTCCCAGTGGCAGCGCCTCCCCCTCTGCGTATCATCCACGGCCACCCGGCTTATACGGTGCGCTGCCTCCTGGGCCCAGTTTTTCAAAAGGTTTAATCCGGATAAAATTGATCCGGATTTAGTAATCCTTTTTTTTGCGATCCGTGATCACGTAATCCAGCTTACTTTTGAGGCAGTTTTTCAAAGCAACATCGGATTGGATCAATCTGATCCGGATAGGAACTTTTCAGGATCACCAAATCTGGATAACCAGTGCTCAAACAGGATAGGAAATCACAATGTAGAACTATAGAAATGTAAAGAGCAACAAGTAGAATAGCCAGTGTGGGGTCAATATAAGTTTATTTATATTTGAAATGAAAACATTTAAAAAAAACTAAAAACAAGAAAAACCCCACCCCATCCTCTTCCAGCAGTCCGCTCATCTGAGACCTACAACACAAACACTGTACATTGAGGATATTAATAACAAGTTCCAAATATAGATGTATTGAAGAAAAAAAAAAAAGACTTAATGTCAAATACTCCACAATAATTTCAGACTTCCTCATCTGATGTGGAGAGACCAGCTTGTCTGAGCGTAGCCTTTAGGAGGCGGATCTCAAGTCTGGCCTTGGTTTGCTGCAGTTTGGTCAGAGTCAGTTGTTCCTCTGCCAGACGAAGCTGTGCTTCTGCCCTTTCAGTCTCTTTTTGCAGAAGTGCCTTGTAATCATCATCTTTGTTTGATGAAGGGCACTTCAAGCCTTTCCTCTGAGATCCTCTGGCAACTACCACTGGCTCAACCAATGAGGATCCAGCTTCTTCCTCAGGAACAGAGCTGAGATCCAATATAAATACGCTCTCTGGATCAGCCTCAGGAGTAACTGGCAGATTCTCCTCCTCCTCAATCCAAGGCTCGCCATCCCCTACAACACCTTGAATACCATGGAGAGCTTGCGACTTCTCACCTCCAATGATGTCGAGGACCACATCTGTGTAATCTCCCCTCTTAAATGGCTTGTTGCCTGTTTGTGGGTTTTTGGCTTCAGCATGGTCCTTTGTTGCCCTGGCCTTAAGATTCTTCCACCGCAATTTGATTTGGTCTGTGGTCCTCCTCTGGCCAGACCCTATGGCATTCACATTTTCTGTGATTAAAGTCCAAACATCATTTTTCTTTTTGTTGGTATCCTTAGCAGAATTAAAACTTCCCACTATTGTTCCATAATGGCACCGAACACCCTCTAGTAGTGCATTGGTTTCAGCAGCAGTGAAGTTACAGCTTCTTGAGTCCATGGTTCCGTTGCTTTACTATAGTGAACATTGTTCATCAATTATAGGCCTTGGGTCCAATTGCCTCAATTGAACACAAGCCAAAACCAATCAGTTGTAATGGACCTTTTTCACAGCAGACATGTTGACTTGTCATAGTAGGAAAAGCACAGCTGAAATTGATAACCTTAACAATGGCTCCATTCCATCAAGTGTCCCAGTAAGCTATTTCAGTGAGTCAGCATGCACAATACCAGGGCCTCTCCTAAGGTGAATGTAGCCATCATTAATGGGTTTGAAAACACCTGTGCTTTTCCTACTATGACATGTCAACATGTCTGCCGTGAAAAAGGTCTATAGGTGTGTTTGAAACGACCAACTACACAGCCATATAAATCAGCCTTCCTCAGAGGATTCACAGAGAGACAGTGACATGGCAGGTGTTGTCCACCGCCACCACCACTTTGCCAGGAGAGGATACCGTCAAAGGGTGTATGTTGAACGTACCAAGCCACTGGAGCAATACACCACTGAGGAGCTGTATGTCCGGTTTCGCTTTGGGAAGGCTGATATAGAGTACCTTGTGAACCTTCTCAGGCCAAAACTTCAACACAGAACCCAAAGGAGCCACGGTCTGTCTGTGGAAGACCAGATCCTCATTGCTCTCCGATTTTATGCATGTGGGACTTTCTATCAAGTTGTTGGTGACTATATGGGAGTGGTGAAATCAGCTGTGTGTGATGTGGTGAGAGATGTGTCAATCGCACTGGCCAGCCTGGTCAATGAATTTGTTTCTTTTCCAAAGGACAACCAGATTGCCCAGGCCAAGCGCAGCTTTTTTCTTTTGGGAAATATGCCCAATACTATTGGAGCAATCGACTGCACACATGTGCATATACAAGCACCTCGTTAGAATGAATGGGAGTTTATGAACAGAAAGGGGAGGCACAGCATCAATGTCCAACTTGTGTGTGATGCTGACCTCATCATCACCAACTGCTTTGTCAAGTGGCCTGGGTCTGTCCATGATGCACGCATCCTGAGGGAGAGCGCTCTATATAGAGACCTCCAAACCAACCGACCGGATGGCATAATATTAGGAGACAGTGCCTACCCACTCCTACCATGGCTGATGACTCCTTTTCTAACAGCAAATACACTGGCGCCGGCACGCTTCAACACTGCTCATTGCAGAGCAAGATGTGCAATTGAGCGTTTAAATGGAGTTCTTAAGAGGCGCTTTGCATGCCTTAACTACCTGAGAGCGGAACCACAGAAAGCATGCAACATAACCCTTGCCTGTATTGTCCTGCACAACATCGCTACTAAGCGCAATGTCCCTCCCTGTGCTGACAATGATGCACCTGAGCCCCTTGGAGACCCTAACCAACCTCCTGCATTCTGCCAGAACGAGCAAACAGGACGTGCAACAAGGGATAGAAATCCAAAACAAATCCAAATCAAAAATAGTTAGACACTATTTTTGATTTGGATTTGTTTTGGATTTCAAAAATCGGTGATTGCCATTCTTTGCATTTTTTTGGTTATTCTGTAATCATTGCATGCATCACTGATAAATATTCTAAAAACGAAAATGTTTTCGATTGTGATGAATATATATATCAATTAGTGACAGAATAAAATTTATTGTTTTTGGTCAATTTTGACAGCTGTTTGGGGGATTATTTTATGAGGCCAAACTCTTTCTACTTTGCTGTAGGCCTATACTGAAAGGCTGAATACGTTAAAGCCTACCTAATCACTGTAGCCTGACGGACGAACAAAGAAAATTAAAACCTTATGAATAAATTGGATATCTTGTAAGATACTGCATGATCCAAATATAGTATTATTTGATAAATTTTTTATGTTTTCATTACATTTTGGGCATGAAATCCACGCTGAATCCACCCTTCTGATGGGATCAGTTTAATCCAGATTCTTTGGATCAAAGTGATCCAAATCCTACAAAAAAGTTCTGAAAAACCCAAACTAAAGGTTTGATCCGGATCAAAACCAAGATTGGATTACGTGATCTAATCCGATTATGTAATCCGTTTTTTCTTTTGAAAAACCCAGTTTCAAGATTTGATCCAATCCGTTGCAACGTCCGGGGTTACCGGTACCTGGTGGACTGAGCTGGGTATAGTCCTGAGGAACGGTCATGGATTCCTGCCAGCCAGATCCTCGACATGACCCTTCTGGACGATTTCTACAGGGTCCACCCGGACAAGCCTGCGGTCCACCTGGAGGCGTCCGTTAAGGAGGGGATTCTGTGATGGTTGGGGTTCGGCTGGCTGTGAGTTTTCTGTTTTGTTGGTTAGTTCTGTTATGCCCTCTTGGCTGTTGAGTTTCTGTGTTGTTTTCTATTTGCTATTTTCTGTTATGCTCTCCTGTCAGTCTCTGTGTCGGCCCTGCCTCTCTGTGTCTCTCTGTTTCCCCCCCTCCCCTCCTGCCTGCTCGCCATCTCACCATCACTCCTTCTGCCATACACACCTGCCAGTCATCAAGTACAATCAAGCACAGTATTTAAACCCCGGATCTACTCACCATCTTCGCTTGATCGTTGTTTCAGCCTTCATGGTGACACAAGCTCCAAGCTCCTCAAGATTGCTATTGCATTCCTGTATTATCCGTTTCTCCGTCCTAATCCCTTTCTCTGTGTTCTCTCTCTGCAGTCATTACTTCCATCCCTCTGTCTCCAGTCAGCTGGCCTCATCCTCCAGTCCCCTCCTTGCGGCTCCCTGTTCTACACTACCTCCGCTCCTCGCCTCTCCTCTCCCCACTCCTTGGCCCCCGGCTTCCAGTGCCCTTCCTCGAGCTCCTCGCCTGTTGTCTCCCCATTCTCCCTGAGCTTCCTAGCTGCTCCCAGCCCCAGCCTGTGCTCGTATTCTGCTCCTTGGCGTCCACCTCCTTACAGCCCCTCTCGCTTACCTTTTTCCTTCATTCCCAATAAAACCTTTTGTTTGAACTGAGTTGTGCGTTTGGGTCTGTTCTGTCACTCCCCGTAACATTATTTAAATTCAGATGCACCATCTTAAAGGGGTGATAGAATGATTATATAGGGTATTTCACACTGTTCAATATGGTCTCCTAATGGGGTATGTAACATTGGTTGGGCTGAAAATGGCCTGGTTGATATTTTACTGGCCCTTATGCATCCCTGTGTTTTGGCCCTATTTGTAACAAGAGCTTTTCTTCCAAATATGGTATGGTCATGAATATTTAGATGAGCTGCGCGCTGATTGGTTGAGCGACTTGCCATACGCAGACATTAGAGACGCGCGCTGATTGGTTGAGCGAATCCCCAATACACATACATTAGAGAAGCGACAGAATCTCATATTCCAGACACTGCAATGTTTCATTACCAAATTCACTTCTGAGACTTTTTTAAGCGAGAAATCAACTATATAAAGCTGAAATATGGGCCGTCTTACAAAAATTGATGGCTAATTGCAAATTTGGTAAGACGTGTCGGACTTTAGGAGCTCCACACACTCTGACGAGAAAGCGGCAGCCTGCTGGGCTCCATATCACCCTTTGTGGATACTGCACTACGGGGCTCCGCGGCCAGCTGCCGGCATAACTATAATATATTTACGGTTTGAATTTCGTCACGCCACTTATATAACATCATTCCCCAATGTCTTATAAAGCTAACCGTTATGTCCGATTTGATTTTAAGGCATTTTTATGAACACGAGGCGTCTTTGTAGGACGAGCAGCTGCTTGCTATATGTCCCATTCATTACAATGGGGAAATACCGCAGTTAGCTAGCTACACTGTCGCCATAACTAAATTATATTTACAGTTTGAATTTCGTCACGCCACTTATATAACATCATTCCCCAATGTCTTATAAAGCTAACCGTTGTGTCCGATTTGATTTTAAGGCATTTTTATGAACGCAGTAGGCGTCTTTTGTAGGACCGAGCAGCTGCTTGCTATATGTCCCATTCATTACAATGGGGAAATATCGCAGCTTGCTCACTTTCGCATAACTAAAGTATATTTACAGTTTGAATTTCGTCACGGCATGAATATTACAGGTTCCTCAAGGTCTTACAAAGCTAGCTAACACTTGTACGATTTCGGATTTCAATTGAATGTATTTTTGTGAATGTCAGAGTTAGGAGGAGGCTAGCTAGCTCTCATTGATGGACTCCATCTCACCGCGGCTCTATCAATGAGACTCGCGGACAAGAGGCTTTATTCCGATTGTTTGTTTAAATAACTCAACACACATACCCATTATAAGATTTACAGGAACCTGCGGGCTGCGGTAAAAGATTGCAGGCGTAACAAGCTCGTTGACACTGGGGGTCAGGGTGGCGGCGGTAGCAACCCAGGCAGCACCAACACCGGCACTAAACTCCGGCACACAGTCGGAGAAAATTTGCAATTAGCCATCCATTTTCGTAAAGCGGCCCATATTTGAGCTTTATATGGTTGATTTCTCGCATAAAAAAGTTTCAGAAGTGAATTTTGTAATGGAATAGCAGAGATCTGCGTGACCTAGCTAGATTCAGAAAACTACCTGATCTCAGGTCAGTTGTGTAGCCTATGTAAATGTTGGGGCGTGACCGTTCTCTTAATACACCCATGGCTGTGACAAAGGTTCCGGTTTTTGGGAGGTTGACGTCAAATTCCAGCTTTGTTGAGATTCGCCCGTTTTCAGCGGCAGTTTCAAAATATGAGATTTTCATAGTAAAGGGGTGTCAATGGGATTTTGAGCTTCTATGAATGTCCTATTTACCCACCGAACTGTCGTTATTCAACTATGACAGGGTAAAATCGGTTTTGCATTCTGTCACCCCTTTAAGTTAACTTGTGTGCTGATCTTTATCAGGGGTAGATGCATAGACTGTATCAGTGAAGAAAAAACACCTGGATCGCCCCCTGGTGGCTGGCTGCAGTAGGTCATAAACCCCACCCCCTCCATGTTAGCGGATGGGACATGGGCCAAATAAAAAAGTCAAAGTAAACGTCAAATATATTTTTCTCAAGGATGATTCCTATCATTTTTGGTAGTTCTGGTCACGCTGATGTTTGTGAAGTGTTCATTTTTCCTTTGGCTTCTAGCACACCTGGTAGAGCATGCACCCCATGTGGGCTCACTCCTTTCCAGCATGCCGGGTTCAAATCCGACCCGGGGCCCTGTGCTGCATGTCGTATCCCCCCTCCCTCTTTGGTGGAAAATGTACGTTCAAAAGTTGTTTTAGTCGTGCAACAGAAAACTCAGATAGTCTAGCTAGCTGTCTGGATTTACCCTGTAGAGATCTGAGGAGCAGTTAACCATAGTCCTCAGAAATCCACCGGATAAAAAACACGCCAAAACACGAACAGACATTCCGTCACAGAACGGAAATTTCAAAGGAGAAAACTTTAGCATTGTTGTATCTGATGACATATTGTGTTCATTTTTGGATTTAATACAGTAATTATATTACATATTGCACCATAAGTTGACGCAGAAAGTGCAGTCGTTGTTTTAGTCTGCTACAGAGACTGTCCATATGGGTGCTCCTGGTAAGCGAGTTGTCTATATAAACGCTGAGATATTTAAATGAAGAGACCTGTGAGATGTTTTCACCGTGGATGACTATCAGCCTGTGGTTACTAACTCCCCTGGGGTCAAACAACATCTCAACATTCAGCACAAGATGGTTTTTATCAAACCATTTTGCAAACCTTTGTATCTCTGAATACTAGTTAATAGATCACTGTTCTTTTTTATTAAAGCTAAGATGGCAGTATCATCTGACAATTTAATGATATAGTATTTGGGATTATAGATTCTATACTTATATGTGTAAAGGGTAAAAAGGAGAGGTGAACTAATGCAACCCTGGGGGCCTCCCATGCTTAAGGTTCTCGACTCTGTACCATGCTGTACCAACACTGACCTGCTGTTTACGGTTCGTTAAAAAGGAGTGGTACCTCGAGTGGTAGCTTTTTATTTTATAGGTGTGGCTGTACCGTATTAAATGCTAAACTAAAATCTACAAATAGAGCATGTGCATATGAGGTAGGGTCCTCTAAATGCTTAGATATGAAATGTAACATGGCAGTGACTGCGTCCTCTTTTGCAGGCAAACTGAAATACAAGTGAGTTTTGCAATCCATAGTTGATGCATCATTCAGTTTCAGATGTACCATCTTTATGATCTGATCTGTAAAAAAACTGTAACTAGGCATTACTTAAGTTATTTTATGTGATGTAAATAAAAGCTTTTTGTGGATTAACAGCTGTTAAATGTATCTTATCGAAGAAACCAGTCATTTTATCAGTACGAACAACATTCATTAAAATGTAATTATTGCCGACTTCTCAGGTAAAAGAAATCAAATCATACTGGTATCTAGAGTGAAAGGATGTGGATTCATTGTAGTGAGAATGTGCGTAATTGACCTTTTGTGGTGGACCAAGTGGTCTTTTAATTTTTCTTTGTTTCATGCAGATCTTAAGGTGTTACAGGAAGGCTGGCGAGTGGCATTTAAAGACATTTACACGATGGCATTTCATAGATCAGATAATTAAAGTCACAACATTTAACTCCAAAGAAGTTAAAAGGTGTCTGGACACAGTGAGGTCAACCTCTCAGCAATATGAAAGTCCAAAACCTGGATATCAACTGCAACAACAGAACACATTGAAGGAGATGATGGCGTGGAATTATCTGCCCTGACATATTTAATAAAATGTTTCTCAATAAATGACTGTGGAACCAGTTGTGCCACCCACCCACCCATCCACCCACACACACACACACACACACACACACACACACACACACACACACACACACACACACGTCACAACAATTGTGATACATAATGTGACAACAGTGGACATCCCACATATGAAAAGCAAAAATAAATCATCATGTGCTTATGTAAATAATTAGCCTACCACTGTACAAGAGAGCACTCTCTAGCTTTATAGCAAGCATGCAATGAACAGCAATGGGACAGAGGATGAGGAACAACACATGAAGGCAGCCTGTGTGCACAAACAAGCAATGGGTCATATCATTTTTCATCTGATGCCATATTAAACTCTAAAAAAACACCAAAAAGATGATATCCATTTCATATACTTCTATTGCTTATACTGTACATTGTAGGGAGGTGCAACATTATGTAACAAGGCAGCTGGTTTGGCTATACATACCATAAAACCATGATAACATGCATTAAGGATTACATTTTGATGTCAATAGTTAATAAACTAAGCAGTTTGTATTCAGTCTTAGGGGGGAGCATTGTCTGCCCATCATCCTCCTCTCTGCCACGACTCCAGACCGTCCAGTCCCAGCCCAACCACAGCGTTGGCCTGCCTCACCAGCGTGGTTTGCCACCACCCCAGCACACCACAGCAAAGAACAGACTGATAAAAAAATTTTTTTAATTAATATTCAGGAGCCATTTACACACACTGAATTATCTGGGTTAGTCTGCACTGTCCCTTCCTGAAGAGGGCATCGGTGTTGTGGGACCAGTCCAGTTTTTTTTAAAGAATCTTTTTTTTTTGCATTTAAGGCCTTTATTAGACAGGGCAGCTTGAGTGTGAATGACATGCAGCAAAGGGCCACAGGTCAAAACCAATCCTGCGGCCTCTGCGGTAAGGACTGAGCCTTCGTCCAAAGGGCAAACGCTCAACCAGGTGAGCTATCCAGGCGCCTCAGGGACCAGTCCAGTCTTTCAACAGATTCAGACTCCAAGGTACTTGTAAGAGTCAGCCCTCTCCACTTCCTCTTCCTGGATGGTAACCGGGGCTGGGGGCAGTGTTCAACGTAAAAAAAAATATACTGTTAGGGTTTTCTGTTTATCTGGACTCAGATGCAGACTCAGACTCAGTAGTGGAATGTGCAACAAGATGTTAATGAATCTTATGGACACAGAGTAAGTTGTTTGGGTATTTCTTGTGGTTGGCTCGGTTCCAAAATACACTGCCGTGGAAAAAACCAAAGAACAATTACTTCAAGGTCCAAGCAAACTACAGAGTAGATTAATACGAGAGACACTAGAGTTGGCCGAGAGTAGTTACCACACTGATAGCTGAAAAGCAATCTGGCACTGGACATCAGGAGACCAGGGGTCTCATTTATAAAGTGGCGTACGCAGAAAATGGGGCTGAAAATGTGCATACGGCACTTCCCACGCAAAGGTTGTGATTTATAAAAAACAAACAGGAGAATGTGCGGTCCTCCACGCACATACGTACGCACATTTTGGAGACAAAATAGGAATTGGCGACACATATGGTGAGGTGGTGAACTGAAGTCAGACTGCAGAAAGTGAATGGGAATAACGATTACTTTTCAAGTATTGATGCCTCACGCACATTTTTTCTCTCCATATCATCCACATTATCATGAAGATTAAATCCAGCAGTGTTATTTGCGCTCATACTGAGTGATACTTGTTCCATAAACACCTGACCTCTCAAATCTTAAATAAAAATGTGTTCTTAATGTTTAATCGGCGCTGTCTCGCCATCATATTGTCCGCTACAGAGCGCAGGAGGATGATATGGCCCGATTGCATGGAATACAGGATAGCATCAAATACCCTACCATTAGATAACGGCAGAACACAGTGTAAATATCAAAATATCTGTCTTTAATATGGTGCATATAGCATCAAATGTCAAAGTCTGAAAATACAGCCGTTAAAGGGGTGATAGAATGAATATATTGAATATATTTTACACTGTTCCTTAAGGTCTCCTAATAGGGTATGTAACATTGGTTGGGCTGAAAATTGCCCGAATGCTATTTTATTAGGCCCTTAACTACCCTGTGAATATGGCTCTATTGGGAACAAGAGCTTTTCTTCCAAATATGGTATGCTCATGAATATTCAGAATGAGCTACGTGCTGATTGGTTTGAGCAAACTACATAGAAACACATGGGAGACTCGACAGCAGGTCTCATATTTCAGACACTGCAAAGTTATACACTGTTTATCGGGCAATTTAGTTATTAAATTCACTTCTGAGACTTTTTTTAGCGAGAAATCAACTACATAAAGCTCAAATATGGGCCGTTTTACGAAAATGTATGGCTAATTTGGTAAGACTGTGTGTCGGAGTTCAGCGGCCGGTGCTGCCTGTGTTGCTGCCTGTGTTGCTGCTTTGCCACCCTTTTGCCTTCCTTCACAGACCCCGGCCTGCTATGAGGTACTTGGAGCTCCGTCACGGCAGCCCACAGCACTCCATACCCGCGCAAAGTCACCATCTTTTTGCGCTAATGGACAACCAAACACTGCTGCCCTGACAGAGCTCCAGGGCCTGCAACTCCCCTCTTCCTGCTAGCTAAATGGCCCGTGTATGTGAGTGAGAGCGCGGTCAGCGAGCTTGTTACGCCAGCAATCTCTTACCACAGTTCCAGTTAATCTTTTAATGTGTGTAATTATAATGTGTTGAGTTATTTAAACAAACGATTGGGGAAATAAACGCCGCTTGTCCGCGAGTCCCATTGATAGAGCCTGCGGCTGGATGTAGTCCATGATTTGTAGCTACACATCACGGATAGTTAGCTTCATTTTCGGCGTAATTCGAGTATATTTACAGTTTGAATTTCGTCACGCCACATATAAAACATTTAGCTAAATGTCTTATAAAGCTAACAACGGTGTCCGATTTCAAATTAATGAATATTTGTGAAGATTGGGGCTTTCGTTAGCTGCAACTGTCCCTTCAATCCTAGCTATGTGTAGCTACAAATCACGGATAGTTAACTTCATTTTCGGCGTAATTCGAGTATATTTACAGTTTGAATTTCGTCACGCCATTTATAAAACATCTAACTAAATGTCTTATAAAGCTAACAACTCTGTCCGATTTCAAGTTAATTAATATTTGTGAATTTCAGAGGAATTCTAAGAGGAGGCTAGCTAGCCCACAGCACTCCATACCCGCGCAAAGTCACCGTCTTTTGGGCTAATGGAAAACGAAACGCCGCTGCTCTGACAGAGCTTGTTACGCCAGCAATCTCTTATGTAGGATACTCGTAGGGTACAGATTTGATCATTGGCAAATTATCAAAGATGTTTTATCAATATTAATAAAGTTAGGAATATGGTTATTAATAACTTTATCAAATCGACAAACAATCAAAACGGGGCACCACCCTGCAAGTCAGGGACCAATAATCAAACTGTGGAACAGTCTCATTTCTGTGGTAATCCTTTAAAGGAAACAAAGGAAGGTGTGAGTTCGAGCACGGACCTGTATTCACCAGCAATTATCACAATAAGTACACAAATAATCACCAGCAACTGCTAATTAAGTATAATCGAATTTATTAACGTTACAACTATCAGTAGCCAATCAATAATCCTTCAATAATAAAACGTATATACCTTTTACAATATCACAACCAAACAAAGCAAAAACAAAGCAGCATATGTCATGGACACGTCTGTGTCTGTGTGTGTGTGTGGGCATGTGTGAGAGAGAGTGAGTGTGTGTGTGTGTGTGTGTAAGGGTGAGTAAAAGTGGAGGGGGCGGTGTCGAAATGTAGTTCTAACACAAAAACAACTCTCAAAATGGCTACTCCTGTGAGCTGCACAAAACTATTTAGCCTCAAGAGGGCGGTAGTGGTGCTGGGTGCACGAGGAGGGGCTGAAGAGGTCAAGGGGGGGTTGCTGGGCAACACGTACGCTTAGCCTAGCCCGTATGCTAGGTCATGTGTTAGCTCTGTGGCTCTGTTCAAACGTAAGCCAACTCCACGTGGTTAAGCTAGCAGCGTTAGCTCGGGAGCTCCGTGGCTAGCTTGTGTGTGGGGGTGTGTGTGTGTATAATTAGTAAAAGAAGAAAGTTTAAAGGAAGAGGCACTCTGATCTTAGTTATCGATAATGGCCAGCCCCCCTCAGCTACTCAGGTCTGGACCACACGTGTAGTTGGGACAGACTCTGAGACTTTTGACTTTGGTCATTATAACCACTCCAGTAGCTAACAGCTGATTTCCGCGATTATCTCGCAGACAGTAACTAAACTCCGTGAATGGAGTGATTTAGCAGGTAGCGATTACGGTTTTACCCAGCTACTTAACACAACATATCAACAGTATCGTGATCAATGATACATTCACAGAAACAGATTAATAATCACGTATAGACCAGTACATAATTAAAATCACAGATCACATTAATGGCAACAAGTGGTAGCGAACCCTTTGCTCATTAATAAAACAAACCAAACACACTAGTTTTAACGTCTGCCCAGAACTGTGTAAAAGCCTCCTTACTGTGTTTGTCGTTTGTCAGTTAATCTCTCGCCAGAGTTTAACGATCCGTTTCGTCCAGAGCAGTGGACGACACGCGATCCATGTCGACAACGCAAGAAGAACGGAACGTAGTCCTTTTCTTGAATCCGGGCTGATTAAACCCGCTGCAGATGTGAGGAGATACTGGGTCAGTATCCCCTCGGATCCCTTGTATATCAGAAAGATATAAAATGTCCCAGCTCAATCTCGACCAGCGAGGTGACGCTGGTTAAGCTAGTCCGGACTACTACACCTCCTGTCAGTAAACTGAATTACCGTGGAAAGCGAAGAGACACAAACGCCGACAGCTTTTATCCTTCCTCCGCCTCCTAGTGGCGGGGTGGTGCATTCAAAGGCCCGACGGCCGCTTGTCCGCGAGTCTCATTGATAGAGCCTGCGGCTGGATGTAGCTCTATCAATGAGACTCGTGGACAAGCGGCGTTTATTTCTCCAATCATTTGTTTAAATAACTCAACACATTATAATTACACACATTAAAAGATTAACTGGAACTGTGGTAAGAGATTGCTGGCGTAACAAGCTCACTGACCGCGCTCTCACTCACATACACCGGGCATTTAGCTAGCAGGAAGAGATTAGTTGCAGGCCCTGGAGCTCTGTCAGGGCAGCAGCATTTCGTTGTCCATTAGCCCAAAAGATGGTGACTTTGCGCGGGTATGGAGTGCTGTGGGCTGCCAGCCGTGACGGAGCTCCAAGTACCTCATAGCAGGCCGGGGTCTGTGAAGGAAGGCAGGTCAGGCAGCGAGGCAACAACAAAGGCAGCACCGGCCGCTGAACTCCGACACACATTCGGACAAAATTTGCAATTAGCCATCCATTTTCGTAAAGCGGCCCATATTTGAGCTTTACATAGTTGATTTCTCGCATTAAAAAAGTTTCAGAAGTGAATTTTGTAATGGAATAGCAGAGATCTGCGCAACCTAGATTAGAAGACTACCTGATCTCAGGTCAGTTGTGTAGCCTATGTAAATGTTGGGGCGTGACCGATCTCTTAATACACCCATGGGCGTGACAAAGTTACAGGTCTTGGGAGGTTGACGTCAACTTCCAGCTTTGTTGAGATTCGCCCGTTTTCAGCGGCAGTTTCAAAATATGAGATTTTCATAGTAAAGGGGTGTCAATGGGATTTTGAGCTTCTATGTATGTCCTATTTACCCACCGAACTGTCGTTATTCAACTATGACAGGGTAAAATCAGTTTTGTATTCTATCACCCCTTTAAGCTCTCGTGCAATTGTTACCCTTAATGTCCTCGTTATCAGTCCGAACTTTAATACTGTTTCTGACAAAACCTGCATGAAGAATTTAAAGCTCCCTATTACACTTTCTTTCGTCTTCAAATTGTATCTCGGGGTGAGGGATAACACCAGTTGATGCTGTGATTTTGGCAAGGTGTTAACAATCACAAATTGTTGTAAACATATAAATACTGCGGTGACCCCCGTGCGTAATGCTGCATGATGGCACTGCTGGCCCTGCAGGAGGACTACGCTAATGGAAGAATCAGGAGAAGAAGAGACTTCAGGGACCATGACGATGACTGGCTAATATGCCAATTTAGATTCCCTAAAGCTGTGCTCTTGGATCTATGTACTGAATTGGGTCCAGTAGAGAGGGCAACGCGCCGGAACTGTGCCATCCCGGTCCAAATACAGGTCCTCGCCACTCTGGGGGGAAACCGGCTGTTTCCAGAGGGAAATGGCTGACAGCTAAGTGTTTTTTTTTTTATAAATATTAAATATAATCTTCAACTTTATCACTAAGGCTTGTTTGGATATAATATATAGTTCTGTTAAATCTTATTATATATGTCTGGTATATCGAAGCTGTCCCCGACTGCTGTAATGCCTGCCATTTTGGACATATTATTAAAACATGTAGTTATAGATCAGGTTTCCCTACATTGTGCAAGAACAGGCCGGAATTATAATTTAATTTGCAGCAATTCCTGAACGTCTGAGAAGTTTTTTGCTTTTTCTCTGCCATGAATCGGTGTAACAACTGCCAGTGTCATTCATATACTGATCAGCATTCACGAGGTGCTTTGCATTGACTATTTATGGTTAAAAATGGGCATGTACAGGGCGGGATAAGAGGCTGACGCACGTACGCATAAATAATTATATTTATTAAAATGACATGAATAAACCGTACTAAACATAACCTGAAACACTTCAATGCATTAACTTGTCCAGGTACAGATGCAGTAAAGAAGGCGTTCAGCGTGCCATTTAACTGCGGCGCCAATTCCATGAGTCGGGTATGGCTGCAGCCTGGAGACCTCCCGTCTCATGTCTCCCGTCTGATGCCTGGGTGTGTCCAACGGTAAATTCAGAGGGTCAAACATTTGCCATACATAGCCTATACTTTGCAGATTTGTGGAAGTTATTGTTGTATCCCTGATGTTAACGTATTTGTTTATTTGATGAGACCTGCAATGACTTTACCAGTTTTTTTCATTAATACTTTATTTGCAAATTAATAACAATACAAAAAAGGACAAGCCTAAAATAAAAACTTATGCCAGGTGAAAAACATATACCTCGATAATGAAACCACCCACATGTAATAGGCCTACTAAAAATAATACACATTTACAATTATACAATATGAGACCACAGAAGAGTACAATAACAAAGTTTTCATGCCTCCCATTAGAAGGGGATCTGATATTATCTAAAATTTAGATAATAGGACCATGTTTTATTATAAACCTTATTTTTCTTTTACAATTTCTAAAGCTAAGGCAAGAAGAAAAATTTGATTTAACATTCTAAGTATTAAGTATATAAGTTAACATTCTTTCTGAAATTATAAAAACAAAGTACATTTTTAGAGGTGAAGAGACCATTTAAAACTGCATCAGTGTTCAACGGTGACGTTTGTTTAAGCAATATTACATGAGCGGGTTTAATTTCGAGGTCCGTAAGCATCACTGAAGTGTACTCTTGTGTAATATTGCGATTATACAACAACTTTATACAACAACAGTTACCAACAACATAAAAGTGATAATCAGACTGTATTCATATTGTGGAGCAATTCGCTCTTACAGTTTTTTTCGATTGCTAGACGACACTGGGCACAACTGGAGTCACATCTGCAAAACTCTAACTCCAGTCTGCACAGCAGCAGTTCATGTGGACCAAACTCTAGTTCGTTTGTCATTGCTTGAACACAGTTTTTCAAAACTCTACACACTTATCCCATCACTTTAACAACAACCTGCACAACACTGTAGATTTACAGCACTTTGTTCAAATGCTAACACACTGCTGTCAAAGCCGTTAACCACACATTCAAAACAGAATAGATTTCAGTCTGGTGCCTATCAAACACTGCTGATTGCAATGGTTTCTTGTTTTAGACTTTTTAGTGAACACATACTGTATATACAGTATATAGGGAAAGCTCATAAAGACTTTCTTGAAAATAAAGAAACACCAAATAAGAATTAAATGGTTATACATTGTACCGCTTGAAAGAAACGGCGAACAGGTAAAAGAGCAAGGATACCAATATGTCCAGGTAAGATGTCTGACATTACATACACAGTTGTGAAAATGTGAAAAACACTTCCTTTACTATAGTAAAACTGCGCACTTACTGTTTTTCACAAAGAAATGGAGGTGTTAGCAATAGGAACACCACATTCATTTGTATTTAGAGATAATGTAGGTTCATGGCAAGAGAAGATATCCAATTTGTTGATAAAAAAACTAATTCCTACAGACAAAATAAAAATATAAATATCTATTTATTGTAGGTAAGCAAACTGAGGATTTTCTTTCATTCTTGTTTACCTCAAAACTGGTATGAAATAAAAAAGGAAAGAAAATAATTTCACTCTTTTATTATAGCAAATATTGATTAGTGTAAAGTCACTTAACCCTCCTGTTGTCCTTGGGTCGAGTCTGACCACTTTTCAAAGTTTTCTATATCAGAATTCTATATCTTTCAACAAAATTGCCCAAAAATAACATAGATGGTTCAACGCAGCGCTCTTCGCAATTACAGTTTTTCTTGATTGCTTTGACCTTCTTAAAGAAACTGGGATCCACGCGGTTTTCATCATCACTGTCTCAGCAGAGCAGGAGACACCTCTTGCAAATGTGTTAACCCTTTCTCATTGGATTGACACATTTCCCCCCACCCTTTTGCAGAACAGTTACAGTATTTCCCAATTGCTAAAACACTAAACCCCCATTCTCTGAACCCAATGCTCAGTGGCCTAAACCCATTGGTCGAATCAGTCACTTTGTAGGCAAAACCTTAAACAAGTTCAGGTAGTTAAGACACTGTTTGCAAATCTCATCCACTCTTTTTGCAAAACTCTAAACACATTCACACTCACTAAAACACATTTTGCACTGTGTTGCAAAATGGTAAATACATGTGGCAAAAATGATGACAGCTGTGTTGTAGTTGTGTTTATACAAATACAACACAGCTGTCATCGTTTACACACAACAACTCAAAATTGTTCACACTTGTTTCTAATGATGTGATCAAATCAGTTGTCTAGAATATAAGCCAGTTCAGAGTACACAGGTGGCCCAGGTACGTTGAATGTTGATACCACAATGGATGGAAACAATGTGAGAGGCAGAGGAGGAAGAGGAGGAAGAGTTTGTGTAAGAGGTGGTGGACGAGGAGGAAGCGTACAAGAACAACGAAGAGCAAGACCAAGAATAGTAATTTCAGATCAAATTCGGGCAACTGTGATAGACCATGTTCTTGTTCATGGAATGACAATGAGGGAAGCAGGACAAAGAGTACAACCCAATTTGACCAGATTCTCTGTGGCCACCATAATCAGGACATTCAGAGAAGAGAACAGGTAAATGTATTGTTTTTCTAATATGTGCGACTGAAAGTTTACTGGATACATTTGAAATACATGATATACATCCCCAACCGGCACCGTCAGACACCGCCTACCAAGAGCCTGGGTCTGTCCGAGGTTTCTTCCCAAGAGGGAGTTTTTCCTCGCCACTGTCGCACTGCTTGCTCTTGAGGAAATTACCGTAATTGTTGGGGCTTTGTAAATTATAGAGTGTGGTCTAGACCTACTCTATCTGAAAAGTGTCTCGAGATAACTTGTGTTATGATTTGATACTATAAATAAAATTGAATTGAAATTGAATTGAATATAGTACATCAGCTTGTCAATAGAAAGGGGACTGGGGAAAAAAGAAAAAAAGATTTACAATACATTTTACATATGAATGTGATGTCCATTACTATTGTTTCTGTATGTATACATTTGTAAGAGCATTTTCCCTTTTGTAGAATTGCAAGACTACCAAATGAGGGTGGAAGGACTCCTTTGTTCTCCCAACAGCAAGAGGCTCTCATTGTAGATATGGTCCGTCAAAACAATGCCATCCGACTGCGTGAAATACAGCAAAGAGTTGTAGAAGACAACGTAAACTCTGAAGGAATCAACAGTGTCAGCCTTTCTACCATTGCCCGTGTCCTCCATCGCAACAGGGTACGCATGAAGCAAGTGTACAGAGTACCCTTTGAGCGCAATTCAGAAAGGGTCAAAGATCTACGATATCAGTATGTGCAAGTAAGTGTACACTTTCAGCTCTGATGCTTACAGTACAAGTTTCTAGCCTACAGTTATTGTTCTATACTGTTACTGTAACTGCACTATATTGTAGTGTATGTAAATCAGGAGTGCATATACATACACTTTTGCAGAAGTATGTCTTTCTGTAACACTTACTAAACTATTTATTTATCTCTTTTATATATAGAGGGTGTTTGAAATGGATTCCATGGAAAGGCCATATATTTTTGTAGATGAAGCAGGGTTCAATCTGGCGAAGAGGAGAAGGAGAGGCTGGAACATAATTGGCCAACGTGCCATTGTGGAAGTCCCTGGCCAGCGTGGCGGCAATGTCACCCTATGTGCAGCCATAAGCAATGGGGGGGTTCTCCACCGTCATGCAACCCTGGGGCCATATAACACTGACCATCTTCTTACATTTCTGGGTGGTCTTCGGGATGTTTTGTTTGAACGTGAGCAGCAGGATCATCAGCAGGCAGTGCATCCTGTCTATGTTGTGGTTTGGGACAATGTCAGCTTTCACCGTGGTGTCCGAATACGCGAGTGGTTCAACATCAACCAGCGATTCGTGAAAGTTTGCCTTCCACCATACAGCCCTTTCCTCAACCCAATAGAAGAGTCTTTCTCTGCGTGGCGATGGAATGTCTATGACCGTAACCCATATACAAAGGTATATCTTTTACAGCCAATGGAATTGGCCTGTGGTGACATAGGTGTGGAGTGCTGTCAAGGCTGGATCCGGCACACGAGAGGTTTCTTCCCCCGTTGCCTAGGAAGGGACAACATTGCATATGATGTGGCCGGACCAGCACAAAGACGGGATGCTGAGGCAGAATGAGTCTCTCATTGACTTTGATTTTGCAATTGCACAATATTTTGTGTAATACGCTTTTCATTTAGAGTTGTCTTTGTTCTTTTGGCTTACTTTATTTTTATGCTGAAAATACAGAAATTCAATACTGTATTACTTGCAGTACTTACAGTATGCAATATATTTGCTGAGTTAAAATTAGGCAACATTGTTTTCTATATGCAATAAACATTTTTTCTCTGTAACTACATGCCCTGGATGCTGTGTTCTCAATTTTTTTATGTAGTGTCTAATGAATGCTGATGAGTGTTTATATATTGACTGGCTGTGTTTATGTTTTGAAAGCATTGTTTGATTTTGAGCACAGATCAAATGGTTTTGAGGCAAGTGTTTGATTTTGCCAGAAGAGTCAGGGGTTTTGTGAATGTAGTTTAAAGACTGGGTTTTGTGTTTAAAGTTTTCAGAATATGGGTGAAGGTTTCAAGAAATGTGTCTTAATACTGTGAAATACTGTAACACGGATGTCATTCAAGCAGTCCAAACTCAATTGTTTTGGCTATGGTAACCAAACAGAAGCTATCTGTTCCTAACTATTAGAAACTACCTACATCAGTATGAAATCACTGAAGCACCTGATTTGACAAATCTTCTATTAGCAATCAGTCTGCAGGCCTTAAAGGTACAGCGTCTGTGTTGTTCTTTGCTAACATGGATGGAAGAGGTCAAAGGCAGATGAGAGTGAGAGTGAGAGTTAGAGTAAGAGTTAGAGGTAGAGGGAGAGGGAGAGGGGTCTGAGGATGAGGAGTCCGAGTGCGAGGTGAAGGTATAGTTGCAAGGGCTCAGGTTTCTGATGAAATTCGGGTAACTGTTATTGATCATGTTATCAATCATGGCCTTTCACTTAGAGAGGCTGGACAAAGAGTCCAACCTGTTCTGAACAGAAACACTGTCTCATCCATTGTCAGAATTTTTCGACAGCAAAACAGGTAATTTTGTTGTACAGCACTGTATAGAAATATCGTCAGAGATATACTTTATGTACTTGTTCCCTCATTCCCATTACATGTATTATTTATAGAATCCAAAGGCTACCATTCTCTGGTGGTAGAGGGAGAATTTTTAGTGCTGATAGGGAGGCAGCCGTTGTGAACGTGGTTATGGCAAACAATGCCACAAGGCTGCGTGAAATCAGGGCAGCAGTGATTGCAGATCAGGGCATGTTTAGGAACATCAACAATGTGAGTGTTACCACCATTGACCACATCCTAAGAAGGAACCATATGGCCATGAAGCAGCTCTATACACTTCCATTTCAAAGAACTCTGACGTTGTGAAGAAGGCCAGATGCCAATATGTAGAGGTATGGAAACCTTACAGTATACTGTAATGCCTTGTCATAGCATGCAGTTAGAGTCAACTGGAGTCACTTTTCATTATAATTTTGCCTTTTTTACTTAGAGAATAATGGAACTTGAAGCTGAGTGGGCACATCATGTCTTCATTTATGTTGATGAAGCCGGCTTCAATCTCTGTAAAGTGAGGCGACGTGGAAGGAACCTCATTGGGTACAGGGCCACTATCGCAGTTCCAGGACAGAGGGGTGCCAACATAACCATGTGTGCTGCCATCTCCAATGATGGTGTCCTATGCCATATCCCCACTATTGGCCCATACAACACCGAGCGCCTCATAACATTCCTGGATGCACTTCATGACTGATCCCACCTGAGGAGAGAGGGCTGTTGAGGCCTGGCATGCCACTCTTCGTCATTATCTGGGACAATGTGGCGTTCTGTTATGGGTCAGCTGTTTTCTTCCCCGTCCTGTTTGTTTGTCCTCTCCTCTTTTCCCCTGTGTCTGTCTGTGTTGTGTTTGTCTCCACCTGAAGTGGCGAGAGACGTGTTCATGAGGAACTAGGTCAAGGGGCGTGGCCATTCATTCCTGCACAGTTACCTGCACAGCTGCAGCGCATTTCATGATTCACCTCAGCAGTATATCTACTCGGGCTGTCCACCTCATCAGCACCAGATCATGTGGTAACTTGGCTCAGTGTCCTTTGCTTGTGACTATTAAATCTCCATTCCTAGTGTTCCTGTTAAACCTGTGTCCAGATTCTGTTCCAGACCTGCTGCTTTTTCTACTGTGACCTGCTGTGCTACCACGCTCCATGCTGCTCTGCCCTCGTCTGCCTCAACTGGATTCCTCGGTGAGTCGGAATGGACTCTCCCCTGCCTGCCTGCTTCGAGTCTCAGTCCAGCCTTGGGTTCTCCACTGCCTGCCCGCCTCGAGCTTCGATTCTGTCCTGAAGTCATTCTGCCCAGACTCTGCCTTCATTGCTCATTCTGTCAATGTTCATTAAAACTCCTTTAAATTATTTTCTGAATATGTGTGGTTGTCTGTGTTTTAGGTCAAAACTGAGTGTAACCCGTTCCACCACTCTTGCCATTTCAATGACTGGTTTCCAGCACACCCTCAGATGGTGATGCAGTTCCTTCCAGCATATAGCCCATTTTTGAATCCCATAGATGAGTTCTCATAGAGGAGTTCTTCAGTGCTTGGAGGTGGAAGGTTTATGATCACCGTCCCTATGAGCAGATGCCCTTGCTGAATGCAATGACTGCTGCTGACCAAGAAATGGGTGCAAAGAAATGTCAAGGTTGGATAAGGCATTTTTCTTTTATATCGAATGTGATGTGGATGAGGCCATGTGGCCCCATCGTTTAGACAGAGACTTGAGTATCAATAGTGGCTATTTCATATATTCTACTGGTGTTTATACTTTACTGTTATCGTTTTTATTTTCTTAATTTCTTATACTCACTAAATACTAATTTTATTTTGGTTTACATGTATTTTGTGTAATATTTCAGTTTTCAGCCACAGTTTGAAAATAAGAATCAATTGAATCAATCAAATTTGCATCAAAGCATTTCTGATTCTGGATCAAATTCTTTGCAAGAAGGCAAATTTGACAACAAATGGCACTGGCATGAAAGCTACGTATAGTAATATGCTACAATGACATGCAATGGTGCATTGATTCGCATTGTGGCCCTAATTTACTAACACTAGCGCAGTTTGCGCTGCGTCTGTTTATGCGAGTTCGCTATGCTTCCACATTTTGCGTAGTATTTATCAACCCTGACACCCATCAGGCAATCAGCGTCTTTCTCCGCCCACTATACCGTAAATTGCACTGTAGCAAAGCAGTACTTGTGCTATGATACGGCTGAGTGCAGACTGCGATATTCCCACTGCTGATGCTATGACTGTTTGAAATGATCCTGATGCCAATATTTGTAATGTAGCGAGGAGTTTAACAACTGCTGGAATGGGATGTGAACGCTGAGTGGGAGATTCAATTTCATCTTTGATTTTTTCCAGTAACTCTAATATTGCATGGCTGCTTGATCTGTCACGCTAAATGATGTTGTGTTCACTGACAAAGTGTGATTCTTGTGTTATAAATATTTTCAGCCTCGCCTATGTCTTCGTCTTGCTCAAATTACTGTTGCCATTTCACCAGCGGCATAAAGGTCTACGAGGAAACTCGATTGCGGCTGGTTTAGACCTGCTTTTACAGTTTTTCTCGATTGCTAAGACACATTTCTTGAAAGCTACTCTCCTTTTCTCTAAACTGTGAACACAAAACCCAATTTTCAAGCTACATTCACAAAACCTCAGACTCTTCTTGCAAAACCAAACTTTCACCTCAAAACAGTTCAATCTGTGCTCAAAACTGAACTATGTTGTCATATCGTGCCCCGAGTCAATCAAAATTAAAAACACTACTGAACAGTCACTAAACACTACGTAGAAAAATAGAAAACACAATGCTCAGGACATGAAGCTGGAGAAATAAATGTTTATTGTTCACTGTAGGCTAAATGCATGTTGCAAAACAAAAAAAAACTGTGCATTTAGCACTTTTACAAAAAGACAAAACGGAAATCTTGTGCATTTACACGTAGCACTTGTAAAAACAAACAGAAATCTTATGCGTTTGCCACTTGTGTACAGTAACCCATGTAAAAATAAAGTACAAAAATATACAAATAAGTGCATTACTCAGCCACAGCATCATGTCTCCGTACTGGGTCAGGCCACAGGACTTCATCCACATCACCGGCCACATTTTGTCTGGCCGCAATGGGGGAAAAAACCCCTGGCATGCCGTATCCAGGCTTGGCATGCCTCCACACCTATGTCACCACAGGCAAGTCCCATGGCTTGCAGGAGATTTACCCTGGTGTAAGGTTGGCGTTCATATACCTTCCACCGCCATGAGGAGAAGAATTCCTCATTGGGGTTTAGGAAAGATTGATACAACCTTGGTTCATATTGAACCACTCTCTAACCTGGAGGGCTCTGTGAAAACTCACATTGTCCCAAACAACAACATAGATGGGATGCTCATCCTGCTGCCCTAACAGAGCATCTCGCATGTGATTGAGGAAAATGAGGAGCTGGTGAGTGTTGTATAGCTGTTTCATGCGCAGTCTGTTGCGCTTGAGGACACGAGCAACAGTAGAGAGGCTGACACTGTTGATACCCTCAAAATGTACATGGTCCTCAATGATCTTCTGCTGAATTTCACTCAGTTTAATGGCATTGTTCTCACGGACCATATCAACAATTAGGGTCTCTTGGTGTGGGGAGAAAATACCTGTCCTCCCACCCCCATGTGGCAGTTTTTCAATTCTACAAAAAGAGAACATAGAGTTACAAAAAATATACATGGAATACTAGGCCTACAAACAGTTAGACCAACCCTCCATTACAATACTACAGTACATTGGTACAGTGATGTACTGAAACATATATTTACTTACAGTATACTGTGTTACAGTATATAGTATGTCATACAGTAATTGCTGTCACCATTTACATGCTGTACTATAATGTCAAAAAAGGTAATTACCTGTTCTCTTCTCTAAATCTTCAGATTATGGTGGACACAGTGAATCTACTGATGTTTGGTTGTACCCTTTGTCCAGCCTCCCTCATGCTCATACCATGGACAAGAACATGGTCAATCACAGTAGCTCTGATTTCATCAGATATTACTGTTCTTTGTCTTCGCTGACCACCTCGACCTCCTCTCACACAAACTCTTCCTCTCAGATTTCTATCCATTGTAGGGCCTCACAAACCAGTGCTCTCTGAACTGGCTTATATGTTCCCTCACATCATTAGCCACAAGTGTGATCAATTTTGAGTTGTTGTGTTCAAGTGGTGACAACTGTGCTTTAATTGTGTTTGACTTTTGTCACCTGTGCTCACCATTATGCAGCACGGGTGCATCACAATGAAAATGTGTTGGCAAGTTGTGTTTAAACAGGTGAAAAGTGCTTATGGTTTTGCCAAAAGAGTGATTGATTCAATCAGTGGGTTCAGGCAACTGAGCATTTGGTTCAGACAATAGGGTTTAGTGTTTTAGCAATTGAGAAAAACTGTAAGAGGCGGAGAATTTCCCCCGCAGAATAGAGGCGCGCTCTTACTGACAGTCTTTGGAAATACCACGGAATATATAATTAGGTGCACTATCTTCCCACCTTTTTGGGTGGAACTCCCACTTTCCCCACGACCCTCCCACGAACGCATATTGAAATCGCAACTTGTCTCTTCTCGCTCATGTGACAGACAATAAGCGATTTTACCCAAGTGCGCCCTGTTTGTAAATAGCCCGCATCGGTTACGTCCGTCTTTGCGACCAATTAGCGCCTGGAAACAGGCGCAAACGGCTTGATAATTGATATGAGAGCTGTATTTTGTATTTTGTAGTCCACTGTGCAATGGTTGATTGGAAGAGCTCATACACTTGTTTGCAAGTTGTGTTGTTTGAAGGCAAAATTAGCTTTTGTTGCATATTTTAAATGTTTTGGCACGGTTAGTATGGAGGAAATATTTATTCATAATTCAAATTAAAAGTCCAAAGAGAAATTGAAAGTCCAAAATAGGAAACAAATTTAAAAATTAAATTTTCCATTTGGCTTTTGCTTTTGAATTTAATGTTTGGCTTTTGAATTTCAATTTATCATTGGCTTTTAATTTTCATTTAATATTTGGCTTTTGAATTTCAATTTAACATTGGCTTTGAATTTTCATTTAATATTTGGCTTTTGAATTTCCATTTAACATTGCCTTTTCATTTGGACTTGACACATGTCAATGTAAATGAGGAGGTGTGGCCCAAAGGCTGGTGGGAGGGTCTGAAACGAAAGGGGTGCAGAGGCACATTATGAACATTAATTTAGGAGCAGGAGCATCTGTCTGCAGTTTCGCCAACAGGCTGGCTTGGCCTCTTATTTCACATGATAGAAAATGATGATGTAGGCTAAACACAAACGACATTTCATGCAACAAATTTTCATGTAGTTACTATAATTGGGCCCGTGTTAGTGAGGACTAGATTAGGACTGTATTTAAAGCTTCTGGTTCCCAACTTCACCCCAGGTGTGTCTGTTTAAAACATGGACTCAGACAACTTCTCTCTTTTGATGTTTTATTTAATTAAGCAACAGCAGGAACATGGGTGTGGGTAGCTCTGCTACGTGTGTTTGTGTGTGGTCAGATCTCGAGGACGCACACACACACACACGCACACACACACAATCTCAACCGGATCGTCATCGTCCGAACTGCGAACTTCTTTCTCCGGGTGGTGCACGCGGTGTGAGGTGCGTGTCCGCGCTATTCTCCAACATGTAACCTACTCACAACAATCACTCCTGATTGACGGCCTTTTGTACAGCCTGTAGGCTACTTTTTCAGACTTCCATCTAACAGCGGTATCTGTAAGCATCACTGGCCGGCCAGCAGGGAAGCGATCCCGGCCGCCACCAGCTGGCTGTCCCGTCAGACTGAAGCTTCTGACAACATCGGAGAAAATGTGCAGTTGGCCATCAACGTTTGTAAAACTGCCCATATTAAAACTCTACACAGTTAATTTATTGCCTTAAAAAGTCTCAGAAGTGAATTTAGTGGTGAACAGACGGAAATTATTAAAAAAAAATATTGATTCTATCATCTAGATCGGGAGTTTGCCGTATTAGCAGCAGCAAACAACTGGAAACTTTTTATAATTTCCATCTGCTTTTTCACCACTAAATTCACTTCTGAGACTTTTATGCGATAAATTAACTGTGTAGAGTGTTTTAAACAGACACACCTGGGGTGAAGTTGGAAACCAGAATCAGCTTTAAATACAGTCCTAATGTAGTCCTCACTAACACGGGCCCAATTATAGTAACTACATGAAAACTTCACGGTTGTTGCATGAAATGTCGTTTGTGTTTAGCCTACATCATCATTTTCTATCATGTGAAATATGACCAAGCCAGCCTGTTGGCAAAACTGCAGACAGATGCTCCCCAGCAGTCTGCTCCCCCTGCTGTTCATAAGGTGCCTCTGCACCCCTTTTGTTTCAGACTCTCCCACCAGCCTTTGGGCCACGCCTCCTCATTTACATTGACATGTGTCAAGTCCAAATGAAAAGCCAATGTTAAATGGAAATTCTAAAGCCAAATATTAAATGAAAATTAAAAGCCAATGTTAAATTGAAATTCAAAAGCCAAATATTAAATGAAAATTAAAAGCCAATGATAAATTGAAATTCAAAAGCCAAATATTAAATTCAAAAGCCAAAGCCAAATGGAAAATTAAAAAAAAATAATATTTTTAATTTCATCTCGCTTTGTTTTTTCATTGGACTTTCAATTTCTCTTTGGACTTTCAATTTGAATTATGAATAAATATTTCCTCCATATATGCAGCCATACGGTCTTGAATTCCATCAGTTGGGTCCTTTCTATGTCCTGCCTCCATAAAGTTCCACGTGATCCTCTGAAACCCCAGCTGAAAATGGCTCAGGGAAATTAAGTTTTTCTGAGACCAGTATTGTGCGGTTGGCCCATCACTGATTACATGCGGTGTAGTCGTTATCCTTGACGTTCCACTTCCGGGATTGCTCCAGTGCTGCAGAAAATTTCGCCGGATGCATGTATTTTCGCTGATGTCCGTGTCCTTACCCTTCCTTTGTGTTGGCATTTTAAACTCGGTGGATTTCTGAGGACTATGGTTAACTGCTCCTCAGATCTCTGCAGGGTAAATCCAGACAGCTAGCTAGACTATCTGTCCAATCTGAGTTTTCTGTTGCACGACTAAAACCACTTTTGAACGTACACGTTCCAACAAAACAAGTTCCTTCCCGAGGCTGTTTAGCAGAGGCACTGACTACGTTTACAAGCTGTCAATTTTCGGGTTATGGTCGGGTTAAGGTCACTATTCGGGTTTCTGAAACATTTGGAATAACCCGTTTACATGCGTGAGCAGAGAGAGTTACTCCTGTATACATGGCATTTGTAATCAAATGGCAATATCCCGACGTAAACGGCGACGCGCACGGTTAGCGGCGCCTGACGTAGCTTACGGACAACCTTAAGACGCAATAACTTTTCGGTCACCTTCTTATAAATCTCACTATCTCGGTACTTTCTGCCGTAAACAAAAGACATTACATTCATGGTTTTCACCACACTAATAAAGAAATTGGTTTCCTCCTCGCTCCAAAAGTGTGGTGCTGTGCTGCGTCTCGCCATGTTTACCTCTACTTCTTGTTTACTTCCGGTATACTGCGCGCAGGTTTTCTGCATTGACATATATATATATAACTATATTATTATAGTATATAATTATTATTATAACTATGTTTTCTGGCGCATACAAGAAGTTCCTCTACTCAAAAGACCAAGATTCCTTGCGAATAGAACATCGCGAAACACAAATCAATGTTCCTTTGATGGAGATATGCCGATACGCGTTTACATGACCAAAATTTCGGGTTAGAAAAGGGTAACCCAGGTAGCATATTCGGTTTTAAAAACCGGAATATGAGCATATTCGGTTTTTGCCGGTGTTTACATGGCCGTGCGCGACCGGGTTATTGCTAATATTCCGGTTTTGAACGGGTTATTGGCTGCATGTAAATGTAGTCACTGTGGCTCCGTCTGGTGCTTAGTGCCGCCCAAGATGATTGTGATTGGTTTAAAGAAATGCCAATAAACCAGAGCAGGTTTTTTTCTCCCATCCCGGAATGCTGTGTGGACTAGACAGACCTTCCTTCACAGATCCATCGTTATTCTAAAAATGATTAATTGCAGCAATTCATATTATCTTACCATGTAGCTTGAAGCTACATTTAAGCCTATTTACAAAAAAAAAGCTTTTCAATTAATAAAAAAAAAAAAAACATCTTTTAGTAGTGAATATTGGACCTGGATTTTGAGTTTCTATATCTCTGGTTATGCGTATCTGAAGCACGCACGCACGCATGCATGCACACACACACACACACACACACACACACACACACACACACACACACACACACACACACACACACACACACACACACACACACATACAATGGTTGTAACCTTTCTTCTCTTTATTCATGTCTCTTTTTTGTCTTATTTATGATCAATGTGATCAGCTGATGCACACACACACACACACACACAAAACAAAGCTCATGGTCTTGGCATGGACACATTTTGTCCTTCGAGACTCCTTGTCCAAAACAACTCAACCATCGAGGAGACAAATTGGACAGTGTGTTTGTGTGTGTTCTGTGAGTATTTTATAGTTCATGTATCCATCGGGGTGTTGTGTGGTTGAGGGTGTGTGTGTGTGTGTGTGTGTGTGTGTGTGTGTTTTGAAAGGTAGGTGAATGTGTGTGAATAATAATGTGTTTTTCTCCTGAGGGGCTCCACCAAGCCTGAAGAAATAAAATATTAATCACTACTTTGGGACCACACACACACACACACACACACACACACACACACACATACATACACAGACTTGGTATTGTTACAGTGTATTTGCGAGGTGTCCCCTGGCGATATTCACTCCCTCAGCAGCCGTAAGCAGATGCTGGCTGCCTGATGTTGAAGAAGCGGGATGGTGAGTGGAGGAAGGTTGTCGGTCAAAACCCAATGCTGTTCTGATCACAGGTCGCTAGTGTTTTCAAAGCCATATTTTGGTCTTAGTATCACCTGTAATTCTTCTTTGTCTTGACTCACAGCAGGATTCTTCGGTCCACAGTAACGTTTTGCAGACACTGCGCGTATTCTTTTTTTAATCCTGTATATTGTGTTTGTAATATATGTTAAACTTCAATAAAAAATAAATATTGATAATCCTGTACATTGTGTTAACTCTTACTATGTTTTTTTAATAAGCCTTTCTGCACAACAAGAAGCTGCGACTTTTATGCTTACACTGTAGCGGATTTCATTTTAATTTTATTACTTTATTGTAGTACTTTTCTTAGTGTCAAGTGCAAAAAACATTACATTATTTATCATATTACATTTTCTTTCCCCCATATTAACATTCAATAGAAACACCAAGGGGGAACAGGGGGAACACATCACACAACAGGGAAGAGAAAAAACAAAGAAAAAAAAAGAAGAAAAAATTAAAACTAGAAATAATAAAAAAACACCGAAAGACAGAAAATAAGACCGCAACAAAACGCACACAACAACAAAAAAAGAGGGGGTAGGTCCACTGTGTGTGTGTGTGTGCGTGGTGTGTGTGTGTGTGTGTGTGTGTATGCGTGTGCGCGTGCATGCATGCATATCCATCTACAGTATGCACTTATTAGAAAGTTTAATTCTTCTAACTATATGCTCTGGATACAATTTATTAAATTTTTCTCTTTGATTTCTGACTGTTAGAGTGAGTTTTTCCATTCCCAGTGTTTGTTCTATTGTCTTGTACCATGCTTGAAGAGCTGGGGATTTGGCTTGTTTCCAAAGCCTGGTCACTTGCTTCAGTGACGTTAAGCTGAGCATTTTAAATATGTATCTGTCCCTAGCATTGATCTTGAGGTTTGTATTAATTCCCAAAAGATGTCCAGGTGGGAGTGGAACTGTAATGTCAAGTATATGTTTAATATCGCTTATTACCTTTTGCCAGAACACTTGAATTACTGAGCAAGTAAAAAATATGTGCGTCTGATTTGCTTTTCTCTCACCGCATCCTCTCCAGCAGCTTGTTCCCTCTGTTGCTGGGTTCGTTTTACATCTATCTGGAGTAATGACATTTTCTTTGACTTATTTTCCAGGCATAATCCTTCCTTAATCCTTGGATTGCATTATTTTAAAATTTTCTTTTAAGAATTCTCTCCACCCTTCATCTGAAATGTCTGTACATAACTCTCTCTCCCAATGTGTCTTTATCTTAATTTCCATAGCTGTTGCATTTTGCAGGAATGAATAGATACTTGCTAATAGATAGATAAGCGAATAGATACTTATTTTTTTTTTTTTAGGTAATTATTCTTCTATTTTGTGCTATGAATTTTAATATATAGTTGTCTAGTTCCGCCTCTTTATTCTGTTTAACATAACTCCTTACTTGCAAGTATTTAAAAAACAGTTTTTGTTCTAAACCATATCTAGTCACCAGTGTTTCATATGATTCTATGGCGTTATTATTGAATAGTTGTAGTATAATGTTAACCCCTTACTTGCCCAGTATTCTAAAATATTGTCTGTTCTGTTCTACGTGGTTGGGAGTCTCAGTCATGTACTCTCCCTCTGCACTTTCAATCTTTAATTGTATTTCCAATGCAAAAAGTCTGAAGATATTGTTTTAGTGTTTCTGTTCATAAGTACGGTAAAGTTCCAATTAGTCCATTTGTTAGCTCTTTTTCTATATTAATCCATTTTTTCCTTGAGGTCAGACCTCATCCATTTAATTATTATCAACACTTGTGTTGCATAGTAATAATTTTTGGAGTTTAAGGCTCCCAAATCTCCTCTTTCTTTTGCTTGAGTTAGTACTTTATATTTAACTCTATGTTTTCTACCATTCCAAACTAAATTAGCAATCATCTTATTCCATGATGTAAAACAAGTTTCTGGTAGAGTAACTGGTAAAAAGTAGGGGGATTTATTGAGCGGCCATGACATGGGAACTTAAGCACGGCACTGCCAAATTTGTTCATTGAGATTATTTTTGGGGCATTTTAGGCCTTTATTACACAGGACAGCAGAAGACATGAAAGGGGAGAGAGAGGGGGAATGACGCGCGGCTGCTGCGGCAAGGATTGAGCCTTTATACATGGAGCGCACGCTCTACCAGGTGAGCTATCCAGGCGCCCCAATTTCCATGAAGTTTATTCACACAAGACAACTGCGTCCTCAATGTTGAAGATAAAAAAAGATAAAAACAATGTTACTTTTTGCCAATTTCAGGTTAAAATCAGGCTTAATCTGTACAGTGTCCTCCCAGCTTTAGATGCCCCAACTACTTGCCAGATTTATGAAAAATAAAATAAAATCTGTGGATATGGACTGGTCCTTCTGATTGTTCCACTTGCATCCCCATCTGGCCAAACTTTCCCCATGTATACAAGAAATACATTTAATGTAATCGTACATTAATGCCCTCTTTCTTTAGCGCACACTTATTATATATATTAGCTTTCTAGCGCCACACTGACATACAATATCAATACTGAAACAATGTCTTTGAAACAAACTGTACTGTTTTTAAGATTTCCTGTCATAATATTCTATGTAATTTAATTTTAATAAATATTCTGGTTAAGTCACAGATTTGATAATGTTGTAATTATTGACACGCTTCTGTGGTCCAGGTCACCTAGTTTTCCTGTGCTGCAGTTGCATCATGGACATCATTACTGTTATTATCATCATAATTAACAGAATAGTTCAGGCCTATAATTTCCACAACGGAGAAGCCAAGGCCCTTCGGCAACCGCACACACACACACACACACACACACACACACACGCACAGTGAAGAAAGACAGAGTGGAGCTCACCTATCACCACCATTATTACCCCTTCCCAGCTGTCCCCTTTGGGGAATGGACCGGTCCCTTGTCACCGACTGACATCTCTCCCATGGGTCTCTAATGGTCCACACACACACACACACACACACACACACACACACACACACACCTGGATCCCTAAAGTCAATTCTGTGGAGCTGTCAGACTATCCCTGGCCAAAGACCAGAGGTATCCATGAGTGAGTGGTAATGTCTGTGCGTGTGCATGTGGGTGCGTGTGTATGTGTGTGCGTGTGGGTGCGCGTGTATGTGTGTGTGTGTGTGTGTGTGTGTGTGTGTGTGTGTGTCTACATGTTGTCTAAATGTGAGACAGCTCTAGTTGTGACATTTCTTGATCCCTGTGACACATTCTTAGGGGCAGTGGACAGTTATTTTTTGGTAAAAATGAAAATAAATAAAAATAAAGTAACACATTTTCTATTGTCCTTTGGCCTGCTGCTGATTGGCAGAAATCCTCAGGGGCAGAGAAAATAGTCACACCGAGACAGCCGTTTGGGCTTGGTGAGTGTTGGATGATGGACACATTTCCTCAAGGCATTATTGACAGTTATAGTCATAATTATGTGAATTTGACTAAAGGAAAAGGAATGTTTTGACCCTTATGTCAACAAAATTTTGGTCAAAATTCTAAATGGTTCTATCGAGCCAACATTCGGACCTTGTTTTTAACTTAAGTTTCACTTTTTAAACGGCATAGCTGCAGGTTTAAAATTATTTTCTTGTATCTGGAAATAAATGCTCACAAGCACATTGCATTCACGACAGTAAAAATACTGAGGAAGATTCACTTAGCACTTGTATGAAAAAGACATTTTCATAATTTTTAGAGCCTAAACTAAAAATGATGTGACCTCATAATATGAATTAATACAAAATACATAATTATATTAATTATAAGATACAAATGCCATACAATAAGGTACAGACTTCATAATTACTGCATACAAATCTCAAGTATAAGATACATATTTCATATTTAAAAAATCTGTAACTACACAATACAGTTTTGATAATTACATGAATCAAATCTCAGAATAACGAGATTCAGATTGAATTGGTATGATTACCAGATACAGGTATATGTTATAGGATAACATCTCATCATTAATACATAGAAATATGATAATAAGAAGAACAAATGTCATCATAAAAAGATTTAAAAATTTTTTTTTTTAGAGAATATCACGCACACTGACCTTTACGCAAGCAATAATTTATTTAGAAGAAAAATACAACATTTCGGTCTCAGACCTTCATCAGGTAAATTAAAAATAATTTTCCTACAAACCTGCCCGACAAAAGAGGTGTGCAAAAACGTTTTCCTACATCATAACAAGATACAAATCAAAGTACAAAACAATGATTTCATAATTATAAATATAAAAATCTTATAATTACAAAAACAAATTAATAAAATATAATCTATGACATACAATATGGACTGCTTACTACAGGCACCATTCACCCTATTCACACAGTCATACACATGTGGCTGAGGTTGGAATCCTATGGAATGGCATTTTATTCAATTTTATTTAACCCTTGTGTTGTCCTTCGGGTCCCAGTGACCCGAAGGACAACACAAGGAGTACTTCCGTTTACTTTGTTGACAATTGCTCTCTAAACCCTGTTTCTTGTAAAGTAAGTAAGTAAAGTTTATTTCTAGAACACATTTAAACACAGTTTAAGCTGACCAAAATGCTGTACAAACAAGAACTAAGGTGCTGTATTAACCCTTGTTTAGAGAGCAATTCTCAACAAAGTAAATGGAAGTACATAATCCTTGTGTTGTCCTTCGGGTCACTGGGACCCGAAGGACAATACAAGGGTTAAATAAATACATTCGTAAATTCAAGCCTATGAAATACATCCTGAAATAAATAAATGAGGCAGTACATATACAAATAAATGAAAATATATAAATTAGTTTATATTATTATTATAAAATTGTTCAATAAATAAATAGGTTTTACTTTTATTCATTTCAAGGGACTTATTTAATGAATCCACATTTATTTATTTCAGGGGACTTTTAATTCGCTTACCACTTAAGTCCACACTTCTATGTTTCCCTCTCTATTTATTTCCATTTTTTACATTCAAATGAAGGGGCGGGGCTATCTCACAGCCTCATACTAAAAGCAACTAGCTAGCCTGGCATCGCCAGAATTTCACTATCTGCCAGAGGAAATAAAATACATCGTCACACATTTCTACTTGTTATTGGTTGTATTTCCTTTTCTCCCATAATGTTTACAAAAGGTGTTGTTTTTCTCTCTCTGCACTTGCAAGGGTCATTTCCTGCGTTGATGCCTAAAGAGCCAACAGCTTGTCAAATTACAGCAGTAACAATAGTAAATATGTTACCTCTGATCGCTCTATAGTAGAGTTATATATAACAATCATAGCAACAGAACGATATTATTAGGGAGCTTGAACACCTGAAAGGTGAAATGGATGTTATCAAGCAGATGTTGGGGTCAATAACGAGCCGTCACGTTGCAGCTGCCATCTTGCCAGAGGCCATTACTTTGCCACTGAGCAGCCAATTTAGAAATGGCAAAAAATAAAGTGAGTGCAGGCCTGCGTCAGTGAAATGGTAATTATTCCAAATACCAGATACGTGATTTTGTTTTATTTTTACATTTTTCATTACAGTTTTCTGCTGTCTTCTGAATACACTAATACATATTACTACTACCTCAATTTAGGCACATTATCTGTCAACAATTTGGGGGGGTTCAAACCCAGCATGCAGCACAAGGCGTTTCCTCATCCGCCTGCTAACAACCCAAGTGGCCAACAGCTGTGCTGGCAGGGCTCTGGCCGGAAGTTGGCCTTTGGGGACATGCTGCTCAGTGGAACAGTCATAGGTACAGTATGTTCATGTCGGGTTAAGTCTGAGATGGCTACATGGCAGGTTAGGTTTAGCCTAGGGCACTTTTAAGACTCCACCTCTGGCTCAACCTGTATAAACTTTTTATACAGCCAACATTTTAGCTTGTCATAGTCTTTTTCAACGAGAGAGTTCCAGGAGTTAGAAGTAGATGAGCCAAACTCAGGAACTAAACGACACAGTAAAAGTTCCTTATGGACATTACTGTTTCCATTTCCACCTCATCTGTAAATTAGAAAAAAAAATGCTTTTACATATTTAGAAATAGCACTGCATCATTATGTTGGTAAGATATAAAGTGTTATTTCTCTCATTCTTTCACTGCTTTTTTCAATGCCATTTCCTTGCTCCCATCACTCTCTAGCTCGCTCCATCGCAGCTCTCTCATTGTTTTGTTCACTCGTAGTTCCAGTTTCCAGACTCTCTCTCTTATTTCCTACTGACAACATAGTGTTGGGACCACAGCATGGAAGAATTAAACTGGATATTAAACATTATCTTGTGAACAGAGGCCTCAGAGCAGCAGCCTCTGAGATAAAGAAGTCATGACCAACTGGTGGTCATCCTGAACAGAGAGCACTGTTTAAACTGATCTGAAACAAAGAGCACTGTTTAAACTGGATCAGGAAACAACTCATTTTTGACCTGCTCAAGAACACTGATTTCCGATCGGACCACGGACCCTGAACAGACCAGAGGGCCACGACCAACTGACCAGGGGAATAAATACGCTGAGCACTGATGAAACTTTGTCTTTCCACTAGTAGCCTTCGTTACTGAAAGGATGACACGTCGCAGCGCTGCCGAGAAATCCATAGCCTCACCTCGCCGGTCGAGTTTGAGCTGAATAGTATCGTGGTACTAAAGGGGGGTCCTGGTGAAGGAGATTTTCCGTCTCTCACCGAATCTGCAGAGGGTAACTTACCCTGTTTTCCGAGGAAAGGAGGACATCATGTCTTCTACAGTCGACTCTAACAGAGCTCAAAATCCAACTGCCGGAGGGAGTTTTTCTGTTTCGTTAAATCACGGCCCGTGTTTTTAACTCGCTTACTGTTCATCGCGGAGGATCCGCCGAACTGCACATCCAAAAGTAACCCAGCTGGCATTTTAACGTCTAGTCACTGTTGAATCAACGTCAGGTGCCAGTGTTGGATAACCATAGGGTTTTGTTTAGATTTTGCAAATCTAATCAACGTTGAAATAGCAACATCATTCCAACGTCACGTTTCTCAACATTGAATCAATATTGATTTTTGTTTAGATTTGCAAATCCAATCAACGTTGAAATTTCAACGTGACTATAAAGTCCTGCTTTTCAACATAGTTTATTTTGTTAAACTGTTTTCACTAAAGTATTGATGTGCTCAATAGTAACACCAAACACCTTGAAATAGATACATAAACACTACGTTTGGGGACACGCGCAGTCAGCTAGGAAGAAGCCAATTGGTCAAAGCAAGACCAGGAAGAAGATTAATAAAGACATTTCACTGACGTAAGAAACATGCTTTATGACATAGCTGCAAGTGTGCCAACATTTCACGCAACATAATTTTACACGTGTCGAACTTTAACCTTTAGAAAAATGGCCCAAACATTGGGCAACATTGAACACGGCTGGTTAAACCTTCCCTTCTTGTTACTTCTTTCTGCCACCGCCACCCATCCTCTCTGGTGCATATTTCAAGTATTTGGCCATGTATTCGTCTACTTTTGTTGTAGTTGTATCAAATGACCTCAAGACAGCATCTGATGAGGGGAGAAAAAAAACAGATCAGTATTAGCAAACGCTAACCTCTCAAATTAAAATATTTTGCAAATATCAACTTTTGTGGCATTGCCAATGTTTCAAGTATATAAATTAGTATTTATCAACGTGCAAGGTCATTGATAATCATGTGCTTTGGCGAGCAACAAAAGGCAGTTGGTAGTAACCAGTGCTGCCGGTAGAGAAGTTAGTCTAGAGCCCAGAATGGAGTATTATATATAATATTAGAGCATGCTCTGTAGAGTCCTCCAACTAAAATGATATTTCTTATGAATTATTATTCTGCTTACTATATTCAATTATTTAAAACATTGTTACAAAACTTCCCACTTCTTCCTCTGAGGCTCATTATGGCCATCATTTTATTTGTCATAGTTCTGCCATGGTAAAACAGATTTATATTCGAATATTATATTGCAATCAAGTTCATTATGAAAATTTAGCAGAGAGTGAGAAATTCTCTGCTATTGAAATGCTGAAATTAACACCCGACCACCAGCCAAATGCGGGTGAATTTTGCAATTGGCGGGTAACACGGTCAATCTACCTGCCACATTGGCAGGTAGCCAATGAGAATTGAGTGATTCAGACACGTAACTATCGGTAAGCAGGGTACGCAGTTGCTTCTCGGACCAATCAGGGGCCTGCATCACTGGAAGACATTGATTGACAGCCGGGGCTCCCCATTGCATTTTCATTACTCGCGACAATCCCAGCAGTCCCACGTGCAGCCGCTGACCAAGTGGGAGTGAGAACAGGTACAATTTATTTCCTTGTTTCTGTTATGAAGACGATTGTGTGTGTGACTCGAACATCTCACATTTACCAACAAAATGTACAGCGAAAGACCGTGCAAAACATTTCAGACCGTCCTGCCAACATTTTAACATCAATGTACGCTGTAACGTTTTTTCACTATAAAATCGCTGTTTCAATCCTGTCGGGTCTCTGCAGCGGGCGGGTCTGCTGCTCCGTTCTCCCTGCGACTGGCGCATGCACACACACACACACACACACACACACACACACACACACACACACACACACACACACACACACCGGTAGATGCAGGAAAAAACGCAGATGAGATGTACATGATGACCTAAATTGAGGACAGCTACGTTATTGTAAGTGCAGTGATAAGTTAAAGTCCAATAAGTCCTTTATCAAACCGTATGAATGTGTCCCAGCCCAAGATAGAGTGTGTGTGTGTGTGTGTGTGTGTGTGTGTGTGTGTGTGTGTGTGTGTGTGTGTGTGTGTGTGTGTGTGTGTCCCAGGCCAGGATAGGAAATTAACTAACAAGGTCAAGATCAACAAGCCACTGACAGTGACCGATATGTTCATATTTGATTCATTCAATAAATATTTTTTTGTCTTAAATCCACCAGTCATTTTCATATTATACCAACATTTGCAGCATCCTGAGCTTTTTGGTTCCTAGGAAATCTCAGCCAGAGTAATTCATTAATAGTAATAATTATTATTCGCCCCAAAAGTTTCCTTTTTATTTTTAAGGAACTATACAAAAAAATTTAAACTTTTTGCAACTTTCACTGTCTATGCAGTATTATCAAGGCGTGCCCCCCTACTACAGCAAGTGATGACGGCGCAATGTCCACGAGTAGGCTACCATGAATAGGACAGGAGAGGATCATAGAGACACAGCACGTCCTGTTTTTCACCTTTATGAGGCAAAAAAAACTGGCTGGTAAAAAGTCACTGTGGCAGGCTGGTGGTCAAAGAAGTTAACTTCAGGCCCTGCACACACCTCAGATTCAAATAGATGGTTGGGTTAGGTATGGGGACAACTCACCGTTGAAGGAGACTTTCAGGTCGTGTTCTTCCAAATCTCTGGAAAAGAGAAGGAAGAAGAATGTGAAATCTCAACCTTATTTTTAAAGTTTGTGGATGGAAAGTGTGGTTAAACTAGCTAGTCTACCCATACACACAATATTAATTAACACAATACGTATTAGTAGAGTCAGGCACACTCAAAATTTATTTAGGAATTTTCTAGTTATAAAATGTGACTTCAAAAACTTTGCTTACCGTTTGAGCTGTTACCCCCAAATTCAGTCCGAACCGGTCCAGAGCCTGATGATGACGAGACCCACTTCGCGCATGTGCAAGCGGGTGTTGTCTGGAACCGTCAGAGCCAATAGAATTCAGTTCTAGTCACCGCCTTTGTGTGATGGACAACCACTGTCCTCCAATCAAGCCCTTGTATTGAACGACGTTCCAAAATGATCAGACTGGAGTTGCTCTCAAAGTACGCTGGGAGATGTAGAAAGCGCTTTTATCACGACTCAACAAATGTTTAATTCAGAGTTGGTCTTTCAGCGTTGTATCATTATTCATGTATCAACACTTTTTCAACAGTTAATTGGTCAGCATTGTTTAGATGTTGGAACAACGTTATTTTTCTACTGATATATTTCAACAAAATGTTTAAAAGTCAGGGTTGTAAAAATAATGTTGATTTGACATACAACTCAAAAATTGTTGATATTTCTATGTTGAATCCGTAGTGAGTTAACAACACCACTTCAACTATTTGGTGTTCAACGTTGTTTTGACGTTGAATTAATGTTTTTTCATAAACTGACATTATTTCAACATTTAAACGTTTAATGTCAGTCGAATGCCAGCTGGGAAGAGGCTTAATAGTGTTCTGGGCAGATTAGAACAGGATGTGTTTTATTAATGAGCAAAGGTTATTGCTACCACTTGTTTGCCATTAATGTGATCTGATTTTAATCATGTGCTACTGGTCCAGGATGTGACTATTAATCTGTTTCTGTGAATGTGTCATTTGATCATGATACTTGATGATTTGTGTTTGAGACTGTGTACATTACTTCCCACCTTGGAGAAGTATATTGTCAGCAATCTGAGTCAGTTGTCCGCTCGCTGAAAGTAGCGAGGAAAATAAAACTTTCTCTCGTTGAACCAAACCTCAGATTCTGCTGTAACGACAAGTTAAGTTAGAATCTCGAGTAACGAAGAGAGGGGTTATTTTCAAAACAACAAGACATCAAGATTTCCAGTGTTTTCCTTCTGTTCAAGTTCTTTCCTCTTTCTCACACACACACACAAACACACAGGCCACGGTAAACAGCTGTTCTCTGCAAGCTAGTCACGTAGCTCCCGAGCTAACGCTGCTAGCTTAACCACATGGAGTCTGCATAGCTTTTGTACAGAGCTAACACATAGCCTAGCATACACAGCCCACCCTAGCGCTAGCGCTTCGCCTAGCACCCCCGCGGCCTCTTTCACCACCGCGCGTACCGGACCACTACGCCCTCGAGGCTAAATAGTTTTGTGCAGCTCACAGGAGTAGCCATTTTGGTAGTCTTTGGGTTAGACTACATTTCGACACCGCCCCCTCCTCTTTCACACTCACACACACACACACACACACACACACACACACACACACACACACACACACACACACACAAAGACGTGTCCATGCTACAGGCTTGCTGTTTTTGCTTTTGGTTGTGATATTGTAAAAAGGTATATAAGTTTATGATTGAAGGATTATTGATCAGCCATTGATGATTTTGAAGTTAATAAATTCTACTATACTTAAAGTAGCAGTTGCCTGTGATTATTTGTGTACTTTTTATAATAATTGCTGGTTGAACACAGGTCAGTACTCAAATTCACCCTTCCTTTGTTTCCTTTAAAGGATTACCACAGAAATGAGACTGTTTCACAGTTTGATTATTGGTCCCTGACTTGCAGGGTGGTGCCCCGTTTTGATTGTTTGTCGATTTGATAAAGTTATTAATAACCATATTCATAACTTTATTAATATTGATAAAACATCTTTGATAATTTGCCAATGATCAAATCTGTACCCTACGAGTACCCAACAATAGCCTAGCTTTATTTTGATAATTTGATCATTAATAAACAACACCTGGAACTATCCTTCAGCAGCTCAAATAAATCCCAGGTTCCTCCAGTCAAATTGCAGGTTTAGAGTTCCTGAGTTTCTCATAAGGTCTTTGGTGCCCTGGGAAAAGCGTTGGGTATTGTTTAGTTTTTTTCACGATATGGGTGCTAAATTGATACTTTTAAAAATGGTGCAGGTGCCTAAACAGTGCCTGGACCGATACATTACAAAAAGAAGAAGAAGAGCACAAAAAGAAGAAGAAGAGCACAAAAAGACGACGAGTCGGTGACAATTAAGAACGGCTTGCTTATTGCTAAGGCCATATGGTCAAATATCAATGATTTATTTAAAATGTCAATTCAACTCAATTTTAGTGAGAGAGATAAGAGAGTAAATATAATAACTTATTTCACCAATCAATTGCTGTTAAATGACAAAAAGAAGAACCACTAGATGGCAGAAGGGTAATTTACAACTAGGCCATAAGGGGTCATGAACCAATCCTCATACAGGGAGATTCAAATATCAATCGCATCCCGGTCCACCCCTACCCAACATCCAACTGGAGAGCTACCCTGGAACTACCGCCTTCTATTTCTGGAACTTACAGAAAGCCACCCCCATCTTTTCATTGGCCTCAATAATTGTTGTCTTTGTGGTGGATTTATAAGGACTATGGTTACGTGCTCCTCAGATCTCTGCAGGGTAAATCCAGACAGCTAGCTAGACTATCTGTCCAATCAGAGTTTTCCGTTGCATGACTAAAACAACTTTTAAACGTATATGTTGCACCAAAACAAGTTCCTTCCCAAAGCTATTTTGCAGAAGCACCGTCATTGTGTCCAGGGTTTAGTGCCGGCCAAAACGATTGTGATTGGTTTAAAGAAGGGCCAATAAACCAGAGCACGTTTTTCTCCTATCCTGGAATGCTGTGTGGAGTAGCCAGACCTTCCTCCGCAGCGCTGTGGAGGAAGGTCTGGCAATGTGAATTGTAATTTCACTGATCATTCTCCAGCACATGCTGTCTAATACAGCAGAAATTCTCCTTAAAAGTCCCTCATGCACAATTTCCTCTCTCATTTGCACTTTATCCTGCTGATTCTCTCTAAAAATAAAGCGATGAAATGCATCCATCACTCGACTGATAATGAAAGACGACGGAGACACTGCTTCCGGGATTTTATTTTGTACATTTAGCCGGAAAATGACTCTGAACTGTCATAAAGTGAAATTCTCTGATGGAAGTGTGTGTGTGTGTGTGTGTGTGTGTGTGTGTGTGGCTTCCAGCCCCAGTCATCATGAATCATTGGTTTAAATGATCCTAGCATGCTAATTCCTGCTGATTCCTTTCCATGCTGTTATTATAAAAGTCAGCACAACAGTCATTAACAGTAGAAAACAGCTTAAAACTTTACCCATCTGACTCCTGAATGAACCCAGCGCAGCACGCCATGAAACATGACCCTGTGTGTGTGTGTGAGTGAGAGAGAGAGAGAGAGAGAGAGAGAGAGAGAGGGAGTGTGAGTGTGTGTTTGTGAGAGAGAGAGAGAGAGAGAGAGAGAGAGAGAGAGAGAGAGAGTGTGTGAGCTTCCTAATCCAGGATTTATTGGCCATTAGTACAGCCTGAAAGTCATTACAGTTCATTTTGCTGCCGGGTTGACGTTTTATTAGGACAAATACTGGCTTTTTGGATATGTGCGTGTGTATTTGTGTGTGTATAAGCGTGTGTGCACACTTTAGTGTTTATGAGTACGTTTGCATGTGAGTGTGTATGAGTGACATTTTATCAGGACAAATTTCCCCATAGGGATGGAGGCCATGATTTCTGAGAGCAGGAAAAAGACTAAAAAGCCTCAAGAAAGGAGAGATGGATAGATAATAGAGGGATTGACAGATGGATAGAGAGTGAAAAGAAGGATTGACATGAGGTGCAATGGATGGATAATGTGTTAGACAGATGGATGGACACAGACAAAGATTGTAGAAGGGATGGACAGATGCATGCATTAGGAAAATGACGGTGGGAAAGACTTGGGAAAGACACTGTAAGGAAGTAGAGTTGAAAAATTGGTATGAATGATAGCTTGATCGTAGGAAAAACTGGCAGTGATGGTCGGGGTTTAACTGATCCTGACATTTCTGGACTGAAGTTTGCAAAAGAGCAAGGGAAAGTGACGATGTGTAATGACACCCAGTGTCTCCTGGATGCTTTTAGGGTGACGAGAACAAACATGTAGCTAAATTATCTAGCGACGCTAGACTTGAAAAAGTTATAATACATTTGTTTACTGTCAGATACTAGCTAAGTTAAGCAAGCGCTACTTCTCCAACAAATGTCACGTCAGCGCCTCACTCGCCAGTCGACAGCATTAACATGACAATGAAGCGACTATACCGGTTCCGTCTGGTCCTAGCCTTTCAAAAAGTAGAGCAGCAAAGAAGCAGTTTTCCTTTGGCTTTAAACAATGTTTAAACCCACATAATTGTGGTGGAATTTCCAGAAATACCATGTTGTGTTATGATGAGACTAAAGGGAAATGAACATTCATAGTTCACAGGTCAGGGGATGGGAATATTCGGCCAAGCTCTAATAACCAAACCTCTTCATGTAGAATTATGTTCGTCTCTACACAGATTCAGGGAATCTAGGCAGCTGTATGACAAGGGAATGTTTTATCTCAGGACTGTCTCCTTTTGGAGGTCGGAGGTCCAGCTACACTAGCATACTTCCCAGAGAGAGACAAAGGCTGAACACGGCTTTAGCATCTGTGTTTAGGCGACTGCAATATCTTTTAGTCAGGGGAAATCACAACTGCCTCAAGTGACAATTTTACACCCTGTATATATCAGCAGGTGGGCTCGATTGCTCCTCTCGGATTGGAGGAGATGCAGAGTGCCGCTCCAATCAGTATCCTCTACCTCCAAGCAGGAAGTGGGAGCGATTGGACTGAGCTGGACCAATCCCAGACTAGGAACCACACATCCTGCTTAACATCCCACCAACATGGGAAGATGCCAGGGGCAGCCATAACAAATTACTTTGCCTGAATGTCTGATTCTGCATTTCCCATTCTGTTCGCTGATGATACCAATATTGTTATATAACAAGCTAACTTCTAACTTACTAATTCAATTGGAATCTTGTTTGTGTCCACTTGATGATTGTGAGTTAAATATTCATTCTTCTTTTAGCTCTGTTTTGGTCTCCACCACCTTCTCCTATGTCTGATGACACTGAAACCAAACAGTAGGTTGCGGACCCAGTTTTCTATCTAGTGTTTATCACTACGAGTAACCCCTTTCACATCACAAGATAACTTCACATTTATAAGAATAAAATCCAGCTTGATAATTAGTTAATCAAATTAGTTTTGAGATTGCAATGAAATGATGTACCAGTGGTTGCCTGGAAGGTTGGCAGAACTTCCTTCAGAAATCCTTAACTGTTAAAAATAGTCTGCAGTAAAATAAACATGATTGTCTACTATGCTAAGCAGTACAAATATGGTTAGAAACCAAAACCTTGGTCAGTTCACATTTACAAAGGAAACTCCAGTAGTGCAGTATTACTAGAAGTCGATGTTCAAGTGAGTAATGTGACCATTTCACCAGAATGTTATTCTTGTCAGAATGGAAAAGCTTCTCCAAAAGCATTTGGACCATCATGGGACACACAGGCAAACAGAGCAGTATTAATTCAATTTACAATAAGCATGAAATCGATCAAACTGCATCACATCCATCACACCACACATTCTGAATAACAGTACTGTACTGTTTTTGAGTTTATGTGTTATGTCCTGTTTTAAACAATTATTTCCATTCATAAACACTTTACTGATGGTATGCATGTATGAGTCTGGCAGTTTGTGTCTGTCTGTGTGTGTGTGTTTGTGTGGCATTTCAACTTCATTTTTCTATCCCCTCCCTGCATCTAGCTCATCAGTCACTATGCAGCGCTCTTGGTCAGCTAGTCGGACGTAGCACTGCACCCTGCACTGTAGGAAACACACACACACACACACACACACACACACACACACACACACTAATACGATTCACCAATATGTATTAACCTTCTAGCAAGGAGGAGAAAATATGTATGAGTGTGAGCAGGAGAAGAGAGAAAGTTGCATGAGAAAATTCAATAAAGACACGTCATAATGATGTATATGAGCCTAAAAGGAGGAAAAAATGTATTCTGCAAAAACAGCACACTAGACTTAACTCCACTATATTCCTGAATAGCTAAAATCATCGTCTGCATTAAGGGAGACCAGAAAACGCGCCACAAAAAAACGTCACATCACCAGAACCCTCATCTAGAAGTAGTAAAGCTGAAACAAATGCTCTGAGTAATTATTAGCAGACGGCTGCCGTAAACAGCTCCAGTGAACGCACTTATTTATTTTCAATGCCAGAGAGCCTAATTAGCTGAAAGCCCTAATTGGCCCTAAGTAATTGTCCTAACAAATAATTAAATCGGCCTGAAGCTGACATTCTTAAGTTCTTGGAAGTCACTGATATCCTCTTTTCCCGTAAACAATGTTAAAAACAAATGAGCTTTATTTGGGCTTTGTCCAAGTCCTGCAGTGTTTCTTTTATCTCCCAATAAGCACAATTAGCAACTTTCTAAACTGATTTTGACAGTGGTCATGCTTTGTTTCCTGTTCTTTCCCAGTTACATTAAATATACACTTTGACATATGTGGAAAAAAGACTACACTTGCCCAGCTTTTCAGGAACCTTTAGTTTTACACCAATGACAGCATGTAGGGAACAAATGCATTTCATTTTTTTCACATGTATGAATAAAGGTACATTTTTACCAGGACATTTAATGTGTCCCTATGACCTTATCTCCTCTGTGTCATTTTGTTTTATTTCAATAAATTAAAAGATGAATTCCAAGACTAAACAGAGGGCATTAAGTCAGCTAATCCCCTTTAAACAAATGTAAAACTTTGTATTTCCTGTGTTGTTAGAAGTAAGTGGAAACACGGACAAGCACTGTACTTCAGCTTGTAGTCCGGACCAAGGTTCACGTTTTTTTTACATTGTATGCATTTGATCCAGTTAGTTTTGGTTTCACGCTGCAGTTATGCAAGCGCACTAAAGAACTATACGTGACATAACTACTGGCCGGGGCGGCTGTGGCTGAGGTAGTAGATCGTCTACCAATCAGAAGGTCGGAGATTCGATCCCTGGCGCTGCAGTCCCGTGTTGAAGTGTCCTTGGGCAAGATACTGGACGCCAAATTGCTCCCCATGCTGTGCCATCAGTGTGTGAATGTGTGTGAATGTTTATCTGAGGTGGCACCTTGTACGGCAGCCTCGGCCACAGCGTCCTGTCCAGTGTGTGAATGGTGGTATGGATGGCTTGTAAAAGCGCTTTAAGTAGTTCTTAAGACTAGAAAAAGCACTATATACATGCAGTCCATTTACATTTACTTCCTTCGTCATCACATACATGAGCCGCGTCTCCCGATGCTTGTAACTGATTGGTTAGTAGACGACTTATGTTATATTGTTGAGAAGCAAGACACGGGAACTTTACTTGCCAGCACCCCTTCTCACACTGAACTTTGCATAAATGTAGCCGGCCAATCAGGACGTGCCTACCTAGAACAGAAAATAAAAGGCAGCGCCTCTTCTGTCAGACATCCTTTGCCCTCTTCAGCGACGGCATAGGAGCGACAGGGCCCCTAGCTAGATTGGATGCGAAGATCCAAAATGGGTCTGAAATATGATGCCTTCTGTCTGGCGTTCACAGGGACGACAGATGCAGCCTACTTCTGTAGCAAGTTCTGGATCTCCGCCGAGAGGAAATCCATCTCCTCCTGAGAGGATAGGATTACCTCCTTTACGACCATGAACAGAGGAGGCACGCTGCAGAACTGAAGAGAGTAGCCCAGCCTCAGCTTCCTGTCCATCAACTCTGTTAACGTGTATTTGATCCACCACTCCGTAAAACCATGTCAGGGGGTGAGCGGGCAGCTGCGGGGCGGCAGCTAAGAAGCTGATATCCCATCTCGGCCCGCTCCGCCACCAAACCTTTCACAAATAGGAGATTGGCCCAATGGAGGCCAACATGAAAAGGGCTGAACAAGTGGTGAGGAGGAGAGTGGAATCTTTATTTGCTCTTTTTTTTAAACATTTTTATTAAAATCCCAGTGTGTAACGTGTTTAGCTGTTCATTATCAAAATCTGTGTTGCCCGTTCACAAACTTGTCCTTTTTCATGAACATTTAGAGAGAGATGGCCCAATACCAATTTTTGCTTCCCGATACCGATTCTGATTATGCAGTTTGACAGTCAGTTATAATGGAAAAAGAACATAAATAAACTATTTTAACGTAGATTTTCTTTAGGGCTTTATTACGTGGTATCGGATCGGTGCATAAATTCCAGTACTTTAGGCAGTTTCGGAGCCAATACCGATACTGGTATCGTTATTGGCTCCGAAACTCTAATATTTACCACCACCATCAATTCCGGCAACCAGTATTCCTTTTGGCTTGAAATTTTACATTTGCATTCGCATGAACTGGGGTAGACGCTCTATGTTCATGCTCCATCTTGAAATACGTTAGCCGGTAAGGGACATATAGGACATACTTCTCCGCCTTTCGCGTTTTCGCTGTCACATGATAAACTCACAGCTATGGGTATTGTAGCTTCCCGGCCCCGGCGAGTTTGAAGAAGAAAACATGGAGGACCAGACGTATTAAAAATCCAAATTTCAGGAACAGGAGTCTTCTTCTTCGCCCAGAAAAAGAAAAAGGATATTGACAAGAGCAAGAGACCGGCTTTTTGAAGCGTGAAGGCTACCGTAGTTGTAATACGTACTTTGAACTGCGTGGTGCGAGAGAGTTGATTGCGATATATGATCTCAACGGTAGATGGGAGAAATTCCTACACATTTAAAGGTCCCATGGCATGAAAATTTCACTTTATGAGGTTTTTTAACATTAATATGTGTTCCCCCAGCCTGGCTATGGTCCCCCAGTGGCTAGAAATGGTGATAGGTGTAAACCGAGCCCTGGGTATCCTGCTCTGCCTTTGAGAAAATGAAAGCTCAGATGGGCCAATCAGGAATCTTCTCCTTATGAGGTCATAAGGAGCAAGGTTACCTCCCCTTTCTCTGCTTTGCCCACCCAGAGAATTTGGCCCACCCACGAGAGAGAGACATCATGGCTTTCAAATGAGCAAAGTGGCAGTTGGTCAAGGCCACACCCCCACCCTCCACCTTGCCCCCCCCCCTCTCTCCTCCTCAATAGCTACAGACCAGAAGTGTATAGTCCAGGTGCCAGAAAGTAGAAATCCTGTCCAGCAGCTGTCCCAACCATCACTAAACCAGCTCCTCTACCAGGTAGATGAGCTCGTTAGTGAAAACACCTGTTCTAGATGTAGAGGCAGATCCAAAAACATGGCAGGATTTTTACTTTCTGGCACCTGGACTATACACCTCTGCTACAGACACAGAAATGGCACATCCTAAGGAAAGCTCATTGTAGGACTGGCTCTAGTGGCTGTAATTCTGCACCAAGGCTGAATTTCAGGAAAGAGACTTCAGATACAGTATTAGGGGACCACTAAGGTTTATATAAAAGAGACTTCAGATACAGTATTAGGGGACCATTAAGGCCTATATAAAAGAGACTTCATATACAGTATTAGGGGACCACTAAGGTCTATATAAAAGAGACTTCAGATACAGTATTAGGGGACCACTAAGGTCTATATAAAAGAGACTTCATATACAGTATTAGGGGACCACTAAGGTCTATATAAAAGCATCCAAAGAGCACCATGTCATGGGACCTTTAAGAACATTGACACCATAAACATCAACAGCAATGAGGGAGGGAGTGGAAAACCTTGCCACCGCAGAGGGGCCTGGGGAACATAGCTCTCCTCGTCTGGACGCTCCCTTCCATAGCCTCATTCAGCCTCAGTCATTTCTGCAGTGATGCTCCAGGCAGCAGCATTCCGCCGGTGCGGGACCCTATTAGAAGACTGCCCCTGTTCACCTCAGCCGCGAAGCGGGCAATGTTGGGGTGTCACTGCTGAGGCAGCCTGGGGAGTAGGGTCCGCAGGGCCCATGGGTGCCCTGTGCTGCTGCCGTTCCCTCCTTTTCGTCACACTGCTGTGCTTCATGACGGCGGGTGCCGGCTAAGCTCTGACTCCACTCGCTCCGTGATGATGGGGGGCTCCCGGGAGATCATCGTGGTCCTTCGTGGGGACAGCATTTTCCTGTTTGTCTCCTGACATTAAACTTTTTCCCAAAAGGGAGCCTTAGCGATGCTGGTCTGGTCTATAGCTTGGAGCCAAAGCCCATCTATCAGGGTTTTTTAGGACATGGCAGAGGAACAAATCAGATTTTTGGATGTATTGTTGGTGCAACCAACAAAGCAAATCTTTGGCATAGTGGCTATTATCGAGGTTTCATATGATGAATGCTGCACTCTCTTTTTGGACCTGTTCTGCATACATTTCATTCATAATCAGAGCATCCATACCTAATCAAATCAATCAAAGTGGTATTGGCATCTGATTCAGATCTGGTACAATTAACTTTCAGAGAAACTGGTAGGATCCTTATTGTTTTTATACACTTTTACTTTTCATTGCATCAGGGTGAAGGTTTTTTATATTAGGATGGTTTTCATGTCTTTTCAACTTGGCTCATTAAACAGCTAAGTAACTGTATTCACATTTCTTTGGATTGAGAAAAAAAAGCTAGGTATACATGCATTCTATTTCTTTTTGCAGGATTTGACAGTTTTACCAACAGAAAACTGTGTTGCAGGCAGTTATGAACTGAATATGTGTGGGAGCACGTGGCCATGAGATGGCACATGTGTGGGAGCGGGTGGAGACGGTCGGACATCGGTCAGGAGCTAATATGACCTAATGTGTGTAAGCAGCAGGGCTGTTTCTGCCCACTTTCACTCAGTGGTGTTCCAAAAATACAATTCAGCACACATGTTACTGTCACCAACATCTTAGAGCAAAACATTTTCTATTAATTTATTCAAATATTAATGGACACACTTATTATTATTATTATTATTAGAAACAAAATACACAATACATCAATATAAAATGAAATCAGCATGTAAATGATGCAGCCTGGTCTCACAGAATTACGTGAAATGATCACAAACTGTTAACAGCGCATTCCGTGGTGGTGGCACGGAATGTGTGAAAATTCTGTGTGGCCACCACAGAAAACAATGCCAATGTAAAGTCAATGAGAAGATGACGTAGCATTAAGAGCGACTACGGTAGTGAGTAGTATGAAAGCCCGAAAATTTGCGTAGGAAGGTTGGTTGGGGTGGTGGATGGGTCAAACAACACAGGACTTTCACCCAGGAGACCGGGGATCGTGTCCCGCATGTCACGATTCCTAACCCTAACCGTCCCGTTGTTCTTTTCCTAAACCCAACCCGTCTGCTGTTTATGGCCGTCCCGTTCTTCTTTTCCTAAACGCAACTCTTTGTTGTCCCGCCTACCCATGACCTTTTCCTTAACTTAAGGGACCGTGTTCATTTCACGGAATTCTGTGAGATCAGGTTGAAATGATGCTATAAATAAATAATGTCAGTCAGCAGTATGTAACTCTATATTTTCAGTCTTTCCTCTTTCTTTTTTTCCACACTATTATAGTTTCATGAAACTTTTTCGTACATCTTATCGTCATCTGGCACGGTCGACTGTCAATGCCAAACTCTACTTGATCTTCCTGCAGCCACATCTCCCACAGTGCACCTCTGTCAGGCCAGCTGCTTTAGGTGTGTATGGTATGGTATGTGTATGGTGCCTTTATTGGTTTTTCCATAGTCTGGATCAACGGGAGTACATTTCCAGGATAAAGCCTGGCAGGCTTTGCCCTGCACCTTCTGCTCTCTGTGTGTTGTTATTCTCAAAATCCGTTCGCTTCTGGGAAACAACAACCTTCAAACTAGCAAGCTACATGCTGAAAATGTCAAGTTTTGATGAACATTTGGATGCTGCAACAAGGCAGGCCTGCTTGGTTCTTTCTGGGAATGATTGCAAAGATTTACAAAGAATATGTTTACAGCATTTCCTCTCTAACTGGGACATTTTAGGACTGATTGGTGGGATTGCTATGGACAAAGTGCACATGGAGATACACTGGTAAGGGCCAATGAGGTTTAACCATGTATCCAGCTAATTTAAATAGCTCACGTTACTGTATTGTGTCAACAGTTAACTTTAATATTTAAACACAAATAATACATTTAAATATTGTATGTGGTGTTTTCTTTTGCGGGGTGCAAAGTTTCTTCCTGAGACTATTTAGTAGAGCCACCATCGCTGCGTCTGGAGCTTAGCTCTGCCCAAGACGATTGTGATTGGTTTAAAGAAATGCAAACAACCCAGAGTTTTTTTTTTCTCCTCTCCTAGAATGTGTCTGTGTTGTAGCCAGACCTTACTGCACAGCGCTGTGGAGATAGGTCTGGCAATGCGAGACTAGTTTTTTCATATCAAATGGCTGCATTGGATGGCACTTTGATATTTGAATTGGATTCATGCTGGATAACTTACTGAAAATGTTTCCTTTCCTCCATGCACATCCTCTGGCTGGTGCGTTCTAGGCACCTGGCAAGTTCCCCTGCGCTCACAAACAGGGCAGCCAAGTGGGGCAATTTCTTCACCCTGTTGAAAGCATTCAGTGCTGTCAATTGCTCCGAGTTTTCTATCTGTCACTCTGGGCTCATGCTGAGAGAAAACATGTTCCATTTTGATCCATAGCAGGGCTAGAAACCAGTTCATGTTTTACAAAAGTGTTAACATTGTAAATGAGTCTTCAGCAGTTTGCAATTTGTTTGCCATTACAACTGCACTTCAGTTGGATATGCAGCAATAGCATACTGTACAAGCAAAAGTCCAATTTAAAGTAGAAAAATGCAGATAAAGTCAATGGAAAGACATGATCAGTGGTGAACAAATGGTGTGTGGAATGATGGGAGGACACATCTCCTTGAGCTGAAAATGTTCCAACTTGTTCGGGGTGGTACAAGTGATGACCAGTTGAATATCTCCAAATCAATGCAGTGTAGAGGACCTTTTGTTAAGAAGCAGAGAGATGTGCCATTTCAATTCTTCAATTAAATTAAATTCTTAAGGTTCTTAAATGTTGATCATTTGGAAGTGATGGAGCCTGACACATTGTGATCCCATGATACTAAAATTATTGTCTACAGACAATTCCTCCTTACCCAGATTTTTCACTGGGCGCATCTGTGCTGCGTCCCGGTTTTGTTTCTTTCTCCGCCACACGTCATACCACACCGGTGTTGGGGACCAAGAGTCTGGTTAAACCCGATTTTAACCAAAAGGCCTCAGATTAAACTGACCTCTGGATACAAGACACACATGTGCTCAGAGACAAGGGGACATGTGGCCAAGACAAAGGAATCTGTATGTAAACCTCAAAGCCTGGTTAATTCACACCTCTATGTGAAAGTGCCAGCCAGAAGGGAAACGCCTCACAACTGGCAGGAAGTCAAAGGACTACACGACTGTAGTTTTCACCCTTTCAAGAGTTTCGAGTCTTCCTATTGGTTCAGCGGGACCATAAACACAGCAGGGGGTCTGAACCTATAAATAACCTGACCCTAGGAAACCCCCTCGTCTTCACTTGCAACTCCGTTGCTGACAGGAGGCGCGCAAGCGCTTGTGCTCAACTTCTATTTTCTGGAGAAAGTGGATTTAATTTCGGAGGATCCTATGAAAACGCACCAGTGTTTTTCATAACTGCAGTGAGAAGGAAACAACGTTTTTCTTCTCAAAGTCGACCAAACTCTTCCCCTTACTGCCTTTTTGGAGGGGAGTTTCTCCGTGGCCCTGACGAGCGCCCGGGAGTCGTTCTGTTTCATTTCTGTGGAAATCTATCGACAGAAACAACGGACTGAACACACCGTAAAAAGGCTTACGTCTGGGCAGAGATAAGTAGTGTGTTTACTAATGAGCAAAGGGTTCGCTACCATTGTTGCCATTAATGTGATCTGATTTAATCATGTACTGGTCCATATGTGATTATTAATCTGTCTGTGAATGTATAAACGATCAATTATACCGTTGATTTAGGTTGTGTTAAGTAGCTGGGTATAACTGTAATCGCTACCTGCTAATTCATTCCTTTCATGGAATTTAGTTACTGTCTGCGATAGAATCGCGAAAATCAGCTGTTAGCTACTGGAGTGGTTATAGTGACGTTTCCCTCAGCAAAACCAAAAGTCTCAGTCTGTAGGACAGTGGCTGAGGGGAACTAGGTCATTATCGATAATTAAGATCAAAGTGCCTCTTTTCTTTACTCTTCTTCTCTTTCTCCTCTTACTAACACACACACACACACGACACAGGCTAGCCGCGTATCTCCCGAGCTAACGCGATAGGCTAGCTTCACACGTGGAGTCGGCATCACCTTGTACAGAGCTAACACATTACCTAGCATACTAGGTTAAGCGTGCGCGTTGCCTAGCAACCCCCTCGGCTTCTTCAGCCCCTCCCCGTGCACGCAGCACCACTACCGCCCTCTTGAGGCTAAATAGTTTTGTGCAGCTCACAGGAGTAGCCAGTTTGGTTTTTGTGTTAGGCCTACATTTTGACACCGCCCTCCTCCTTGTCACACAACACACACACACACAAACCCACAGACGGTGTCCATGACACATGCTGCTTTGTTTTGGCTTTGTTTTGGTTGTGATATGGTAAAAGATATATAAGTTTATTATTGAAGGATTATTGTTTAGCTACTGATAATTGTGACGTTAATAAATCTTATTATACTTAATTAGCAGTTGCTTGTGATTATTTGTGTACTTATTGTAATAATCGCTGGTCGATCAGGTCCGTGCTTGGATTCACCCCTTCCTTTATTTCCTTTTTAAAGGATTACCACAGAAATGAGACTGTTCCACAGTTTGATTATTGGTCCCTGACTAGCAGGGTGGTGCCCCGTTTTGATTGTTTGTCGATTTGATACAGTTATTAATAACCATATTCATAACTTTATTTATATTGATAAAACATCTTTGATAATTTGCCAATAATCAAATCTGTACCCTACGAGAATCCTACACCGGGAGTGTCTCAGAAGCGGAGCGTCTTGCTGCCCGACTCGCAGATTATATTGTCTCTACAAGAACTTTACAGAACAATCACATGTTTATTAAGCTAGTATCTACCTTCCACTCCAAGCACTCCTACAGTTAAACTCCATGCCTTCTCTTTTCTGGCGTTGTCCTGATAAAAAAAGATCTGTGATGTCGTATTATGTTTTTCCACCTCCAAGATGAATCTCTCGTCATCCGTGGTGTTGTTGACGAGACATATATATGATATTGGGGGTTGTCTTTTGGTAAATTGACTGGATACTCTCGCTGTTCCACTTCCTGCCCGACTGTCTGAACAGCCTGCAGCTCACGTGAAGATAGACCTGACACATGGTATCTTTAACGGAGCGGAGAGACGCTTCACGCACGCTTCTGGGATGCGGCTAGTGGAATATCGAACATTGCCTTGAATGGTAGCAATTGCTTGTGGGGGTCGTGGCGCATCCGGACCAGTTTGTTTGTGGTTGTTACCATGGTGAATCGTAGTATCATGGCTCCATTCATGCTGCCTTTTTTATTGTGGTCGTGCACGCACTTAACTCTGAGTGAACCTACTCCGAGTTGATTGAACCAACTCAAATCAACTGTTCTGGAACCGAAAACTCAGAGTTTCCCATCTCAGGGTAATACTACTCTGAGAACAGGGTTAGATTCAGAGTCTAGATTATCTGTCCAATCTGAGTTTTCTCTTGCACAACTAAAACAACCTTTGAACGTACACATAAGACAATTGTGATTGGTTTCAAGAAATGCCAATAAACCAGAGCACGTTTTTTCTCGGAATGCTGTGTGGACTAGCCAGACCCTCCTCCGTAGCGCTCTGGAGGAAGGTCTGGCAATGCGAGACTACTATTCCAAGTCTCTTTTTCCCATTCCATCCCCATCCAATGACCATCCTCATTTCTCATCAGCAAATGAAAACAACAACAAAATTACATTGAAATCAAAATATCAAGATCTAATTTTAAAAAGAGTGCTAAAGAGTATTTGATGAGCAGGGCCACACATTATGTGCGGACGCAAAATGCCGCAGATTTTTATTTGGATCACTGCTGAAAACTATAAAAAAAATGTGGTCAGTACTTTTCTAAATGAGCTATATAAATGTCTAAACAATTACCATTGACTGCCATTTAGAGGCGCCGACATTGCAAACTGGCTTCATCTTACAAGATTTGAAACGCCTCTGCAACAGTTTGTTTTGCTAGTTTGATTCTCCAACTAATCAAAATGCTTTTACTAGGGCTGCACAATTAATTGCAATTTTATCGAAATCACAATATGGACTAGTGTAATATCCAAATCGCAGAGAGGTGCAATATTTGTTAAGGGCAAAACGTGTCAAACCATTGCAATTGAAGTATTGTGGTCTTTCCTACAGACTAAAGAAAATATCCTTGTTGGGTACAGATACTCGCAAAAATCACACTCTAATCACTTTATTTTTTAATAATGATACAAAAATGATCATTCCCTCCAATATCGTGAATCATATTGCAATCGTAATATCAGTCAACCTAATCGCAATTAGATATTTTCCTCATATCGTGAAGCCCTAGATCTCCCTGTTACTCCTGTTGTCAATTAGGGGTGGGCGATATGGACAGAAAATAATATGTCGATATTTTAGCAGATTTTGACGATAACGATAATTAGACGATATCCTTTAAAATTGTGTTTTTAAAAGTTTGAGTTACTTATATATATTATATATATTATAATAATTGGCACAATGTTGAATGAAAACAATTCTTATTTATTTTCTTTAAAATGTAAGTATTCAAGTAAAAACAATTCAGACAAAATACGAATACTATACTAATACTAATTGAACTAGTGTAGGAACATTGAACTCTGAGTAAACATTCAGTTCTACACCTCTGTTGTAATGTAAATTGTGCAGCATACAAGCAAGATTAAATCATAATACTAAAGGGCTCTGTTCTGTAACATATTGCACACAACAATGTCCTTATTGGAAAGCAGTCCTGGAGATGAGACAGGGCAGTGTCAAGCCACGTTTTGATAGTCCTTCTACTTGGCTGTATAGTCCTTCTGACCGGGATTTATGCTGGGATCAGAAATAGTTGGATGTGACCTGACTGGCCCAGGTGAGGTAGAGGCGCAGTTCTGTATGCTATGTTATAGTATAAATGGTCTAGTGTGTTCTTCCCTCTAGTAGCACAAGCTGCATGCTGGAAAAAGCTGGGGAGTACAGACTTTTTTGTAAAAGTCCCCTGCTATGATATGTATCCCCTCCAGATGATCACGCTGGAGTTAGTTCACTAGGGTAAGCAGTGAGCCAAACTTGTGCTAACGTTAGCATCGGGGGCTATGTAGACGGCAGTGTGCTGTTTTCGTGGTAAATAAAATGGCCTGTATATTACCGACAGGGCTCCAGGTCAGGTGAGTCGTGCTGGACAACGATCCTTTGGTTGGTACTCCATTCATTCTGCACAAAAATGCAGTCCTCCGCCTCTGGTCTTGCCGGAGTTATGTGCTCGGCGTGCTAGATGTGGACAACAACCCACGCAGTGCCCGGTCTGGCTATGTCCTCCGGGATGTTATGAGCCGCCTGGAAGGCTCTCGTAATGTTTGTGTTGTATCGTCAGCGCCGGCCCGAGCCTTTTGGGGGCCCTAAGCAGAATTTGATTTGGGGGCCCCCCCTCCCACCACGCGGAGTCACCTGTGCTTGACGTTATTATTGATTATTGACACAAATGTCACGCTATAATGTTACATTATAAATGAATACAGTGAGGTTATGTATTAAACGTACAATATGTAACTTTCTGCCGCTAGGGGTCTCTCAACCAAAACAATGGACGGTAAAACTGGACTTTTGATGACGTTGGGAAGTTGCGTGGAATTATGGGAGTTTTTAGTGTTAAACACCTTCGCTGCCAGTTAGAATCATAGACAGTTCATGGACGAGTTTACGTTACGTTTAGTAATGTCTATTCATGTTATTGTAATAAAATAGCTGCAGTTTCCCCAACATAATTACGTTTTTCTCGATTAGATTTTTATTTGTAGCTGACCAGTTAGCTAGCTAGCAAGCTAACCGTAGCCAGCAGCTAAAAAACAAAATATTTCACATATCAGTGTCACCTTTTGGATGGTTTCAACACCGGGGCGGACGCGGTGTGTTGTAACGCTAGCTACTAAACGAGGCTGAGAGACGGGTGTGGGTGGTGATTGTCGGGGAAATCTTTGCGATGGCGAGGACGTTCGATGCCTGTTGTGCAGCAGCAGAACATCTCCCAGCTGCCCGGAATTATCTCCCCTTCACTTTTCAGTAATCTTAACTTTTCGTTTTGGTGCTTAACCCACCTTTTGTCGGGTTAATTTAGCTAACCGTAAAGACCGCTAAATGCGAGGGGGGGAGAAATTCGGCAGGGAGGAGATTTTCGGCACATACACCGGTAGCGCTACGGAGATGTAGCTAACGCTATGGATGGCCGCTGTTGTGACTCGGTGCTGGGTCTGATATGGTTTGTTTCCCGACATTTAATTAAACTGCCGTTAGCGTCGTAAGCACCAGGCACTGGAGATAAGTTCTGGCCGGGGGTTGCTGTAATGAAAGTAGCTGGCTGATAGCTGACTGGAGACTAACGGTAACTAGCTAGCTATATGTCCCGGGGCTGTTGTCAGCTGTCATCCCGACTGAGTCTCTCTATGCCGGGGGAGTGAGGCAGACAGACTGGGGTGTGCTAGCTGGCTAAATTAGAATTACATTAATCGTCTATCTATACAGCTAACGTTAACGTTACTAGTGACGTTATTCGTGGGGTTAGCCCAGTCCTGTTATCTGTGTCATACTAAAAATAACTTTATTAGCGTGTTGAACGATGTTGTAACCTCATAATGTTACCCACAAAGCATTAGCATCAACGTGAGCTACTTGCCAACCAGCACATTGTAGTAACGTTAAGCTGGTATCGATATTGAACTTTCAAAATAAATAAAGTCTCTGTTGTATTACTGTGATAAAAAGTGGGATTTTATTAATCACAAAATGATGCTATATGGCAAAAAAGCAGTATTACGGTTACAAGTATTTTTTTTCTGTGACATTGTATGATTTACAATTACTCCTGAACGTATCATCTTGGTGCCAGTGTTCTGACGGAAGTTAGAGTAACTACACAGTGAAAGGTTATATGACGCCACTGACGAGCGACTAAAGGAAACGTGCCGTGTCTGAAAATAAAATAACTGATTTATCTGGGTTTGACATTTGGTGGAAACATTTGGGATAGTGTAAGAACACAACTCATAAAAATATATAACATAGGTATGGTTGTTTTTAGACATTTTAAAGCAGAAATGTTACATATTGTACCTTTAATACAGTGACGGTTTATGAACTACTGTCCCCCCGGGGCACAGATGCATAAGGACCCTCCCCCCCTATTCTATTTGTGCAAAAGTGGATGCAAACAACGAGGGGGAGTCTGGGGGTACTCCCCCAGAAAATTTCGAATTTGGTAGATGTGATTTCCTGTATTCTGGTGTATTTTGGGGATGGTCAGCTGGAGAAGGGCAATACCTAAATTTGTTCAGATTCATAGCCTTTTGCTTTTTGATTTATTAAGGTAGTGACTTCACGCAACTACTTGGGCTTCAGGGCCAAACAATACTGACATACTCTGTGTTAGTAGGAAGTAGGGCTATGCGATATGGCCTCAAAAAAATCCCTGATTTTTTCACAAAGAATCTGATTCATGATTTAAATCGATCCCCCCCCACCCCCACTTAAAATTAATCTGCAGATGACAAATGACAAGATCTCACACACACACACACACACACACACACACACACACACACACACACACACACACACACACACACGGGCACGTATACCATTATGATTATTCATGCCAATTTTATGTAAATATTGGTTTGAGTGTTTTCCCTATCATTGTATTGGGGGAGCGCCCTCTGTGAAAGAGTGAAAAAATTATATTATGCTATATATTGAACAAATTATATAATAATGTTATATATTCAACAACCACTACACGGATGCGTGAGATAAAGCTGTTTTCACACATACAGGTAATTCACTTCTCGTTCCTCAGTAAAAGTTCAATTCATTTTAACTTTAGTCGCGCTACCTTGCCCCTATTTTCACCTGTTGCTGAGTAACGTACATTAACATGCCATGGTCTCATGAGTGTAGCATACCTGTAGCAAGCTCCTTCGTAGTAACTAGCTGTAAAAACAAACGTCGAAGAGGAGCTCCGTGCTACAGAGTGGCGATTGCTAGTTGTTGTTAGCCGCTACAGACCTCTGTCACAGCTCAGTCGTATCAGTGGCTTTTAGCTAGTAGATGTGTTGAGCCGCATCAGAGTTCCTCAAGGAGGGGGTAGTTCAGTAATCCAAAAATAGGTGACTTTGAGCCGGGTACAGAGCACAATGAGCTGCCGGTCATTTTGGCGGATATTACGGTTAAGTAAGTAATGAAACGACTAGTTAAGAAAATAACTAGTGTTAGCCGCTGTCGCTGCCGTGTCGCTGCCATGTTGTTTGTGTATCACTATGGCAAACGCGCGGTGGGAGGGCTGGGCCCATTCGGAAATACAGGAGCCCCCTAGTGGCCAGGGGGCCCCAAGCAGCCGCTTAGTTCGCTTATGCCTCGAGCCAGCTCTGTGTATCGTAGTCCTATACTGATTAGTTCAGTGTGGCTGTACTTGTATAAATATACACCGACAGGAGAGCTAGTAGCTGCTGCACAATAGCGCGCCGCCATCTTTGTTGACGTGAGTGAATATGTAGCGTTCCAATCAGTTCCAATGCGTGTTTTGAAATGTTTTTTTCTAAGTAATTTAAATACTCGATAATTTCAATTTGCACATCGTTAACACAACAATGACGATATTATCGTAAACGATATATATCGCCCAACCCTATTGTCAATCCCATCACGCGGAAGCTGAAAGGGTGGCACGTTTGTAGAAAGGAAAACATTTCAGTTAAATTTATAGACAACAATAACAGTCCATATTCACAAAGAATATTTTCCACATTTTTGAAATTTGGTCATTGATTTTCAAAGATTTCTGAGCGAGCTAATAAATATTCAACAATTACCACTCACTGCCAGTTGGAGGCACCAAACTCCTCCCCTTTTTGGAAGTGCATTTACTTCTCAATGGAGCTCCATACTGTGTATATATAGGCTGTCTAGGTGCATGAAAGTAAGCCCAGGATGCTTATGATTATTTAATGCAGAAGGGTGTCATTTTTCACAACAATGGTATGTGAAAAAAAAGAAGTATTTACCAACTTTGCCTATTAGGTGCACTACTGTGCAAAAGCTCCTGTTGAGTGAAGGTGCTCCCAGCATAGAGTGAATATATTCTACTTTTATACATTAAATATTTCATAGCTTATATTCCTAACTTTACCAATTAAGACCGCCCTGGGGGAAGTAGGACTCTAGCTCTGGTTCCCTCTCTCTTTGTCTCTCTCTCTCTCTCTCTCTCTCTCTTTCTCTCTCTCTCCCTCTCTCATTCCCTCCTCTCCTATGTGTCAATTAAAATGACATCTGGTGTCACTGTCACTGTCGATGAAATGACATGTTTCTCCTGAAAGCCCTAATAGGATCGCCTCTCCACCACTCAACCCAAATCTCTGCTATAATTGTTTCCCATTCAGTCATCAGCCAATGTTTGAAACTTTGCCTCTGTTTTTTTCACGCCACTCTGTCTTCTTTTCCAAGGCCTCCTCACTTAACCCCTCTGTCAATTTATCTTTATTTTTCTTTGCCCTAAAATCATTTCATTTTAAACACAGTCATCAGATGCAACAAAAAGCAACTTTTCATCACTGTTAATGTGCACTAAAAATTAACACTTTCCCAATAAAAATAACAAAAACAAAAATCTGCCTTGCAAGCCATTTAAACACACGGATGGGTAAAAACAACCAGTGCCCACTGCTCAGCTATACAAACCAAATGACACATGAAAGCTTATCACAAAAAGTCTTTGCTGTTTATGCTACTCTGGGAACTGTTTTGATATGATCTTTGAAAAGATTGCTGTACTGGACATTCTTTCAATTCCTCCTTGCAGGATGTATAACATCTACTTAGTTTTTTTTGTGTATGTGCAATACTCTATAAAGAAGTGATGACCCTCTTTATTCTCACATTATTATACTGAATTATATATGGAGGGGCGGCTGGTGGAGTTTATTTTGGGGGCGGCTGTACCAAAAATTAAGCGGACTTTCTGCGTATACAAAAATATAATCCATTTTAGTGAGACAATTATGTGTCAATATAATTAGATTAGATTAGATTAGATAATACTTTATTCATCCCACAATGGGGAAATTCACTTATTTCAGCAGCAGTTTTTCCACAATAAAAACAAACCAACAAAAAAACAAACAAACAAACAACAGTCAAACAACAGACAATGTGCAAAAAACACTGAATGAATGTAAAGTGGCATTATATAAAAAGTATTTAAGTAAAGTAAAGTGAGGTGGGCATTGTGCAAAGAAAATACTGTAATGTAAGTAAGTAATTGACGTGAAATTAGATTGAAAAATATGTAATTACATAACAGCGAAAGTAATTAACCATAATATAAATGATATTTAAGTGTGACCATAATATAAATAATATTAAAAAAGTAAGTACTTGGAATGGAAAAATATAAATACAGATGGAAAAATATAAATACAGATAATAACAAATATATACATAGAGCCATGCTGAGTGGTGATTGACCCGAAAAATCTACCCAAAGAACAGCTCATGTTTTCCCTATCTGGTTCCTATCCATAACCACAAAAAATATATTTTTATATTATATAATTTTATAATTTATTGTGGGTTGCTTTGCATAGTGGTGCATTTCACCGCCATAACGCTAGGGAGTGTCGCCTGTGTCTGTGTCGCTCACCACCAAAACGGTACTCAGAATGGCAAACCCCATAGACTGTCGTGCTAAAATATTAATCTTATTTGTTTGGCCTTTTCTTGCTTAGATTTTGTAAAAAGTATCGCGAAACAGACACAGTAAAATCCGTTGACCTAGTTACTTTAACCAGAAAATAAGTCTGAGGTTATTTGCAAGGTGTCTGCCAGCCAGATTATGTTATGTTAGCAAGCCAACTTTAGCACAACTGCCCACAAAGTACTGCTTGCTGGCAAAGTGCTAATTTCAAAACTTTACTGACATATAGTAATTTTATAAACGGATAACCCCGTCATTGTAACCCAAATATGTCTGACTTTATTTGCAAAGCTTATGTCAGTGAACTAGCATGTTGCTACTCCCCACAGTAGGCTGCTTGAAACACTATCAACACACAGGACGAGTTGACCAATCACAGTCCTTACTTACGGTCTGCATCGCCTCAACGCAAAGTTACACATTTTTGGAGGTGCACGTCGAGCTACGGCGAAGGGCTTGGAGGGGGGTTCGCGGCAACGCAGAGGGGTCTGCGGGGGTACGCCGTCGATTTGATGCAGAAGCATAAATCAGCCTTAAGGGGGCTTACACACCTGCCTCGTTTAGGTCAGTTGAATCACACTAGAGTTGGTTTTCACTGTAGCAGCTGGCAATGTTTCTCTCACAGAAATAGACAGCAGTCAAGCTCGCCTTCCGTCACTCGCATCTCCGTGGTCAAACCAGCCGCCGCTAAAGTTAGAGACCAGAGCGAAGTCTCGGTGAGCGGAGCAGACGTAGTAACATCGCTCGCGAAACAATGTCTGGAAAATGATTTAGATGAAATGAGCTGGTTTGACCATGCAAGATGCAAGAAATATGCACTAGTCCAGAACACAGGACCTTCTTCCTGTTTTTACTTTCTTGCTCCCGCCCCAGACACATCCGACCAATAAGAGGAGTGAATCTTCCTGCTTGGTTTGTAGTGATGCATTTTGGTACGTTTGGAGTTTTCCAGGTGTAAAACAAAACCGAACCAAGGGGGAAATCGCTCCAAGTTTACAAACTCATCAACTGATTTAGACCATATCACAGTATAGGTGTGCAAATGCCCTAAGGCTCCAAGGCTCAAGGTTAGCACATTGCAAACACAAGCACTGTGTGATAACATCCCAACCAAGTCAACTGAGAAAATGAACGCGCCCTTCTCAAAAAAGATGGTAAAGAGAAGATAGAAATAAGAAACCAACACTGCAGAATGTAGAAGAGCTATTTGGTGTGGCAGAAAACAGCTAGTTTGAATCAATGCTGTGGATTGCGATTAAAGCGGTAATATTCAGATACCTAAACATTGCCATAGTTAATAAAAATACATTCACATTTCCACTTTAAATATTTACAAGATTTATCAGCATACATTTTTTCTCTGACACACTATCCAGAAATAAAAGAAACAACATAAAGAACCATATAATATAGCATTAAATGCTCCAAACCAGCAGTGTGGGCATTGGGTTTCTTTTTAGGAATTCCGATTTATTTTCAACCGTTTATAAAAGCATAGCTTATACAGAGAGGAGACTAAAATGAATGAACTATATGAATGTCTGTTATCTGCTGTAGTGTGGTAGAAAAAAACATGGTAGAAGGTGAACAAAACAGAATAAACTTTACAGCTTAAAGTCTACTAAATCCTTCACAGACAGCTTGCAGGACTGTCTTGCCTCTGACGTTTTTTGGATCAACTGTCCAACACAATACAGTTGTCCACTACCTAATTCCTTGTCTGCATGACACCTTCTGCCAGGAGAGATGGCTGCACAGTGGGCCCCCCCCTTTCCAATTCACTTTAGCAAAGTAAACACCACATTTATATTCATGTCATGTGAATCTGAAACACTGCTTTACCACACAGTTTAGACTGCCTGCAGCACCTTAGTTTTAAAATCTCCATTATTCCTTTATTTCTTCACAACAGAAACTTGAGCAAAATTTGATCAAGTATGTAAGGAATATTGAAGAGCGAGCTGGTCATTATTGGGAAATGAACCCCATTTAGTGTGATGCAGGACCCCTCCATTCTTGTTCATGTCTCCCTGGCTGGCTGATCGCCAGCGACTCGCCGCCATTTTGGGTCGTCTTTCCACTTTTCCAACCATCACAACTCTAGTTTTGGTTGAAATAAACACATAGTTTACCGATTTACATGAGAAAACATGTTGGCTCTATATACGCTAAAAGTATTGTTTTTTTAAATGGAGTCTGGTGGGTTTAGCACTAGCGACTTCAGAGCTGTTTCTGGTTAAACAGAAAGGTCTCAAAGAGGTTTTAAAGGTCTATCTCTGGAGGGATCCTTTAAGCTTTTACCAGACTGCAGGAGGGTCATTTAAGCGGTTGTTTCTAAGTAAGCGAGCAAATGAATAATTATGAATAATTAGGAATGCAAATATGGAGAAAAAAAACTCATTTACATTGCAGTCATAATAACTTAGCTAACTAAAAATATATTAGTATATGCATACATATGCAAGCGTATACATATTTAAAGTATGTAAATTTATGAGAAAATGGCCCTTTCATGATTATGAAGTTTGACAAATTAAACAGAAATTCAGTTTAATGATTTTGAGTGATCAGCTTTATTGACATTTAAGAGAAAGATTATTAAGGAATTTTTTTAAAAAGGTACTCTTTTAAATGTGTGAAAACTACCAGCTTAGTTTGGACACAAGACAACAAAGCATTTAATAGCTTCTTTTTTTTTTTAACCAGGGACATTTATTGCAAGTTTCCTGTCCGTCTATTAAATGAAGACAAGAATTCACAAAAAACAACAACAAAAAAGAGAGAGATGGAAATAATTAATGCTAGGAAGCTGCTAATACTTTTTTTTTTTTTTTACATTATCTATCTAGCACATTGATTTTATAAATAATTACCCAATGCATTTTGAACCGTTTCAAAGCAACATTGAAACTACAATGGAACAATGAAAGAATATACACAATTACTAAAACACTGACAGTAACTAAAAAAAGACACATGTACGTAACACACACGAGCTGGAAGCCAGAACTAAAATGTAGCATCCAGAAGTAAAGCTTCAGATGTTTTGGCCCACTGTGCTCATGTGCATGTTACTTTGTTGGAAGCTGAAAGGACATGCACGGTTTTCCAGTTACATTTACATTACATTACATAACACCTAGTTTCCAATTAGTTGGGGTGTAACCATGGCAGCCTCTTTTTGTGCCTTTACAAAATGGCTGAAATCAGTGCACGCACATTTTAGCAGTAAAGGGACGTTTTTTTTTCACTGATCTTAATGGTTAGTGTACATGTAGAAAGGTGGACTTGCAGAAATCTGCTCTGTTTATTGAAGGAGGAACTATTTGTGTTCAGCCCTTTAGACCTCAGCACTTCACAACAGTGTGGGAGGTTTTTACTAAGTGAAGCAAAGATCATTCCTAACCAGACTGCTGAGGGAGACTCAGACAAAGAGGAATGGGTGATGGTCATGTGGAGGAAGCGTTTCTGCAGACGAGGACAGAGCCCAGGGGAGGCGCCTGAAGCTGAGGGAGAGCTGAGTGACTGTCACCCACAGTGGCTCAACAATAACGCTTGGCTTCACAGAAAGAAATACAGAAAGAAAGAAGCACACAAAAAAAGGAAAGGAGAGCTGTGTCACAACTTGGTACAGAAAAAAACTGGGTTTTTTTTAACATATTTTCCTCAATCCTCAATCAGTCAGGGGGGGCCCGGGGGGTATTTTATTATAATACAGCACAGAAATATAGAAAGTATTGGATAAGATAGAACACAATGTAATTCTGCTAAATAAAATCACATTCATTATTAGTTTCACTTGTTTTCATTTTTAACACATTGTCTATCTGAATACAATACACATTTTCTATAGACTCAGTCTGACTCTGCCACCCCGTTGCCCCCTTTTGCAAGAAGGAATGTCATTTCTTTGACAAACATATAAGAGGTAAAATTCCAATGAGTATTCACATGTTCTTTTCTTCACACTTAGAGGCTTGTTAGTGTATATTTGCTTTACTTTTCAGAACAAGGCTACAAAGTGCTTCTCAAAAGACAAAGTGCTAAAAAAAACAATCTAGGAGGAAAGAGGGACATAGGGGGTTAACAGCTAATAGAACCAGGCAGGAGGCCCCTTAAAGCTTTACCATCAGTACAATTTAAAATCACTTCTCAAGGCAATCAGAAGCCAGTGTACTGTATAAAGACAGGACTGTTGAAATGTGGTGAGCTTTCTTTGTTACAGGTTTTTGACAATGCATTTGGCATTGTCTGTTCTCTCTGGATTTCAGTACAAATTGTGGCAATGGCCACATCAAATAGTTCCCATGTTTCAAACTGAACTTTAAGAGGTTTCTCTCTGTGACAGACAATTCAATTCTGAGTCTCAAAGCCAGCTAATCCAAAGACTCTGATTTTTGTGATCTTTTTTAAAGCTTAGCCATAATGCAACATGCTGATATTAAAGTCTTCATATTATTCTCTTTTTCAGGTTCATAATTGTATTTAGAGGTTATAGAATAGGTTTATGTTGTTTAATTTTCAAAAAACACTTTTTGTTGTACTGCACAGTGCTGCAGCTCCTCTTTTCACCCTGTGTGTTGAGCTCTCTGTTTTAGCTACAGAGTGAGGCATCTCACTTCTGTTCCATCTTTGTTGGGAGTCGCACATGCTCAGTAGCTAGGTAAGGACTACTAGCCAGTCAGAAGCAGAGTATGAGATCGTGCCACACTAGCAGCTAGGGGAGCATTATAACATGTGTTACAAAGTGACCACGTCTGTCTCTGAAGTAAAGGCTGGACTACAATAGAGCTGTTTGGAGCAGTTTGTGAACAGTGTTTTCTGTTGGAGATAGTAAGTCCCTTTGGGGGGGACTTTGGGCTTTTTCACTATAACATGCACAAAAAAAGAGTAAAAATAAAGATATATAACACAATAAAGGAAAGGGAAAAAGCCAAAAAGCATAATATGAGCACTTTAAAGGAGTTTCCAACTGAACTACATTCATATATAAACATTATTTCTGATACTAGGGGAATAGGTGTTATTACGTGTTATTTCAAACTTATTTTGCTGATATAAAACATAGTTCCTGTCTTCAACATGATGCTACTGCACTTCTGTAATTTGTTGCCACCAAGTTGTTTTGAATGTGCCTCAAACGTACTACTCACCTGGTACAGCATGTGCCCGCATACAGAGGAGCAGCGGCCGCAAGTTCGGTTCTGACCTGCGGCCCTTTCCCGGATGTCATTCCCCCTCTCTCTCTCTCTCCCCTTTCATGCCTTTATCTATCCAATAAAGGCCTAACATGCCAAAAAAACACAAAACCCAAGCAAAAACTTGTACGACATTTCTCAGAAACATTCATTGTGTTTGAATGAGGCTTTAGCTTAAATCACAAGGTTGCAACTGGCAAGAGCATCCCACTAATCACTCCCTATTTGCCCAAATGCAGCTGTGTGTGGTCACTGATGGGAACGGCTCTCCACACATCTTGTAAAGAATCCAAATGCACTGTGGGAATGTAAAAAACAACTCTTATTCAGTATTTATTGGATTTACTCAGAACAGCTGAACCTTTCCAGCACATACTGTATTATAGTGACCTCATCATGGATTTCTGAGTGATGGATTCTTCCTCATAGTCCCGCATTGCCAGACCTTCCTCCACAGCGCTGCGGAGGAGGGTCTGGCTAGTCCACACAGCAATCCGGGATGGGAGAACAACGTGTGATCTCACTGAAACTCGCGTGATTAAACACAGGGCTGCACGACATCTCGCCATGGCGATATCAACTGGCGCAATAACCACATGGCCAAAAGCTGAGACATATCACATAAAGACACTCAAAGATTTTTTTGTGTTAGTTGAAAGAACGGATCAGGAGAAAACTGCACTTTTAAAATGTAACTGTCATTCTTTTTTTAGTGCTGCATTTCATATTTAATTCAATGTTCAATAAAATAAAGTTGGGAATGATTTCCTTGATTTGATATTTTTGGGGGCATTTTTAGGCCTTTATCATTGACAGGACAGCTTTAGACACAAAAGGGGAGAGAGACATGCTGGGGGAATGACATGCAGCAAAGGGCTGCAGGTCAGAACCGAACCCCTGGCCACTGCCTTGAGGACTGAGCCTCTGTATGTGGGCGCGTGCTCTACCAGGTGAGCTACCCAAATCCGATTTGATTTGTTTTAAATTCAACAGGCAGGTTTTTTTTATTTTAGCAGAATACTGAGAGCAGCAGGGATGCAGAACTGAGTACACTTTGATATCTGCTTATTTATTGCAGGTAATAGTGTTATCGTTATTGTGATATTCAACAATGTTAACACATATTGCATATTTTTCTCATATTGTGCAGCCCTAATGGTATGACTTCAGAAAAAACAAACATGGAGGCAGACTGTCGTATTCACATGGTTGCACTTGTGCGTGGGTTTTTTGGCAGCGAAAAAAATAATAATTCCAAGAGCTTGCTCTTCTTCTCTACTGTCCACCTGGCTCGGGAGACAAAAGTTCCGTTGCCGCTGTCGGCAGCCACGTTTCTGTTCCACACAGGTCAGCGCGCTCTCATTGGCTACTGCAGGTTTCTGCTAAATATTTAAGTGCGGGTACTCTCGCATTACAGGATGTCAAGTTTGATATTTATGATTCCATATCCGGGAGCCTTCGATCCAGTCGGTACCATTAAGATGACATCCATTCGCCGTCTCTCTCTCTCTCTCTCTCCCCTTTCTTAATCTGTTCTAATATTTTTATTTATATTTTTTTGCTGCTTTTAAATGTCTAATGTATCCCTGTACTGTGTCCTTGAGTGCTGGGAAAGGCGCCTTTAAATAAAATGTATTATTATTATTATTATTATTATTATTAGAAATAGAGGCAATTAAAGCCCAAAAAAATGCCATATGATGTCTGTAAAGCCCTCACACTGCAGAATCATTTGGGCAGATCATCTGTTCCGACCAGACTCAAATCAGGAACACCCCCGGGATTTATTGGGAAGGGGCGGAACCAGACCCCAAAATCCGCCCAATTATCCTCCAGTGTGGGCCACTATTAGGTTTCACTTCTCTACTGTAAATAAAGAGAGACAATATGAGACACAAGCATGCTTTGGGTATATATTCTTTTAAACTTTCCTGCCAACGTAGAAGATTCATGTAACCCTCCTGTTTTCAAAAAGTTTCTACGTCAGAAATTTGGGTTTTCTTTCAACCAAATTGTCGGATGGTTGTATAGAACACTCTTCACAAGTAAAATAAATTATCAGTTCACTACTTTCATTGAGGTTGGGTTTTGTATTACATTTTTACACTATTTGAAGAAAATAATGAATAAAAGAACGTATAAAAAAGTGACAAAAATGTTGAGAAAAGCTAAAAAAAAAAAACGTTAAAAGAATAGTGACAGAAACATCAGGAAAAGCTTCAAAAACATCGAAAAAACTGACAAAAACATCGGGGGAAGCTTCAAAAACGTTGGAAAAAAAAGAAGTAATTTTAAATTTTGACCTGAAAAAACTAAAAGGTGCATGGCTGATGGGATGACAACACAAGAGTTAAATTGAGAAAGATGAGTTCAATTAAAACATAAAGATGTATAATATACAGATGTTGTATTGACTTCTCTTCATTATGTGCAGCTTGGGTGGCAGTAGTTCAGTCATTAGGGAGTTGGGTTGGGAACCGGAGGGTTGGTGGTTCAAGTCACCATACGGACCAAAGTATGGTGGTGGACTGGTAGCTGGGGAGGTGCCAGTTCACCTCCTGGGCACTGCCAATGGGCTCTTGAGCAAGGCACCGAACCCCCAACTGCTCAGGGTGCCTTTCCATGGGCAGCCCCCTCATTCTGACATCTCTCCATTAGTTCATGTATAGCTACTTAGCATGTGTAGTATGTTTAATTAAATGTGTAAATAAATAATAATAAATATTATTATAAACAGAGGGGGGGGAATGACTTGCACAAAGGGCAGCAGAGTCGGAGTAGAACCCACGGTCGCTGCGTCGAGCAGTAAACCCTCCACACAGCCTATGTGCGCCTGCTCTACCAGCTGAGCTTACTGGGCCACATTGAGAAGCGTTTCTAGTATCAGTGAGTCTGTTCTTCTCTTCGGACACACATTTAAATAAGAGCAATGTCTCCACCTCTGTTTGAACTAATTTTTTTTTTTTTTTTTTTTTTTTTTTTTTTTTTTTTTTTTTTTTTTTTTTTTTTTTTTTTTTTTTTTTTTTTTTTTTTTTTGTGTGTGTGTTTTTTGTTTTTTTTTTATGTCTGTGTGTGTGTGTGTGTGTGTGTGTGTGTGTGTCTGTGTCTCTGTGTGTGTGAATGTCTGTATACATTAATAAATACATTAATAAAGTATACATTCTTACATTATGTAGTACATGTTTATGTTTCCACATACAACACATACACACAAATGAGTTCAAATAAATACATTTAGCAATGACAAATTTGGATGTAAAAACTGTAAATGTTTCTGGCATGTACACATATGTATTGCAATAGGATAAATATGTTACAATACTCATCTTTTGATCAGCTGTATGTTTGATTTTTGTCCTGTTGTTTGACATTAGTTAGATTTGTTTGTTTTGGCAATATGTATATGACTTATTATTACTATATTAATTCAGTTTGTTCACTGATTGTGACACTATTTAAAGCTTTTAATGCCATGCTTCCACCAATTCTTAATGATGGGTCAAATACTTCATACCTAGATGCATTTTATTTTACTCTCAGGAGCGATGTTGTGTATTAATGTGGAAACTTTAAGCGATATATAGAAATCATTATGAATCATATTTTTGGTTCATTATTTATTGTATAGTAGCTCATATAGTTCATCTCCTCATTTTTTCTATTCACTTCTGTGATTTTGGTGAATATAGTGCCTCTATTTTTATTTTATTTTGAAAAGCTTTATATTGTAAATAGTAGATGCTCACAATCAATATTCCAGGATTGGAGGTTACTCATTAATACTATGCATCTGTTCCTGTAGCCTCCTTTTGCTGCAAATAAATCTGATCTTACTCTACCTTATATTAATGTTTTATTTTATTTTAGATGTTGTGGCTTTTTCATGCTGAGTGTACATGTGCATTATAAAAAAAAAGAAAAAAAAAGTGTCTCCACATTTCAAACCCAGTGTGATGGTGCTTGTCGGCTGCGGATGTGAAGCGTGAACAGCGCTGAATGTTGAACGGCGCAGACCTTTCCTCTCCGAGCCGCGGCAGCAGAGAAATAAAACCACTTTGTTTTAGCTCGTTTCTATTGATACATATCAACGTGGGGGTTTTATCGACCTTATTTCCGTTGATAAATATTAACGTGCTGGGCAGGTCAGAAGAAGGCAGAAAAATGGAGTTTGAAGTGGAGCTTTGAGATATAACCTGCATAATCACACATCACACCTCAACATGCTTGGAAAATGATGTACAACAATTACTCGGTGCAATGATCAGTTACATGTGCAATATGAGTTATTTATTCACTGCTGCTACTTATATGCACACTGTACTTATTTATGTACGTATTGTATTTACATTGACACTGCACTACAATAGAATGTGTACAATCCATTGTTTTAGAAACAACAGTTCAAAAATACATTCAAGAAAACAATACATGACCATTACAGAAAGGTGACCCCAATATACAAATGGGAATGTACACACAGTGTTGTATACATATGTATGTATGTATGTATGTATGTATGTATGTATGTAAATGTATATGTATGTACTGTATATGTGTGTATATGTACGTGTATGTAAGAATGTCGATATACGGTATACAGAGGCTTGCAAAAGTATTCCTACCCCTTGAACTTTTCCACATTTTGTTACATTACAACCACAAATGTAAATGTATTTCATAGGGAGTTCATGTGATAGACAAACACAAAGAGTTATTGTGAAGTGGAAGGAAAATGATACATGGTTTTTAAAAAAAGTTGGCAAAAATAAAACAACTGAAAAGTGGGTGTATCTGTATATGGATTGTACATTCAAAACACCAAATTGTATATAGTTACATGGGAGTGTTCCACAGTAGTAAGGGTCAAGAAGGGAAGTAAAAAATTAAATAAAATAAAATAAAAAATAATAAGAATAAGAATAAGAATTAATTACTGAGCTATGGAAAAGGGGTAGGATTAAATAAGTGTATACGTCTTCCTGCTCCTTTTCAGACATGTCTATGTTGGTTAATGTTACTTATTGTTTATTGAATGTTTTGCTTATTTAACTTATTAGTACATTTCTTTGATGTTTTGTTTGTTTATTTTTTGATATGTCTGAAATAAATTTCTTCATTCATTCATTCATTCATTCATTCATATGTTGTTTAAGTTATTGGATTATTGAATTACTTAAACTGGTGTATGCTGTATATGCATATCTATTTGTTTTTTTATGTAATAATATGATATTGTAAAGTAGTTGCGGGACTTTATAAGCATTATGCTTTAGCCTGCTCCTTCTCATCCTTCTTTTGTTCTTGTTTTTTAAGAGATTTGAATTGATTTGTATATGATTTTGTTTGATTTTTGTGTTTTTATCAGATTGTCTTTCTTTCCGTCTTTTACAGTATGTCGATGTTGTTTGAGATAAATATGACAATCAAACAAACAAACAAACCTAATCTTACTTTTGACCCTAATCTCACTGTACTTCTACTTAATGCTGTTATTTCTTTCTGTAGCTATGTTGCTTTATGTGACTTTATGTGACTTTCTAAACTTATTGACTCATTCTTTTCTTACTCCTATTATACCTTGAATTGGACTGTGAGCAACTGCAACTAAACAGTTTCCCTGAGGGAATCAATAAAGTCTTCTGATTCTGATTGTGATAACCATATCCACCTCTTTTTCTTTGATTTTCGCCTATTTGCCATGCCCAAATGGAAACGTGTGAGCTGTGAGGCCAGACTGCATGTATGACGCTAGTTTCTGAGAACATGCTTGTTTAGCATGTGACTTTCTCCTAAAATGTAAAGCATTCAATGACAAGGAACATTTATTTTAACAAATTTAACTCTGTAATCCCAGATTTCAAAGAGATGAATGTCAATTCAAAGTTGAACTTTCTCCTGGGAGAAGGAGACGGGGCTTATCTTGCTGCCCAATATACTGTATACAAACATGCCACAACCTGAGGGACAGTGAATGACCGACACACACACACACACACACACACACACACAAAGAACCCAGTTTTAAATATCTGTACGTATTTATATCTAATGTTACATTTAACTGTCTTTACATTTTTATTTGAATTTATCTTTTGTGTCCTATTGCTTAATAACTTAACCTCCTAACCCTTTTTTATATTTGCCATACAAATAGATTTATAAAATGATATCAACCCATCCTAATATTGTATTAATGTACATAAAACTGTTTGTGTTATTGTGTCTGATGCTTTGGCAATAATGTTATTGAAACTGTAATGCCAATAAAGCCCCCTTCAATTGAATTGATTAAATCCTAACCTACACTACATCAGTTCAAACATGGTTCAAAAGTGTTTTTGCTCCTCGTCTATAATAAGTCCCATTTGAATGACAATAAGTAAGACATGCTTTATTCCACATCACACACACCTGTATAAGGTTTCAGACCTCTAGGCATGTATAAATATATATAGTCTATAGCATGTATATGTTACTCTACATTAAATGATAACATTTAATCACAGCATTATTTTATACTGGGTGGTATTTAAAGGCCCAGTGTGTAATGTGTTAGTTGTTCATTATCAAAAATCTGTGTTGCCCCTTCACAAACTTGTCCTTTCTCATGAATATTTACCACCACCATCAAGTCCAAGTATTCCTATTGGCTTGAAATTTTACATTTCCATTCACATGAACTGGGGTAGACGCTCCATATTCATGCGCCATCTTGAAATACGTTAGCTGGTAAGGGACATACAGGACATACTGCTCCGCCTTTTCGCTGTCACATGATAAACTCAAAGGGGCTGCTAATGCTACTAATGGGTATCGTAGCGTAGGGCTGGTGGGTTTATCTGCTTCTAATATTAAACTTTGTGCAAACAGTGTCACAAAACGTATCATATTATATTGATTATTTGACAAAAGTGTTGTGGCTGCTTTGATCCCAAACACAGCCAATGTGGGTCTGGTTTGAGTAGTATCTTAATTTTAGACAGAGTTTGGAAAATATTGACCTAATAATTACATAGTCTTGGGCAGTTCCAGATCATATGTGCAATAGATCAGTCGGATAGCGGGTCGACTATAGGAAACATCTCGGATGTATTAGAGTATTTAAAAGATATGAAAGTATGTTTTTAGTTTTAACTTCTCTGAATGAAAACGTTTGACAAATAGTCATGAAAAAGCTTTTAAAATATATAAAATGGGAGAGGCCTTTGGTTCTGCGAAAGATGCTGACTGATAATAATAATTTAATATTCACTCATATTCTACTCAGGGTAGCTTACTTAGTCTCCTTTATAATATCTGTTCATTCTTTTTTTAATAATGTTCTAAAAAACAAAAAATCCTCCTGACTAGGGATGGGCGATATAGATGATATGCAATAGAAACGATACAAAATTGGCCTACGATAGAGATTTTAATTATATTGCACTATCGCGATAATTCATGTTGATGACGCAATCTACCCGCGAAGTTTAGAGCCACGAGCTGCAACGCGTCATCGTCATCTTGAGTAAACATGACTAAAAGCGAAACAAGGAGCTGGTGAAAAAGACCGGTGCAAAATCCATTATTTGGACTTGGTTTGGATTTAAGCCGCTACAACGGAGCTGTGGTCGAGCCGTACCACGGAGCCTTTCACCAGCCTGACCATGTGTGTGTGTGTGTGCGCGCTAAAATGCATTACATATAAGGCTGCAGGTAAGAAACTTTGTTTGAAATATGATTTTATTTAAAGTATCTGTGCATCTTTGCCTAATACTGAAAGTATTTCAGTACAGTGTCTGTTCCATATATCGTTATCGCAAGAGGCTGCAATGTATATCGCAATATGGATTTTAGGCCATATCGCCCATCCCAACTCCTCACTGGTTGAATTGAAGGTGAACTGGCCTTCACACTGAAAATGGTCAGAGCAGTAATGCACACACACACACACACACACACACACACAAACAACAGTCAGGTTTATTCTTGAGTGAGAAACGGAGAGGAAATGTGTCGTTATTGGAGCATATCACCAGGTAGACTGATCAGCAGTATTACTGCACACACACACACACCTGTAATTTCCATGACCACTGAACCTTAGCTGACAAGCTGTCAGCGGAGCAGGAGAAAAAAAAGACATCTTACAATCTACCACTGTGTGTTTTTGAATGGAATCTGTGTACGTGACAATTCAGCAAAGACATGACTCCTTCTCAAATCTCACCCCCAAAATCATTGTACATTAGGTGTGTGTGTATGTGTGTGTGTGTGTGTGTGTGTGTGTGTGTGGTTGCATATGTATTCACTGCTACAGCAACACACAGTCTCAGATTGTCTGAAGCAGGAGGGCTGAAGTTCCTCAGCTGCATAAAAAACTGTAAAGTGCTTATTTTCCATTTTTCCACTCTGCTTCCTGCGGAGTGTTTCATCACCTCTGGGAAAACAAACTCCACATTTTCTTGGAAGTTGTCCTGTCTTCTACCTTTCATCCGTGTTTGCTCTCTCCCCGTCTCACAGTCAATATGATATATTTATATGGAAGTAAGCCCACTTGAATAAGTTTGCCTCTCATTCAGTGAGCAGAGCGCTATCTGAATAGTTTAGTGTTGAGGGTTTGCCTTCTTACTCTAAACTTGATGTTTGACGTTGGCAGCCTAATTTTATTGAAGATACCCTTGACAAGATAGCAGCAAGAGGTATGGAAGTCCGTTTCATTGGATTTTAAAATTAAAAAGCTGTGAATCACTGAATATTTATGCAGAATTTTTATGATCTTGTTTTTTATTATCTAAAATTCTTATTTCACCTTTATTATTTAAATTCAGAATCTAAAATTTAACATTAAACAATTACATATACCAAATTCAGGTAGGCGGCCGGCGACAAAGGCCCTCAGAAGGATAGCAGTCTCCCCGGAGACCTGAGACAGGCGAGTTGGAGGCAAGTGACAGGTCGGCAGGGCTGGAGGCAGGCGACAGATCAGCTGGACTCAAGGCAGTCAACAGGTCAGCAAGGCTAGGGGCCAGCTGCAACGCAACAACAGTTTGGGCACCTGGAGCAGGAGTCAGCCGGACAGCGGACAGAACATGGAGAGCAGGAGTTAGCCGGACCGCAGACAGAACATGGAGAGCAGGAGTCGGCTAGGCCACCGGCAGAACACCATCACTGGACTAGGCAGAGAATTCTCTGGGTCGCTGGACAGCATGGGCACTGGGCCGCTGGACAGCAGCGAAGTCTCTAGGCCGCAGGACAGCATGGGCACTGGGCCGCTGGTCATCGGCGAAGACTCTGGAGTGCTGGTCATCGGCAAAGATTCTGGAGCATGGACAGCGACGAAGACTCTGGAGCGCTGGTCATCGGCGAAGACTCTGGAGCATGGACAGCGACGAAGACTTCTGGAGCGCTGGTCATTAGTGAAGACTCTGGAGCGCCAGTCATCGGCGAAGACTCTGGAGCGCCGGTCATCGGCGTAGACTCTGGAGCATGGACAGCTGCAAAGGCTCTGGAGCACTGGTCATTGGCGAAGACACTGGAGTGCTGGTCATCGGCGAAGACACTGGAGCATGGACAGCGATGAAGACTCTGGAGTGCTGGTCATCTGCTCACTATCTGAGTCCAAGGGATGCATACAAGGCTTGAACTCGGGAAGCTGGGGCTGCTGCATGGGCACAACGTTTTCCAGTACTCATTCATAAATGTATCAGTGTGTGGTTCTAAATTAATGACACGAAAGAAATGTCCCCAGTGTGTAAAGGCCTTAAACATAAAGATCCTGGAAAGAAAAAGGTTGCCTTCAAATATACACGTTTACTGTAAAATAGTGTTAATAGAGTGGTTAGTGATACTGCACCTATATACATGAGCGGTGCAGTTTATATATATATATATATATATATATATATATATATATATATATATAATATATATATATATTAGTAGCCTGACCAGGAGTAACTTCCTTATATTTTATGAGATTTGTCTTTACACAGTAAACATAATTTTAAGAAGATGATAGCAAAAGCTTCAAACTAATTAGAAAGCAGACTGAAGGGGGGGAGAGAGGAAGCAGCTGGGGGTTTGTGAATCTTGCTATGGACAATAGTTTGAGCCTTAAGCTGTGTGTGTGCGTGTGTGCGTGTGTGTGTGTGTGCATATCAAATGCCACCAGCATTTTTCTGATCCACAGGGACACAACTTGGCACCCACTGGAACCTTCTCTCACTGTGACAGTTTCAGCTCACTGATTCACTAAGAATGCGCGTGTGTGTGTGTGTATGTGTGTGTGCATGGGTCTGCCTACATATGTATGTGTTATTGTGTCCATAACGACTTCTCTCCTCCCTTCGCAGCCACACTATTGTCTGTTTGAGGGATTCAACATGAGCGCTTCAGCCCACTCTGCTCATTACACACACACTCATACACTCAAACAGAGCGAAGACAACCCCAGGGATTGTCTTTGTAAAGTCACTCACCCCTTTTCGCTCTCTTTTTTTTGTCACTCTTTCTCCTTCTCCACATCTGTTCACAACCTCCTCTCTCTTTTTCCGTTCCCCTGTCTCCTCAGTCTCTGCCATCTTTTCCTTTCTTTATGCTGTCTTCTTTTTGTCATCTCCTAGCAGAGGCCAGAGAGGGTCACAGACGTACAGTTTTCTGTCCTCCCCTCTGCACCTGCTCTCCACTGGCTCTTCTGAAAGGCTGTCCAGCCCAGGGAGGAGCAGCTGCAACATCCACGGCACCAAATGAAATACAGTCTATCAAATGGTCAGAAAAGTTGCACTCCCTTAATTTTTGTTTATTTCGCACACCATGAATGTACTCAGTAACTCTCTGTGCATGTGAACAGACATGTTCACACATTGGGTCTTTGTAAATTGGGTCTTTGTAAGTATGTTGTAGATCTAATCTGTAAAGTGTCTTGAGATAACTTCTGTTATGATATGGCAATATAAATAAAATTGCATTGAATTGATTTACATTACAGTAACAAGATTCTTGTTGATCTAAAATTAGGATTCATTGTAATTGTATTAGTTGTCTTAAATGATGACAACACTTTAAATAATAATTCTGACATATTAAACAGTGTTGCTTTATTTTAATCAAGTATTGATTAAAAAAATTATTTAAACCCATATTACCTATTAATGTAGCCGATATAAAGAAATGATCACTGACAGACTGTAAAAAAGCACATAATAAAACAAAGCAGAATGTTTCACACACTTTGGGTAGACTGTCACCTCATCATCATATTATTTTATTATTATTATTATTATTATTAACACCAAGCAGGTTATTTGTTGTGAGCATGATCAGAAAACGGTGAAAAGGTAGCACACCTCACATATCCAAGTTGAGGCTATTTCTTATTTTTGCTACCATTTAAATGAAAATAAGCTATTTTTTTGTTACTGTAATCTAGTCTTGCATTGTCAGACCATGCTCACGAGTTAACATTGTATTGATTATCTAACGCGTGTTGGGCCATACGTAGACGTTCAGGAATCTTTTCACATCAGTTTGGAAAGAGAAACACAGGTTTGTAAAGTTAACCCTCAGTCGCATGTTAATGGTGGCACTTTGAGTCTCTTTCTGCCTTCCTCTGGGTTTCTGTCACATGTTGAATGCTTCAGACAGTTTCCATATTGCACTTTGTCATCTACCATCACTCCGCTGGGCCAAATGGGAACCCCAGGATGTTTACGTCTCCCAGAAGCTCTTATAGAATGACGCCCGGTGTTAATTAAACACAATGCAGCTGAATTCCACCATGACCAATTTAATCCGTCCTGTCTGGATGGGAGGTAAGAACGGTTTGTCAGATGGGGACTGTCTGACTGAAGGCGCAGCGTCCGGGGGGACCACAGTGGCAGACGGACCGACTAAGAATAGCAGAGTCAGACTGACAGGATGGGCGGATAGAGGACCAATTCACGCCTGGGCTGATGAGAAAACACGGAGGTGAAAAATGTATTGCCATATTTCCACCTGTTATGTGTTAAAACAGCACAACAATGCAGTTACCCTTGGGCCACTTAAAATATGTAAAACAATATAAATAATTAAAATAAATATGAAAAGGAAACTGTGGAAAAAAATCCAATATATGTACAGTATGTATTACGTGTCCCTAACTTGTAGCAAATGTTAATAAAGTTGAACTGTAATTGTTGGTCCCCTATTCCGCCAATTCTGTCGGAAAATTAAAGGTCAGATAGAGAAATGAATTGATAAATACATGTTTACACATTTGTAATTTCATTTTTAATCCGAACGACTAAATTGTGTAAAACTGCATGAAAACGCAATGCTGATCTGTCTTATGACCCACAATGATATATTATGGTAGTGAGGTAATTCATTTAACACAGGGCTCTTGAACATTTTTTTTTAAGCCAAGGACTCCTTAACGGAGAGAGATGGACCAGGGACCCCTACTACACACATTGTATGAAGCCTAATGCCTTTATACATACCCTTTTAATGCATAGCATACTAAGCTATTAAAATAGTTGTTGGCATGATTTTATAAATCATGTGTTAATGTTAAACATACATGTGGCACAGTGAATACTTAGGATGAACTGTATCTGTGGATGGCTACCTTAGTGACTATCTTACCTGTAAGCCAGTAAGCCTATCATCAATGTCTGTTTATTCACAAATAGGCTGATTTATATTTGCTAATAATATGTTGGATTTATGTTAAGACAATTTAGTTTTTGTAAAAAAACTTCCAAAAAACTAGGTGTCCCTGACCCCCTGTTGAAGATCTCTGATTTAAAACTTTAATATATCAGTTGTCAATGGCTACATGTGTAATCTGGCAGATATTTATTATTATATGATTATATCAATTAAAATCACAATGTCTACATATACATTCAAGTGCAAAAACGTAATAATTCTATTACTGTGTAAGACAAGCTTAGCACATTATATCATGGGTGTAGGAAGCATTTAAATTGTGGGTGGGGCAATCTGACGGGGATCTAGGGGTTCTGCTCTAGAATATTTTCACAGTCATTTCCTGTAATCTGGTGCGTTTTAACAGGTGATGTGATACTTTTATCTGTCTATATTAGCAGGAGAATATTATTTGTTATTTCATCCAGAGGAAGTGGTTGGTCCCAGATCACATATTTTATGATAAATAAAGCTAAAACTAAAAATGTATTTGATGACTAATTCAGAGCCATCTTTATAACCTCTAATTGTTATTTATTTAAATATCTAATATGTAGGATTTTCCTGAAAAAACTATGTATAGACTAATACACTAATAATCCCTCTCAATCATCAATTATTTGTCACAAGTCAGGAGTTGCAGGTTAGGACCCAAACACAGAAGGGCAGATGAGGAGGTAGCAGCGGCAGTTTCAGTGATGTAATGACTTAAAGAACTTACAGACCAAGTAAATCCAAAACATGAAAAACCCAGAAACATTTGGAAACAGAGAACCGGAAACTTCTCAACACAAAATAAGATGACAAAGTGACACCAGACAAAAGGAGCACACAGAATAGATACACAAGGAGCTAATCACAGGACAAGGCATAGCTGTGGTGGGCAGGCAACTGGAATAGGGAGGGAAACACTGATTGGGTTAACAAGACAACCAGGACTGGAAACACAAAGGCAGGCTGACGAGGCTGGACCATAGACTGTATCATATTAATGGACAAAGCACACGGTTCGGCGAAGTGCTGCAAATTCGGAAGTGCCTTAAAACTGCATTCTATCTGAATTCCAGCTGGAGGCGACACGTGCGGTTGCAAAAGGAGGTCGGTTTCTGTAGAAGTCTATGAGAAAGTGACCCACTTCTCACTTCATTTATTACCTCAGTAAACATCTTCATAATGACTTCATGGTCCCAATCGCTAGTTCTAAAGGTCCCATGACATCGTTCTCTTTGGATGCTTTTATATAGACCTTAGTGGTCCACTAATACTGTATCTGAAGTCTCTTTTATATAGGCCTTAGTGGTCCCCTAATACTGTATCTGAAGTCTCTTTTATATAGACCTTAGTGGTCCCCTAATACTGTATCTGAAGTCTCTTTTATATAGACCTTAGTGGTCCCCTAATACTGTATCTGAAGTCTCTTTTATATAGACCTTAGTGGTCCCCTAATACTGTATCTGAAATCTCTTTTATATAGGCCTTAGTGGTCCCCTAATACTGTATCTGAAGTCTCTTTCCCGAAATTCAGCCTTGGTGCAGAATTACAGCCACTAGAGTCAGTCCCACAATGAGCTTTCCTTAGTATGTGCCATTTCTGTGTCTGTAGCTATTGAAGAGGAGAGAGGGGGGGCAAGATGGAGGGTGGGGGTGTGGCCTTGACCAACTGCCACTTTGCTCGTTTGAAAGCCATGATGTCTCTCTCTTTCTCATGGGCAGGTAAAATTCTCTGGGCGGGCAAAGCAGAGAATGGGGAGGTAACCTTGCTCCTTATGACCTCATAAGGAGAAGATTCCAGATGGGGGGACCATAGCCAGGCTGGGGGAACGCATATTAATGTTAAAAAACCTCATAAAGTGAATTGCCATGGGACCTTTAAGTCTTCGGCAAACAGAATGATGTTCATTTTTTTAACTATGGTCTTGTTGATTTTAAAATCTGCGATAAAGCAGGGGGTGTTTTAGGGCGTGGCTATGATGTGATTGCCAGTGAAAGTGTGTAACGTAACGTAGAATGTAAGGGCTCCTCCCTCACTCCTGCCTCTTGTCTAAAATCGTCACATCCGCAACCAGGATGGCTGCGCCCCCGTAACGGCAAACTCAACGAGTCATATCAGATCTCCACAAACCAATGGGTGACATCACACATGCTCTGTCCATTAATGGACAGAGTACCAGGGAGGGAAGACATGCTGGTCAGGGCTACATAAGGTACACAGTGCAAGCACAGAAAATGAATGAATGAAATAAGGAACAAGAAACAGAAACAGAAAACCCCAAAACACAAAATCTCAGATCAGCAAAGTTACATAACAATTGTATTTTGTTTCTATTTGTAGAGTATCCAGTAACAGCTTTCCACTTTACAGTAAGGCTTAACCCGTTTACTGTCGAACACTGGTCTAAATCCAAGATGTACTTGCAGTCACAATAAATTGTGTGAGTCTGACATTTGTCTTGTTTGTGAGATTGCACAAATGGAAAAAACAAATGAAAAAATACAACCACTTAAGCTCGGCCACTGCAGTGAGTACAGGGAGAGATTTAGCTGTCCAGATGAGGAATGCCTCGCTAATATGACAGACGTATTACCCGTAACGATCCACCAGACAAATGATGCAGCAGCCGATTCAATTTAACATCTACATTAGCCGTGTGATGTGATTTAGGGGATGCATGCACACACATTTTCCACCACATACTCACACAAATACACAGTCAACATAAACACAATGCACATGCACTTTCTTACGCAATTATGCTAAGTAACACGTGAATTCCCAGTCCCCCTTTCTTATATACACACAAATACATGTGTATTAGCGCACACATACACACACACACACACACACACACACACACACACACACACACACTCAGGCTGTTGTGAATCCTGTGAGTGCAGAGCAGCAGAGATAATGATAATAGATGGAGAGAGTCTGAAGATTATTTGACTACCGTGCCAATATTAGCTCCTCAAGCAGCTAGCATGCTGCAAGTGTGCCTCACATTAAGCAAGCCGACCACTTTATGTTCTTATGAGACAAGTTATTTTTGAGTAAGACAATGACAGTAAGAGAGGGATGGAACGATATGAACATTTCAATTTAGTCCTGTGATGATACAGTTCACCGCATTGTCCCACATGCAATTAAGGTCAAAAAGCTGCAAGACATAACAGACTGCCAAAATCATTTGCAAAATGATCGCATTAGCTTAAAATGAAAACTTTGAGAACTTGCTAAACACGTCCAGTTTTAGCTTCTAGATTGCAAATTCAACTTACATGAACTTTGTTCCATACATCAGCCATGCTTAAACTTGCATTCATTTACTTTTTTTGGCCACTTGGGGCCAGTGTAACAAGCTGTAAACCCAACAGTGACATATTATCACCTTATAAAACTGATATGGCTAACATGTTTACACATTCAGCAGAGCTAAGCATCTAGTTGGTGTTGGATTTCTGCCCACTTGATGAATGCAACATTCCCTCTCATTTGGTTCAGTCTGTGGTGTAGGTTGGTGGAGAGTGTTCATCAGTTCGAGTGACATCTTTCACATTTGGGGTCATATGATCTATTGTTATTAATACATATTAATATATGCAGTTTTAGGGCGTTTTCATGCCTATAGTTTGTTTGTTCTGGTCCGAGCAGTAGCTCAGTCCGTAGGGAGTTGAGTTGAGAACCGGAGGGTCACCGGTTCAAGTCCCAGTACGGACCAAAGTACAGAGTATGGATTGATAGCTGGAGAGATGCCAATTCACCTCCTGGGCACTGCCAGGTGCTCTTGAGCAAGGCACCATACCCCCCAACCGCTCAGGGTGCTGGTCTAGCACTGGCAGCCCACTCACTCTGACATCTTTCCATTTGTGCATGAATAGGTCCTGAGCATGTCTGTGTGTATTTCAGGCCTGTGTGTAGTGATTTCTAACAAACAGAGTGTAAATTGTAATTTCCCCACTGGGTATCAATAAACAGTATAAATTATTATAAATTGGAGCGATTTCCCCATGATACATTTTCGTTTCACACCTTGAAAAATCCAAGCGTACCAAAATGCAAGAACGTTCACTCCGTTTATTGGTCGGATGTGTCTGGGGGCGGGAGCAAGAAAGTTAATACAGGAAGAAGGTCGTGTGTTATAGACTATTGCATATTTCCCACATCTCCATGGTCACACCAGCTCATTTCATAAAAATAATCAGACATTGTTTCACAAGCAACGTTACTACGTGTGCTCTACTCACAGAGACTTTGCTCTGCTCTGCCAGTGTCTGTCTCCAACTTCAGTGGCGGCTGCTTTGACCATGAAGATGCAAGTGATGGCGAGCTTTACTGCAGTCTATTTCTGTGAGAGAATCTCCCGTCACTTTCTCTCTCTTTTCAGCAGTGTCCCACCGACCATGGTAGATGAGCTCGCACAAATATCCTAAACTTTTATTTTTAAAAAACGACACAAATTCGCATTGCTGCCGGTGTGAATAATTTTGATGCGAAAAATTTGCAGGGGATTAGGTAGCATTTTTGAATCGCTTATTGGTCAGGCCCCCGGTGTGTAATGGCCTTAATAGTGTTTTCCATTTACCTCGTATCATTACCTGTTGGGACACAGATGTTGTCCGTAGCGTTACCTGTTGGGACAATGATGTTGTCGGTACCTTCTCTGGTTCTGTCTGTGACCACGGGAACAGTGACAGGACAGCTCGCTTTAACGCAGCGTAAAATACTCCTGAAAATAATGTCCATCTCGCAAATATATTCATCTCTGCAGTCATCTCATTCGTCGAATTCCATCAACAGGAAATGACACTCACTGACTTTTATTTTTTTTTCTGTGCTGAAAGTGGGTGAATTCTTAAAAAATAAATAAATAAATAAAACACCACTAAATGTCAGGTTAAAATGCATTGCAAGTTGTGGCCAGTTTGGCTTAGTGGTAGAGCAGGCGCACATATACTTTGAGGGTTATACCTCGATGCAGAGGTCCAGGGTTTGAGTCCAACCTGTGACAATTTCCTACATGTCTCCTCCCCTTTCTCACCTAGCTCTCCTATTAAAGGTGGAAAAGCCCAAAAAATAATAATAAAAAAAAAAAATGCATTGTAACTCGTATTACTGAGATTGTAACAGGTTAAATATCACCGAAATGTTATTAGAAATGCGTTATACTGTAATATTGTGTAACAGCAAAAATGAATACATTACTCCCAACACTGGTCATAAGTGTCACGGTCCTGCTCTGTGACCAGTGGCCTTCCAACTTTTTGTTGTTAATATATTGTGTTTAAGACCATGTGACAGTATTTCTTTAGGTTCATTCTTTCTTAGGGCATTTTTGCTTTGCTCTGAATCAGTTGATAAGATTGTAAACTTGGAGCGATTTCCCCCTTGGTTCAATGCATCAATACAAACCACGCAAGAACGTTAACTCCTTTATTGGTCAGATGTGTCTGGGGGCGGGAGCAAAAAAGTACATACAGGAAGAAGGTCCTGTGTTGTGGACTAGTTTATATTCCTGGCATCTCCATGGTCGAACCCGCTCATTTCATCTAAATCATTTTCCAGACATTGTTTTTCGCGAGCAACGTTACGACATCTGCTCTGCTCGCCGAGACTTCGCTCTGCTCAGCCTGCGTCTATCTCCAAATTTAGCAGTGGCTGGTTTGACCAATGAAATACGAGTGATGGCGAGCTTCACTGCTGTCTATTTCTGTGAGAGAAACATTGCAAGCTGCTACAGTTTGCATGTTCTGCCCCAAGCAGATCTGACTAGATTGGGTGGCTTGTTGCTCAGAGGTAGAGTGGTCGCCCCATAACAACAAGGTTGGCAGTTCAGTCCCAGGCTCCTCCGGCCACATGTCAAAGTGTCCCTGAGCAAGACAATGAACCCCAAGTTGCTCTGCGGATGCTGTATAAATAGCTTTCCACTGCTCCAGATACTTAGGGTTGAGAATGCAGAAATAAAATGTCACTACATTGTATTGTGTGTAAGAAGAGGAGAAGAAGAGTTTTTTTGACCTAAGGAGCCATTTAGTGGAGTACACATACGGTAGATTGGTGCGGTTCGAGCTCCAATCTGGCAGAGAGCCTCAGTGGAGCATGGGGAACAACTCTGTCGTTTTCCTGTTTTGACTGCCACCTTCAGAAAGTTGTTCCTCTATAAATGTTTTGGATTATAAAAATTCCTTTTAATAACTTTTTGTTCCATGCAAATTGTCGTACCTGGAAGGAGTTTGAAAAAGTAGGTTTCCGATTATTGTGGAAATGGGTGTGGCCTGTATGACAAGATTCAGCTGAATTCAGAGAATGCATCGATGTAAGAATTTTGAATGTATGATGGGAGTTATAGGGCAAAACAAGTTTTCTTATTTTTCTAGCGCCCCCTGGTCATAGCTATATGTGATTCCTTTGTCTCACGCTGCCTTGCATAACTGGGATCATAGCCCCTTGAGCTTGGAGCCCTAATAATGTCTTACAGACAGCTCACACAGGGTAATGGACTCACAAATGCATGCCTTGTTCACAGGTGAGTTCAACAATTTATTCACAAACTGTCAAAAAAAACACAGGCGAAAGTACACAGAGGCAGGGATCAAAAAACAGTGGCTGAACCAGGGTCATAAAACTTACAAGGCGCATATGGGAAAACAGGCTGACACAAACGGTACAAGACCAATCGGCACAGGACACAGGGGAGACAATTGGACACAGGTGCAGCACGTTAGGGGAGGGGCAGTAATCACACATGGTAGAGAGGCAGATAAAGACCAGGACCAGTTGCTTAGGAAGGTTCCTAACGGAGTGAAATGACCCGGAAGTAGTTAAGTGGCTGCCATGATGAGAGCCGTTCGAATTGTCGGAGGGATAAGGAAAGGCGCTTCACTGCTTCCTTTATCATCTCCTTTAGCATAGGATACACTGGACCATCTTTTACGAAAGGAAAGGAGATAATGCTGTCTCACAAGTCCTTTATTCAACTTAATTTAAAGCGGCGCATCATCATTTAGCCATTAATAATCAGAACATTAAGGTGCTCACGGAAGCTGCAGTCCTGTACGCACCATGTAAAAAAAATTATCTGTGAGACAACACATCTAATAATAATAATGATAGTGTATTTATGGCACTGTCTGATTGGTTTAATAAACCGGTTAATGCGAGAACTTTACTCTTGTCTCTGATGCGTAAAATGACAGTGAGCATGTGTTTATTGAACTGTGAATGAACGGACCGCTGAATCCAAAGTTACACAGCACACCAGTCATTGCATTAATTTTAACCGAGAGCAGCGTCCGACACAAGTTCACCTGTTCGCCCCTCAGTGGCTTCTTTCAGTAGGTATGTTTTGTTGAAAGTCACTACAGATATGACTTGAATTCGCGGAATTGCCCTGACGGCATCCAAATCATTTACCTTAAATCATCCACCCATACCCACCCAAATAAGTTATTTTCACTACCCCTCTACAGTCTCTGTAATCAAATTAAATGTTTTTGTCACATACACAATCATACACAGTGCAATATGCAATGAAATTCATTGTGTACCTGTTCCTGTAGGCTATTGTTTTTTAAATGATGTATTGTAGTGATGCATGAGTGTTTTCTTTAAAGATTTACTTGAATGATAAGAGAGGCTGCTTTCAGTAAATGTAAATGGCATGCACGCAGAAATGCTAATATTAATTAAATAAATAAAAAATTAAAACACACAATATGTGCTTGTTGTGTACACGTGTGTGTGTGTGTGTGTGTGTGTGTGTGTGTGTGTGTGTGTGAATAGGTAAGACCAGTTACTGATGGATAGGCTGTTGACAATTCAAATATGTCAGCTGTGTAAAGTATGCTAATGCTATTCTCTGCTCAGCATCCAAACACAGCTATATATTCCACACTGTGGCTAGAGCGCTCATAATTAGCGTGTGTGCATGTGTGTGTGTGTGTGTGTGTGTGTGTGTGTGTGTGTGTGTGTGTGTGTGCACGTGTGTGTGTGTGTGTGTGCATTTACGCTGAGCTTCATTAGAGAGTTTGATTTTATTTTTTTATTTGTGATGTCTTGTTTTCCCATCTTTTTTTGACTTTTCTGTGACAATAATAATTAAGTAGATATAGCCTATACATATGTATGTATTACAGTCAGTTGATAATTTTTCTTTTTGAATGCCGTAAAGACACACCAAAAAGTACAGAGGTATCCAAAAAAGTGGGATAAATTTGGTTGAAAAGTTAATGATTTTTAGACGTCGTTGAGTGGGTGAGTGATCCAGGGGAGCCTGTACCCCACCGGGTACTTGATGACAGGGGAGCGTCAGACCACAAAGGTTTGGGAACCGCTGCTTGTATATAGAATATACAAGAAATAACAAACAGGATAGAATACAAGAACAAATATTCAAAAAATATACAAAAGGAAAGAATGTACAAACGTATTATACAAGTTGGGAATAAAGATTTACAACTACTTAAATAATTTAGTATTTATAAAGATGTAAGTAAAACCTGTTTGTGCAAGTTGCACTTAGTGCAGTATGTCATGTATATTAGTTTTATCTAACACTTAGTGATGAAGTGTTAAAAAGTTGTATTGCCTGTGGTAGGAATGGTTTCTTGAAGCTGTCGGAGCCTCTTGGAGGAAGTGTAAAATAATAATTGTCAGCATGATTTCATCAATCATGTTTTAATGTTAAACATACGTGTAGCACAGTGAATCATTAGGATTAACTGCATTGTGGGTGGCTAGTTTAGTGACTTTTTTTTAAAAGTCAGAATTCTGAATTTATTCTCAGACTTTATTCTTTTAAAGTGCTCATATTATGCTAATATTCAGGTTCATAGTTATATTTAGAGGTTGTACCAGAATACGTTTACATGGTTTAGTTTTCAAAAAACATGAGCACTTTAAGGGGGGGGGGGAGTTATCCCTGATAGATAAGTTTGTTCAGTGACCTCCTCTCCACCACAGCTTCAAATGTCTCCTGTTTGCAGCCAATAACGGAGCAAGCCTTCCTGATCAGTTTGTTCAGTCTGTTTTTGTTGTTCAACAGCATTCTATGAAATACAGATGTTGATATAATTTTAGCTCCAACTTCAGGAGGCAAATCAAACCAGTGACTCAATCGGAGTCCAACCCTGACCCTGTTCATCCTGTACTAACACACGTGAGAGGATGGCTGTGGCTCAGCTGGTAGAGTGGCCGTCCTATCAATCTGAAGGTTGTTGGTTTGATCTCTGGCCCTGCAGTCTACATCTCCAAGTGTCCTTGGGCAAGATGCTGCACCCTGAGTTGTTTATGATGACTTTTGGTTATTCAAGACTCCCACGTGGCTCAAATTGTACCCTTGCTGGGATCAATTTGACTCAATATTTCCATACATTTATCTAAATCAGAGATCTTCTCTAGGGGGTCTTCAGAGTTACTGCAGGGGGGCATCTTAACATGAATCCAACATGTTATTATCAATTATAAATCTGCCCATTTGGGGAAAAAACAAAGATGAAAACATTTATGTGTAAATGTGTATCTGATGAGCAGGTGGCACCTTGTACGGCAGCCTCGGCCCCCAGTGTATGAATATGTTTAAATGGTGAATGGTTCCTGTGTAAAAGCGCTTTGAGAAGTCGTTAAGAATAGAAAAGCGCCATATAAATACAGTCCATTTACAGTAGGTACATTTCTAAATTGCATTCAGTCCCCAGATGTTTTTTGTCCAGGGTGAATTAGACTTTATAATGACTGGCTCAAACATACAGCGGTGGTTAATGACATTTCCACTTTGAGCGCTCATGTATGAGCTCCATCCAGTGTGGCGGCGTCCCCCTCCCACTCACTGACTGCCACCGTGTCCCGTGCTTCCCCTGCTCTCTGCTCGGGACGGCCTCATCCACTCCTCTCATTCTGCAGCAGCCGTGAGCGTTGCGCTGACAGCTTTGACAGCAGGCTAAGCTCCCGAAGGTGCCAAACACCAGGCGCCACTGTTGGAACCAGGCAGCGCAGGGACGGGAGGAGGGGATTATGGCATGATGAGCCACATTTTAACAAAACTACATAATTCACTTAATTAAAATAAAAAATAAAAAATTGGTATATTTTCCTTTTGTCAGGGGTCTTCAACGTTTCTTAAGCCATGGACTCCTTAACTGAGAGAGACAGATCAAGGACCCCTTACTACATGTATTGTATAAAATTAAGTTGCATAATAAGCTAGGCCTACAATAACGTCTAGGGCAGCCTAAAGCCTTTATACGTACCTTTTTTAGTGCATAGAATACCATATATACCAATAGTTGTTGGCATGATTTTTTAAATCATCTTTCAATGTTAAACATACATGTGGCACAATGAATCCTTAGGATGAACTGTATCTGTGGGTGGCTAGCTTAGTGTACTACCTTAATGTTTTTTTTTTTATGTTTTACAAAAAAGAGTCACAATTCTGAGAAAAAAATTGACTTTAATCTCAAATTTCCAACTTCTTTGTCTAAATATTATTTTTTTGTGGCCTGATCCTCTTCCGTAGATTCATGTTCAAGAAAACTAAAAAAAAAAAGGACTATAATTTTGTGCCCCCCCCCTGCAGTATCTCTGAGGATGGCCTGGAGAAGATCTCTGCTTTAGATAAATGTATTGAAATATTGAGTTAAATTGATCGATTTGAAATCGGGTCAAATTTGACCTGAGGAAAACAGGAGGGTTAGGTCTTTTTTTGTTCAGCTGCCTCATACTCAGAGAAAAAGAAGGAAGAAAGAAAAAGCTACTTGCAGACCTGCAAGCTCACAGAGCGCAGTACATTCTCTCACCCAGCAAACTGAAAAAGATTGCTGAAGGAACAGGCAGTCTGAAAGGAATTCTATAGTCTATATCCACGACATTCCACTTTCCGGGATAGCTCCGGTACCGCCGAAAATTCCGCCGGATGTCCGTCACCTTCCTCTTTCTTTATACAGGCAGAGGAAAGGAAATGGCGGAAATCTAAACACCCAGATGATCTGCTTAACTATCAGCCTCTTCTTTCCTCCTTCGCTGCCTTTATTTCTGCAGCAAAAAGCTCTTTTTATCAAACCAAAATTGAATCCTCTTTCTCGAACCTCCAAAAACTTTTTTCCATCTTCTCTAACCTCCTACATTCCCCCAGTCCACCTCCTCCCTCCTACCAACCCACTTTGTCAACTACTTTGTAAAAAAGATAGATGACATACGCTCTTCATTCTCCACCACACTTCCTGAAATCATCTTTTTCATCCATCACATTCAGTACTCTTTCCTCTTTCATCCCTCTATCTCCAAATCAAATTCCTACTTTGATTACCTCCGCCCGCCCAACCACCTGCCCCCTGGATCCTATCCCTTCTCACCTTCTCCAGTCCATTGCTCCTGACCTCCTTCCTTTCCTCACCCATCTCATTAACATCTCCTTGTCAACTGGCTGTTTCCCCGACGCTCCACAAAGAGGCAAGAGTGACCCTACTACTCAAAAAACCAACACTCGACTCCTCTGATGTAAATAACTATAGACCCGTCTCCCTTCTTCCATTTCTATCTGAAACTCTTGAGCGTGCCATTTATAATCAACTCTCTACCTATCTCCACCAGAACACCCTTCTTGATCCCCACCAGTCTGGCTTCAAGGTTGGCCACTCAACAGAAACTGCCCTCCTTGCTGTCACTGAGCAGCTTCACATCGCTAGAACAACCTCTCTCTCTTCCATCATCATCCTTCTGGACCTTTCTGCTGCCTTTAACACAGTGAACCACCAGATCCTCATTTCGACCCTCCAGAATCTGGGTGTCTCAGGCTCTGCGCTCTCATTGCTCACATCTTACCTGGCAGACCGAGCCTACCGGGTAATTTGGAGAGGATCTAGCTCAGAACCTTGCCCACTCAAAACTGGGGTTCCTCAGGGATCAGTCCTGGGTCCCCTCCTCTTTTCTCTGTACACCAACTCTCTCGGGTCTGTCATTCAAACACACGGCTTTTCTTATCACAGCTACGCAGATGACACCCAACTAATTCTCTCCTTTCCTTAGTCTGAAACTCAAGTAGCAGCACGTATCTTGGCCTGTCTGACTGACATCTCTTCTTGGATGTCCACACACCATCTGAAACTCAACCTCGACAAGACTGAGCTCCTTTTTCTTCCAGGGAAGGGCACTCATACCCAAGACCTGACTATAACAACTGACAACTCTGTGGTAGTCCCCACCCAGACTGCTAGAAACCTGGGTGTGACACTTGACGACCAACTTTCCTTTACTGCCAACATTGCTGCAACTACTCGATCGTGTAGATACATGCTGCATAACATCAGAAGGATACGTCCCCTTCTAATGCAGAAGGCAGCTCAGGTTCTGGTTCAGGCTCTAGTCATCTCACATCTAGACTACTGCAACTCCCTCCTGATTGGCCTACCTGCATGTGCCATCCGACCCTTGCAGCTCATTCATAACGCAGCAGCTGGGCTTATCTTCAACCTCCCCAAGTTCTCTCTCTACACCGCTCCTCCGCTCTCTTCACTGGTTACCAATTGCTGCCCGCATCCGCTTCAAGACACTAGTACTTACATACAGGGCCACGAATGGATCAGCCCCAGCTTACATCCAGGACATGGTCAACCATACACCCCAACCCGCCCACTTCACTCTGCATCAGCCAACCTGCTTGCTGCACCCTCACAGCCAAGGAGAACTAATCACTCAACAAAATCCCGACTGTTCACTGTCCTGGCTCCCTATCGACATCAGGATGGCCGAAAGCCTACACATCTTCCGCCGAAGGCTAAAAACACATCTCTTCCAACTACACCTCAGATAAAAAAAAAATATATGACGCTTTTTGCGTCATCTGAGGTTTTTTTGCCCAGAGGCAAAAGACTACAGCCTGTATTAGGAGCCACTTCCGCATAGCCCAAAGGGGGTTGGACTGTCGGCTTTTTCCAGAGATTGCCGAGGAAAAAACGAGTGTCAGCCATCTTGAATCCTCGCTTAGCTTCTCAGCAGGAGCAGAAACTGTTCATCCCGACGGAAATTTTAGAACAACAATTATGTGCATTCAAACTACCACACACGTGTACCACCGGGATACATTGGAACACATCGGAGAATATGCAGGACACTTTATTACAGACGCAATACTCCACACACTACGCGAGCTTTGCCTGCATGGAGACCAGCGGTGGTGATCAATTCCTGTGGCCGGTAAAGTGACCTCATCAGCGGGGAGCGTTGAACGAGTGTGTATCCAACTAACTGCTAACTGCTGGTGGAGTTTGTGACTGTAAAATGCTGACAATTCTAGCTACATCCCACGCAAATGTACGGCTGTGTTTATACTCAATGTTTATACCACAGCCCACCAAGAGCTAATGCTAGTTGCTATGTGTTAGCCTTCTTTTATTACATGGCTTGGTTGAATTCTAATGTAGAATGCGGTCTGTTCTCTTAATACATCCATGGTTATTTCTTGATAACAGACCGTTGCTAAGGATAACACACCGTTGCCATGCATAGCAGAGCGTTGCCATGGACAAAGTTCTGTTCACTCTGG